>NC_034422.1:3395901-3715391 GCF_002078875.1 Numida meleagris
TGTGCTGAGCGAAAAGGGCGGGAAGCGGCCGTGCAGCGCTGTGCTGAGCAAAAAGGGCGGGAAGCAGCCGTGCAGCGATGTGCTGAGCAAAAAGGGCGGGAAGCGGCCGTGCAGCGCTGTGCTGAGCAAAAAGGGCGGGAAGCGGCCGTGCAGCATCGCGCTGTAGCACGTTGTTCCTGAAGGGGGAAGTAGAGGAGTTGGGAACGAGGAGCGAAGTGGAGCCTTGGAGTGGAACGGGAGAGGAGTACGTGGTCATTTAATCTACGCCCGTGTTTCTCACTATCCTGACCTATTTTAAGTGAAAGTAATTAGGTTTATTGTTCCCTAACTCGGTCTGTTTTGCCGGTGACGATAACTGCTCGGCGATGTGCCCGCCTTTGTCCCGTTACTAGTGAGGAGCAGCGGGTGCGGTCTGGCAGCAGCCATGGTCACCCTGACACTGCAGTAGAAAGATCTGTTTATAAGTCTCTATAGCTTATATTTTCGGCTGGCTAACGTTGGAGAAATTATCTTTTCTTTTAAAATTTAAATATGGCGTCCTGTTGCTTCTGGAAATGTTATCCATCCATTTCCTGACGTATGAGAGCTGCTGGGAAGCATTGAACATTTGGGCAAGTTTGGGTCAACTCTCGATCCTGCTGAACAAATGCAGAGTTCATGGGTTTATGGGCTTTTGTTCAGTATGTTATAAACGTAAATAGTATCAAAAAAAAGGTTGTTGACTATTTGTGCAGCTCGGGAAGGTTTGTTTAAGTGATGTGTGTTTGGCAAAGCTGTGTTCACAAGGCCTACATGGAGAAAGTAACCTGAAAGTAACCTGAAATAAGCACTTCCCACCCTCTTTTTTTTTTTTTTTTTTTTTAACACAGCAACGTCAGCAGAGAGAGCTGTTCTTTGGTAATGCAGCTCTGACAGATCTCAGCAAGAGAAAAACAGGCAAAATTTTTGTAAGGAAAATAAGAGCACACTTTATAGGCTGTGAGGTTTACATATCACAGAACACAGAACTGCGAATTCAGTTGTCTTCTCTGAAATCAGGTGTGAAAGACATGAACAAAATGTAAGTGAGGTGATAATGGAAGGGTTGTTTAACACTGTGGTAACCAAAACCCCACACAGCTTCAGATTGTAAGGTCAGTTTTCAACCACATTAATATTCATAGCAGTGTATGACACAAATTGGGGTAAATTATTATTTCTACGTTAAAGCTGCATCAAGCTTGTCTTAAATGTAGACTGCATTGAAAAATCAGCAATTTGTTCAAATGATTCAGTGGTTGTGTCAGGATGAGCGTGGAGCAGATATGCTTATAAGCATGTCATAAGAAGTTAGGATTTTTTTTACTCCTGTCTTAGACTGAGCTTACCTGTAAAATGAAGGAGCTTTAAATGTGGCTGCTGTTGTATGCCAGCTGATGAGTGCATAGAACTAGAGCAGGTCACTATGTTTTTGCAAAGGTGGCTATATGTTACAAAAAATGGCATCTGAGTAGCTGTTGGGCATACCAAGGCAGTCTCATTTCCTGCTCGTTGCCTAACAGGTGGTTCCCACTGGAAGGTTTGCAGCACGGTCGAACATGCCTTCGGAATACAGCATCTGGGGCATATTTGCAGCATGGCTTCTAAGTGAGGCACATGTCCAGGGCATCTGCAAGGATAACTTAATTTGCTGTGTGATACAACACTAAATAAGCAACCAGAAATAGTGGCTAAGCAGCAGTCCTGTGTTGCTATCAAAGTGGTAAATACATTGATATCTGTATAATCAAAGTGGGTGTGGCTTGCTGGCATTCACTGAATGAAAAAAAAATGCATGAAAGGCTTTTTCTGCATTTGAGTTATTCCTCTCTTTCCTGTTGATTGAGATTGTTTCTTGCTCGCTGGCTGTATCAATGAAAGATCTTAAAAAGAAAATTTTCAAATAATGCACTGATATGATTTGTGAAAAATTTGAATTGCTCTCTCTTCCCCCAGACACAGTTTTAGTAAAAATGACATAAAAAATGTATTTTCTCTTTACCAGGATGTCAGCCCTTCAACTTCATTGATGTTGCCATCCAATAACACTGCTGTCATCACAAAAACTATTACCAGAACATTTCCTTTAAAGCAGAAAATGCACTTAGTCAATGTTAAGGCCCATCATCTGCGAAATATCAACAAACAATCAAAAAGTATAAAAGATCTGGAGATCCAAATGCTGCAGGTGGAGTGCGAAGAACTCAAAAATCGGCTAGGATGCTTAAGGGTAGGTTAAAATCCAGTTCTGTTCTTAATACATAACTACACCAGTAAACAGTTAAACTGAGTCACAAAATCACAGAATGATTACAGTTGAAAGGGCCCTCTGGACATCATCAGGTCCCAGTCCCCTGCTTGGGCAGAACTAGTTAGAGGAGGCAGCCCATGTGCAGGTGGCTTTTGAAGTTTCCAAGGAGGGAGACTCCACAACCTTCTGGGCAACCTATGCAAGTGCTCCATTACCCACAGAGTGAAGAACTGTGTCCTGATATTTAGACAGAACACGTGTGTTCTGGTTTGTGTCCATTGCCTCCTGGCGCTGGCACCACTGACAAGAGCCTGGCTCTGTTATCTTTGCATCCTCCCTTCAGATATATGAGATCTCCCCGAACCTCTACTTCTCCAGGCTGAACAGTCCCAGCTCTCTTAGCCTCTCCTCTTGAATGGAGATGTGCTCCATCCCCTCGATCATTCTGATGGCCCAGCATTTGACTCTTCCCAGTATGTCCATGTCTGTCTTGTACTGAGGGGCCCAGAGCTAGACACAGTACTCCATATGCAGCCTCAACTGTGCTGAGTGGAGAGGAAGGATCACCCCTCTTGAGGTGGCCCAGTTGGCCAGACTTTGCCTAATGCAGCCAAGAGCATTGTTAGCCTTTATAGCAGCAAGGGCATTCTGATACTTTATAGATACCAAAATGTTTAATTACTATATTGCCACTGAACTCTTCTCAGTGTTATCTTGCATTAATTTATGTACTGTGACCTACCAGCAGCATCTTACAGCCTTCTTTTATAGCAGCACATCATATAAGAGGAACTTCATCCAGTTCCAAAAAGTTTGAACTGTGTGAGTTGTTTTCTGCCTCAGCCTAAGCTATTACTACCTGTCTTGATTAATAGCCAGAATAGCCAGAGGAACTTAACTACTAAGTATGAAGGACTAGGGCATTCAAAGTATAGGGTGCTTGGCTGCTGATGCTATGAAAGAGAAATCCCCATTTTCGGGTGGCAGAAGATTATTAAATTAAGAAAGTCAAATGCATAAATGTAAATAAATTCCTAGAGCAAATACTATTGTTCACCCAGTTCAGCTAAGAGAAATTCTGTTACTATCACCACGTATTTGAGAAAATAGAAATTGAAATATTTGTCATTCAGGAAGGCCTGATGGGGCAGAAGCTGGGCAACACAGAAGAGCTGCTGAAACAATCTCAGAAAGAGCTGTTGTGGCTTCAGAGGCAACTGTCATTTATCTCCACAGGAAGCCCTATGTGTGTTTTGGCAGCTAGCAAGGTGAGTTCTGTTAAAAATTTTTTCAGTTCTAACCCCTCTTTTTACAGTGAAGTAAGAAGGGAAGGATTCATTGTAATTTGAGTTTGTTTTATTGAAACAATGCACTACTATCCTAAAAGTAGTAAGAGAAAGATGGGCCTCCTAGGATGCATTTTAACTAATTGCTGTATGTAATTTGTAGGGACCAGAAATAACATCTCTGGAGAGATTCCTTTTGGTCTCTGAAAATGTACATGCTCTTGGTATTACGATGGCATTTCCTAGACCCTTACTGTATACAGAAAGATCTCTCACGTTTTATTGCTTTTTCTAAAAAGGCTGTGTATCAGGAGGTACGATCATTTCATCGGGATTGTTATTCGGGGAGATTTCTTGGCATGACGTACAGAACTGTAATTCTCTGTCTCCTCTCAGCAGCACTGTTGATGTGCATTCCTATTTACCAGCAGCCCCTCATCAGCATAGCTGCATCCAGACCTGAGCAAGCAAAAATGGATGTCAAGCCACATCGGATTTGATACTGATATATGGCAATATAAATTACTGAATAAATATTAAACTGTTTGTATTAACAATGTCTTCACATGTTCTAGTTCCACTAGAAGTCCTCTTCTGCCATGCTGTGATAGGCTGAATGTTTCAAGTTTGAAGACTTAGATTTCTAAACAATTGCCTATGGTAGAGCATGTATTTTAAAATCTTCATACCAGTAAATCTGTGCTGATGGTTTAAAAAATTAGGTGCTATGTTATGAGTTATTGAATTTACTCATATTTTCCATATCTTTGAACACAAGGTTTCCAAAAAGTTTATAGTAATGTACATACTTTACACATATATACCTCCACGCGCTCCCATGTACAGAATATACGTGCTTTACACCCACCTAGGAGAAGGAATGAGAAGAGTTGGTTTTGTTCACTGTCACATATTAATTATGTGATTTTACAGTGATCTGACTTATTTTCAAGTACCTGGCATAGCAATTTTTTCTTTTGCTTGTACAAATGCACATAAAGCAATAGATATCTTCATCTAGTCTCTAGCTTAGGCAAGATAGATTTCTAAAATGTGTCACCTGGAATCTTCTGGTATTACTCTGTGTCTCATGCTGCAGATCTGAATTTGTTGCTGAAGTACAGTATGTGGTAAGTGCTGATATAGTCGTAGTTGGAAGGAACATTTGGATTTAAAGCCTGCCCATAGCTCACCTGAGAAAAACATCTAACTGGCCAAAATTAGACTTGGAAAAATAAACAAACAAACAAAACAAAAAAAAACCACCCAAAAAACAACTTATGCCACAAATAGGTATAAAAGTAAGACTGTGCATGCCTGATGATCAAAGCCATAATCTAATCTGGGAAGGAACATATGATCCTGAGTAGGAACAGCTTTTCTCTCTGAAAATACCAGAGTTTTGTTTTTCTGGGTACAGTCATGAGTAATCTCAGGAGAGGTCATTTGGGGCTGAGATTGGCACAAAAGAGGAGTGGTCTCGGGTACTTTATTTTTAGATGTTGGACTTCCAATTCAGAGGACTGCAGTCTTTCTAGAATGTTACAGAAAAGACATTCAGGGAAGAAAGCACACATTGGCTGATTTTTATCTGTTTCATTCCTATAATGGGGGACATTTTTTAGAGGAAACTAGTTACTCTGAAGATCATGCTCGGATACTCTGCGATATACTTTACTTTAACAGAATTTAATAAAATAGTGCCATGGGAGCACAACATTTCTTTCCTCTTTTAAATGCAAAAAGGAAAACACGCTCCACAGAACTTCATGTTTTCTTGATAATTTAATCTTCATCAGCCTTAAGAATTTATTACGTTAAAATGAATACGCTCCCACAGTGGCCAGATTCTGAGTTAGAATAATAATAAAACAGATTGAAGTCAGGTGTTTAAAAATGCATTTATTTAAAATCTTTCCCTGTACCCCCTTAGGGTGCTTCCCTCTTGCTGCTGGGGAGAGGCTGGTGGCACACTCACAAGTTTTCGTGTGAATATATTGGTTACGGTTTTCTTTAGGAGAGCAAAGACAGAATGGTCAGGATGCTCCAGGTAATCTGTCTTAATACCCTTCTGCATTTGAGTTTCTAAGCCTTCCATTGGGCAGGCTTGGCTGTGAAAAAAAATTGCAGCTCACATTTACAGTTCATTGGTTCGTGCCAGTAGGCCACAGATGACCTACTGAGAAGATCCTGTGATAGCATTACTTGGAGGTAAAATAAAATCTCCCGGCACCCGCCTCTCCCCCAGTCCTCCCTCACAGCAACACACCCTTGCCGAGATCCCACTTGCTGCTTGTCAGCTCCCGTCTCTGCTCCCTGCTGCTGTGTCAGGGTTAATACTATGTGAAAGAGAAACTGGCAAATAGGGAAAGCCATCTTTGTGTGCGTATGTGTGTGTGAGCACTGCTGTTTCATAGGCTCTGGCAGCTGCTGCATGGCTGATGATGCTTGCTCTCTCTTTTTCACCCTGCCTCCCTGCAGACAACTAATGAATCATTTCTAGCCTGAATACAAGCTGTGCAAACACACCAATGCTGCTGCTGCTGCTGCTGCCGCCGCCGCCGCTGCTGCTGCCTCTCTCTACAAGGTTGTAATTTGACACAGTAGACTGCAGAGCTTTCTCGGCAATGATCTTGCTGAACGTCGGAAGCACTTGATTTGAAGGTATGCTGAGATTTCACCTCTTCTAAAAATAGCTATTTCTGCTAAATGCTTTACAGGCTGACGGAGGGTGGGAGAGCTGAAGATTTGTAGGTGTGTGTGCGTGTCAGGGGGAGAATTCTTTTTTTAGTTAGCAGTAATGCATCTGTAACTCTTATCAGAGGCAGACAAACTTTATTATTCTGCTGCAATTTGATGATGCCTTTCACTGAATATTTTCTTCTAGGTGTTGCTTAGAATAATAAAATGTGTTAGTGTCATGCAGTAATACTAGGTAAAGGGATTAAATTCTTGCTAGATTATTCCATCCTCCCTCTTATTGATGTTTAATCTGTTGTCGTTTTCCTGTCATTTTTATGGTTTCCTGTGAAATAAATACTGTATTCACAGGTTTAGTGGTGCCATGTTTCTTTTCTATATTAGTGTCTGTGGGCAAAGTTAGTAACCATACTGGCTAGCAGCTCCCCCCTCCCCCGCAACCTGAACCTCCAAGCATGGTGCATATCAGGGTCTCTTTTTGCTTTGCAGATGTATATTGTCATGTCATGGCAAAGTCATGAATCTCTTCCAAAGCAACACTGTTAATTAAATTAGTTGTGGTATTTGTCTGGCATTTAATGCTAAATTAGACCCATGGCAAGTAAATATCTCACCCTTTTTTGTTGGAGGGAGAGATTTTCTGCAGCTGTGTATGTGAACACACTACGTATAGCAGTATTTGTGGGAATTACGTTATGCATATGAATATGTAGAAAAGTACAACAGCATTTTATTATAGGATATGCAAGCAAATACTAGTTCAGATACTAGTTAGTTAGTTAGCATGTGCAGGTATGCTGTTCTCAGTGTTGTAGGGAATACTGCAATTTGATGTCGATATTTTTTTAACCTCCTCACAAATTGGCTGTTGCCAATAGGCTTGGGCAGAGAAGGTATGCCTTCCCAATAGTGGTATGACCATTGACATTACAGTTGTGTATGGTCTTAGTACTGTTTTAACCGAGGAAATTGTAAGTGCACACTGAGGGTTTGGTTTTTCTTTTAAAGCTACTGATGCCTGTTATTTTAGTGGTAAAACACTGACTGGGATTTTTTTTCCAGAGCAGATTGTGATACTGAGTTTATATATAAAGTAGCTCCGTAGAATAACTAATCAATGAGTCTTGTCACTATGTCTAGTAAATACAGAGTCAAGTCCTTAAATGATTGGACATTTTTAAAAGAAATATGTAAAATTAAAGCCCTTGATATTAAGAAATTCACTGACTGTGCAGAGACAGGAAGGCAATATTAGGACTGAAATCAACAACATTTGAATAAGGACTATTACTTAGCAAGATTGAAAAGCTGCCTTAAGAAAACAGTATGAAATATTAAAACACAGATCAATGATTGAGTTGAAGTTTCCAGAAATTAAATGCAATAAAAAATAACAGTATACATGAACTGATATGAAAGTTACTCCAGTCGCTTTTTATTTTACCTTTTTGATTCAGAGGTGTGATTTCTGTTAGAGAAAGGCTTTCAAGTTGACCCAGCTGGCAAACGAGGAACAGAGATTCAGATCAAATCTCACAGATGACAGCCAGGATTGATTAGTATCTGTCTCTTATGAAATATATTTGCATTACTTTTAGTACCATAAAGGAGGATGTTTGGTCTTGTTTAGGTGACTCTTGGTTGTTTTTCTGAAAGATCTGGTGGTTTTGTACACACTACTTTCTTTTTAAAAGGAAAAGACCCTACTCAATTAAACCAGGGAAGTGGTCATGCTGCCTGCAGACAAGACAGCAACCTTGATTTTTCATAGCTATATACCTGAATGGTTTCCAGCTTAATAACATACAGCATGACTGTACTTGAGGCAGTGAATGGAGATGCAGTGTTATTACATACAAACTGATGTATTTGAGTGTACCTGGGGCACCTTTTTGAGAAAGGTGTTGAATTTTCTGGAATTATAAGGAAATTATAGCGTTAAAATCAACTGAATATCTGATACATATTACTTAACTGATGATTACAAGCTCCAAATTCTAAGTATCTCTCTCTCTCCGTGGCCGATCTCATACTGATACAAGCTTTGTAAGTACTTTCAATGTACACAGAATACGTATCTCTCTGTATGTCCATTCATTCTATTTTATGTATGTGTTAAGATGTGAACACTCACTGTAATTTAGATAAGTGTTTGACACTGTGTGTGAATTGAATGTTTAACCACAGAGGTGTTCATTCTGTTGATAGCTTATTACAGAAGTACAGGCCTTTCTGGATTGCTAGAGCTAGAAATACAATGCTTGCAATTGCTGGGTAATAAGTATCCTCTGGTTTAAGGACTTTTCCTTTCTGTGTCTCAGAATCTCCGCTTTTTATCAGAATTAGAAATTCAAAACCTCACTGGCTTTATTCTGAAACAGGGAACTGGTTGGTCACACATTGCTCTGTCCTGTCCGTTCAATATTTATGTTAATGAAGTGTGATTTGAGAGTGAAGGCTGTTCTTCATTTAATTGAAATTGCTATAGGCCCTCCTCAGTGCTATGAAATATATCAGAGTAATGAAAATATCTGTTAGTTAAGGCTTTTTCCTGGGACAAATTTTTGTTTAGTGTTCAGCAAAAGCGACCGACTAAAGCAGAATTTTCTGTAAATCCTTGTTTGTTTCTCCCTTTGACAGCATTGGCTTGTCATGTCCAGGGAACGCTCTGATAAAGTGGCAAATAGGTAGCATTTCCTTTCGATCGTTCTGCAAATCTTTCCATGCATGGACCTAAGTAACTGAACCCTATTTAAGATTTTCATGAAAATGCCAAGTAGCACTGATGATTTTTCATCTGATGCTGATCTTCCAAGCAGTCCACCACAGGTGAGAACTGCCATGAAGAACTGCTGACAGTAGTATTTACTTGTTACTGCTAGAGTTAAAAACTATGTGCCAATGTCATCATTAAAAACAGAACATAGACACAGTGCTTGAAAAATGTAGCTGCTTCAAAGCAACGTGTCATGAAAACAGTTTGTGTTCACCAGTAAAAAAAGAGGGCTTTTTTCAGGCTGATTTGCACGGTGGGTTTTTGGGAAATGTCAGTGACAACATTACTCTGGCAGAACAGTTAGTCATGTTCTGGAGCAGGTGGTGAACAATGAAGTTTGAATATGGTCACTGTGGGGTTTTTTTTGCTAAATGTAATCATCTTCTGCTTAATAGCATGTTGGATATATTTTCCTTCTATAAAGTATAATAGTAAAACCACCTGTGGTTGGCATTTTGATAAGGAAGTTAGAGTGGCATGTAGGCTTGTATCTCAGCACTTTGGCTTCTGCTTGTAACGTGGGACTCGCTAAGGAAATCAGACCATGATTTCCAGTTCTGCCACGGATTCTGTGAATAGCCCTGAGCAAAGTACTTAGTATCTCTTGGGCTCTGTTCTCTTTCTCTAAATGGGAATAATAATGAACACTTTCCACTACATTCTACTTATTTTGTTGGCTTCAAATAAGAGACCTTCAGACTGAAGGCTTCTTAAATCTTACAAATACTACAAGATTTATAAATCACTTGACAGCCTGCACTGAATGTTGTTGATCTGTTAAAAAAAAATAATAATAAAAAAAATCAGAGGACGAGAAGAATCTGAATTGATTTTGAGCTTTTTGGAATAACATTTGATTTGCTAAAGTTTCTGTTGTGCTCATGGGTATGTTCAGTTTGGAGTGAAGAGCCTAACTTCCTTGATGGAGGCAGTATTTTGGTAGAAAAATTTGCAGTGCAAAAGTGAAGACATAGAAAAAGGGGGCTGCAAGTCAGATTTCATTTTATTTTTTACATTGTCATTAAGTTCTACGTTTTCTGTGTTAGAAACAGTATAACACTTGTTTCTAAGGCAGTAAGTTCTACTGTGCTGAATGTTTGATGTTGGCTCGTTAGCAGCAGCAGTGTACAATGTTATAGTGAAAAACAAAGAGGAAACCATACTAAGTATTGTAATTCAGCAAAATCTCTATTTTCATCTAATGACAATTAGAAAAATAGCTTTTGTTTTTTTCTTTAAAAAGCATTCTTTATTTAAGCTTTTCATTGTGGTACCTTCATAAAAGCCTGAGCTGAGCTCAGTGTGCTGGTGGGCAGCCTTTACTTGCATGCTCCACTTCCACTGAGGCCAGAATTTTATTTATTTATTTTTTTGTAGAGGAGCATAAATCATTTTTATAGACAGATTCAATTACATTTTTACAGCTGATGTGGGGGGGAAAATGACAACAATATCCACTCTTGCCAATTCTGGAAGAAAAGGAAGCCCTTTTTGAACCAAGCTACCTTGTTTAGTACTAGCTTAGAAAAATTCTAGATTGAGTCTAAAGCCCTCCAGAATCAGGAAATTATTCCATAGCTTCAGCATTGGAGCCCCTGCTGAATATTTCCTTACCTCCTTTTCATATAGTTGAAAAATGTTGTTACTTCCGCACAGAGTATCATGATGCCTTTTTACAGCAATGGAAAACACATCTCCAGTAAGTATTCTGTGGGGCTTGCTTAAAAATACACTGTAGTGGTAATCAGCAGGGACTTCTATAGAAATGTGCCAGTTTACACTGGGAAGGATAGCAGAGCTCAGCATCTCTGACAGTGCACTGGTGAGTTAAACTCTCACTGAAGATTAATAGTTGATTGTGCTTAGAATTCAGCTGGATGAAGCTTCTAGTTGTCACTATAATAAGCAATATGTGCTTGAATCTGTCCCATGTTTACTGCATTTTCCCTTTTCTATGACAGTCACAATTTTAACTATTTGTTAAATCCTGTTCTCCTACTCCGCTGACCTCGATTCTGTATATAATTTAAAACATTACAAATATTGTTAATTCCAAGAGTTTTTTTCCTTTCTCTCTTGTTTACTGCTTGCTAATTAAATTTTGTAGGTGGCAGTTTGAAATCTTAGTGGGACAAGTCATGTGACTGCTAATGCTCTGCAGATCTCTATTACATAACCTTTAAGTAGTTTGGGAAAATGTGCTTGTGTCATACTGGGCCTGACATAAGGCACTGTCTGAAGCCAACAGTCTGATAGTGTTGTTTTTCATATATATATATAGAACAACTGTAGAAATCTTGTGGATGGTTTGTTCTGGCACAAGGTTTGTGCCCTCGGTTGTCAGGCCAATTTTCTTACTTCCCTGCAGTGCTTTGCAGTCTGCATTTTCTGCCTTTCCTGTAGGACAGAGGAGGGGAGGAGTTAGATTTAAACACTCTGACTTAGCAGGTAACGATTACATGAATACTAAATGCAGTGTGCTAGGATCCGTTCTATTTTCCTCATAAATTTGTTCATTTTAGATTTGAACTGATGAGAGTACAGAACAAACACAGAAAACATCTTTTTCTGTCCAGCCCCTTCCCCTGGCTATGAATCTTCATTAAACTCTGGCGCATTATGCAAAATGAAAACAAAAATCAATAGTTTGAAAAAAAAAATGCTGTGCGGGGACAATCAATTTTTAATGCATGGAAATTCATTAGGTTGCTGTTCTGCAGAAGGAGCATTTTTATAAGTGACAGCAATGTGTCTACTAAGAATTATAGCTTATCTCTCTTTTCCTGCATCAGCACCATCTTTTGGTGCTACTTCGCATAGTTTCATGTTATTGTTGCCTGAAACGTGTTTATATGCTATCCTGTGCAGCTTAAGCACTTCACTGTTGACTGACCGGTGCTGTTCCCTAGAGAAAGTACATCTCATTCTGGTTTCCTGGCCAAGGTGTGGGTCTTATCTGAGGCTTTGATATTCTGTGTGTTCTGAGTAGGTCAGAATAGATCTTGGTACCTCAGCATTTTTACCTGCTGGGAAGGCTCAGTGACAAAGAGCTCCTGTAGTCTTGCAATAAAAGTTGCAGCTAAGAACTAGGAGCAAGTAGTTTTTATGTTGGGTGGTGTGAGTTTGTTTGTTTTTTTGAAGATATTTTGTAAGTTTATCATTTCTTACTGAAATATGATTGTGTGCATCTGCATTTTGTTTTGCCTGTAGTTTGTAATAGCTCTTCTCACTGAAAGCTCTTTGCAGAGTCCTTAAGAATGATTAAAGTGATTTCTCATCATTTTGCAGATGAGAAATTTTCAAAGTACTTCAGGTTTTTTTTGCTTAAGATCTTTCAGCTGGGTCAACAGCAGATCTGTGGATATTGCTTGTGGAGCCATGTCCAAAGCATTTTCCACAGCCTTGGTTCTCCTAATTAAATGTTGGATAAGAAGGGAGGAGGGACAAGTATTGATATTTTTTAAACAAGCTTTTTTTTTTTCCACTTTAAATTAATTGACTATTTCCCTATGTTATACACATAGTAAACAGTTTGGAAATTTATAATTACCATTTTAAAATTACTACTATTGTAAATCAGGGTGGCTATGGTCTGTCTGTCAATTCTCCAAATGGCTGCTTGCTTACACGCTGGGTATATTGAAACTACAAATGTTTCATTGCACGTAGGGGCCTCTGTTCAACTGTCTTAAATCATCGCTATAAAGAAAAAGAATGGTTACTGTTTCTAAACTACTGCCCCTCCACAGCTAACATCCACAAGTAAGCACAAAGAACTGTCCTTGATGCCACATCTGCCTTGAGGAGAAAAATGGTCTTTTGTTTGTGGTGTGTAATAACTGCCAAGAGGACAGAATTTTCATAGCAATCGTTGATCTTTAAAAGGAAAAAAAAATACAGATTTGAGACATATAGCACTGTATAATTTATTTTTACTATCAGCAGCATTCATTTAAAAATATTATTGGTGACACTAACTAGGATGAATAATGCATGTGCATGAGCTGCATTGCTTTTAAAATTCCACATTGTTCCAATGATCAGAGTTTCTTAATTTATATCAATTACTGCAGGGCTCAGAAGATTTTCATTCACAATGGCTCAGAGCAGCATATCTTCTTCAGAAAAGTTGTAAATCTTTCCTCATGTGCATGAATCTTACTGTTGTGATCCAGTGTGCATGGGAAGTATCGTGGATTTTTATAGTCCCATCAAGTCTACTTTATGGAAAACCTGCAAAGTCCCACAGGAACAATCAATTATCTCTGTACATTGTTATTGGATTGATAATAGAATACTAATACATAAATCATAAAAGCATCAAGTAAGTAGTTTAGGGAAATTATCACAACATCCTTCTCTGTATTGCATATCACTTAAAATTACCACACACATTTGAAAGGGGAGGAGAGAAACTTTAGAAACAAGTGCTGTTCTTCCTCTGCTTACCGCAGTGCCGTGTCCCGGCTGGAACCAGCTGTGTCTGGGAGGGGCAGCCCTGGCCTTGCCTCGTGGGAACCCAGAGCTCGCACCTGTGTACAGACACCTGTGTGGTCATTTCAGAAAAGGAAAGTCCCTTGTGCACACATATTTGCCAGCTTCTGACAATAACAGAGGGCTTCAGTTTCTACCTTCTTGAAAAGCTTTCGAGATTTTCTATGGATGCTTTTGGGGAAAGATCAGAGAAAGATGGATATCAGTGGTGCAGTAGCGGTTATGCTCCTTCGATTTCAGTAAGTAAGAGTCATGGGAACTTCTTTCAGTTGGTTGATGTTTGAGATTTTGGTAGTGATTCTCCTTTCTAGAAAGGATCTTAACCTGGTTTTAAAACAAAGTGCTTAAAGAAACCTTCTGCACCAAATGCTTTTTAGAAAGAGTAGCATCTAGTGCATGTTAAAGATAAATTGAATTGGCACCTGTAAACTTTGTAGCAGAACTTACTTAGAGTTAAAATAGCAAGTAAACCATGTCTTAAAATAAATACATGTGCCACAGACATGTGAAGGGAGAATGCAGAGCAGGCAGGGATGGCAGTAGTTTACCATTTTGCAAGGATGGGCTTTATGGTTAAGAACTGTTGAATGTATTGTTGTATGGACATACTGTTGTAGGTTTTATAGATTCATGTGTGCGCTTTCTCTTTCATCTTGAGTTTTCAGAGGACTTGCATACATTAAGTCTTACTGCACAGCTGTTTTGTGAGAATGATTATAGAACCCATTTTGTTTTAAAGGGAACAAGTCAGGGTTAGAGCTGAGAACGAAGTCTGCATCTTCTGCTCACTCTATTGCCCTGCTCCACTGAGTAAACTTACTGATAAATATGTAGATTTAAGTTAAATATATATGAGAGAGAGACTTTCACAGTTTTCAGTTTTTACTTTTCTGATGCAGAAAATAAAAACATCAGGAAAAAAATACAACAACAAAGTAATTAAAAAAAAAAAAACCAACCAACAGAACAACACAAAATACAACTGGTAGTAATACAGGTGCTTGCACTTCCCTGGGAGAAGATAGCAACAATGCCACTCTTGCTGTGCAGATGGTGCTTCTTAGCCCCTTCCTCTCTACAATGGATACAAAACTCAAGAATGAGGACTATCAGGGAGATGTAATTTGCAATGTGACTTATACATTGCTTAGAAATCTCCCTTTTTTGTTGCCAGCAAATATTTTCTTTTGATATCTCAATGAGAAGATATTTTTATTTGTTACATTATGGGATTCGGTTCGTCCCCCTCCTCATTTGAGAGTTTTCTAGTTTGTAACATAATCTCAGCATTGTGTACAGCTCAGTTTGATTGCTTAGGATTCTGCTGTGGAGTTAACCTGAATTCAGTACTCCAAAGATTTCTGGATTAAATTATCTACCTCATTATTAGGAGCTAAATTTATGTCTGACTATAAAGCATTGCCGATGACTTATTCTTTTAGTTTGCATAGTACAGGTGTAAGAATTTGGCTTTAAAGTCTTCAACTGTTGTTCGTAGAGGTACTATGACTGGGATCTGAATTAAGCATGTCTGTGATGGTGGATGGATAGGAATCTGCTAAATCTGCTGCTCCTACCTTACAAAATACATATATCTTTCTTAATCTGATGGGGAATTCCCCTGTTCCTAAGATCTTGCAGGGAAACCAGAGATTGCGGGATGTTTCTAGGGAATGGTTCTTCCTGAGAAAATCAGGCCAGGATCTGTCTTTTTTATTTAGGATATAGAAGAGAGAGTGTATTTCAATACTTCCTTTCTTCTTACATAAACAGTGGCTGGATTTTAGCATACTGTCTGCGCTGGGAGTTTATTAATATAATCACTCAAGCTACTTATAGTTAAAACATTGAAGGAATCAGGCTGACAGCAGGCCTTATCAATGTACAAAAATAAGCCCAGCAATACTGGCCTTTACCATTTGAAGCATTCTTAGTTTCCTTCCAGTACATTTTTCTTCACTTGCCAGCAGCACATGCAAGTTGAAGACTTAAACGAGATGAGATGTTGTTTCTTTTTTTGTTTATTCATATATTCCAATCTTTGCAATAAAGACATGGTAGAAGAAAAGTAGAATGTGCACTGATCTGCAGTGTTAAAGGTGAAGGGGTGGAAGGTCAGTGTAAAGATTGTTCTCTGATTTCTCTGGTTGCCTTGTTCACATCCTTAAGGAAGAATATAGCAGAACAAGGCTTTGTACAAATCACTTAATGTAGTGTGGTGCTCCTGTTAACATACCCGAACCCTGTCCTAACAAGGATTTAGCGACCTACTTACAGACCTTTCAAATCTGTCACTTGGGAAGTGAAACTTTCACAAGCTGACTCATTCTCTCCTCTCACCTATGGCTGTTTCTCTGTCATTTACACCATGACATGGTATATTTTACTGATGTCATATGCTAAGTGCATCTTGTCAGCCTGACCTCCTTCTTAGTTCTTACATTCCTTAGCATCTTGTGAACTGTACCATGGAGTAGTGGAGGGTCTACAGACAGAAGGGTAACTGGGAATGTGATGGCTAGCAAAGCCTTTTCCAGAGGAATTAAAGAAGCTGTTCATAAGCCAGCAGTAGCCTTGGCCTTTCTTGTTATGTGACCTGATTACCTTGTTCTTATTGCCGACTCTTGGAGAAAAGCAGCTTCTTTCTCTGTACTTACGTGTGCAGCCGCAACACGATTGTGGATTCCATATTATCATACAGAATGGATAATGCACTGAACTTCTCAGCTGCAAACTTACCAGTTGAAATATTGACTTGCTGAAGACTCCTTGTCGGTCACTTCAGAATGTGTGAGGTCATACAGTAAATGCTACCTCAGCACATGTACTGGTAGTTAGAAATACATTGTGCTTGCTTGAGAGAGAAAGCAAAAAACCTTTCTTAGTGCAAATTCGAGATGGAGCTTAAGTTCATGGAGTTTCTTAATCAATCTAGATTGTTTTAGGCAGAAGATTTATATTAATAAGTTCTAGTGGCAATGATAAAGAAGTAAGATATCTAGGAGAACTAGAATCTGGTTTTGAGGAAAAAATATTTTAAGCTTCAAGGTATCTTCGGAGTAACCATATTCCTGAAGTGATGGAAAGCAGAAAATTGCAATGGATTTCAATTTCATTAACCGGATCAAAGAGGACGATAGATGTGCCCTGCAATTATCATCCTTTTGCTTATAAAGTATGCAGATGGGGATTGGAGGAGAGACAATCATTTAACTAATCTTCATATGGCTTAATAGGAAAGTCAAAATAAATTGGTTCTCACTTCCTAGACTTAATTCTGGGACTACGATTATTTAGCCATTTGACTTGCCTTTATTCAGAGAGCTCCCCCCAAAAAAGGGCAAGTGTCATCAGCTACTGTAGGCACAATTTCATGTGAAATGGAGGTGTAAGCACAGATGTGAGGTTTCAGTGATCTAAGAAATGACTCATAAGAAAAGCAAGTAGGAGGTCAAAGTAAATTTGCTCTAACTCTAGCAAGAAAAAGGTCTAGTTACAGCTCCAATCAGAGAGAGACTGTGACCAATGACCAGTGCTCTGTCAGTATGGTACTTCAGTAATATGTTATAAAAAATTAGCTGGAGAAAAAAAGCATTCTTTTTTAGTATCTGTCCTAGAGTGGAGGTGAATCGCATGTTAGAAGTGCCCATTTTTCCATAGGCTGTAAGAATACCTGGACAACTAGATCCAATTTAGGCGCTTGTATACTTCTGATGATAAATAAAATAACACCTTGGAGATTTAAACATTAAATTTTGTTTAAGAATGTGATTCACTTTTAATAATAACAAGCACCAGTTATCTGTATAATTGGTCTTTATTATTATATCTGTATGATTGGAATAAATTTGGGAAAATGTCATAATTTCTATGTAGATGATCCAAAATTATTTCTGTCTGAAAAAATGATTATGTTTCTCAAGTGGTGGATGGGACATGAAGGCTGCAGTCTGATATCGACGCTTCTCTCTCCGATGTTAGAATGAAGCAGTCCCATTTTATACTCCACAGGCTGAAAATCTCATTTGATTAGCCCATTAGTGCATGGCCAGAGTGACAGATTATTCACCTGTAGAGCTAAAGCTGTGGACTGCAGTGTTTTTGGAATGCAGGGGAAAGCCTGCAGCGCTCAGGTGGCGGTGCTGTAGGACTAGTCTGTTTGTTAATGTTTTTGGCTGCATACATAGGCACAGATCCAGCGAGGCTAATGCCAAAGGACTTGCACTTGGAAGAAAAGAAAAAAACCCACAGTGCTTTTTCTCTGCAGGTTCAATTTCTGTTTTTGGCAGATACATTTAAACTTAGTCATAAAATCATTTATAATTATCAACAGAGACTGGGTACCAGTTGATCAGAGAATTAACAGAGGTACTGCTGTTTACCACATAAGTTGTTGAAAGTATTATGCGTAGGAGAGAATAGAATTGTGGACTTCACAGCAGAAGCTCAAGATGTTGTTTGTCTAGTGATAGGAGACTGTTTTTGCCAAAATTATCCATTTTCTATTGCCAAAATAGGGATGTCAAACTCAGATGATTTGGCTATCGAAAGGTACCAGCTGTTACCAGATGTCTTCTGGCTTTTGTTAGGGTTTGAGAATTCTTTAAAGAGCTGAATCTTCATCTTCTGTACAGTTTTTTATGTCAAAAGGAGTTAGACTTTCTTCTGACTGTCATTTTCTCATAAAAAGCCACCTGAAAGCCTTTTTAAAGGATTTGCATTTTATGTTGGTAATAACTTTGGGCTTAAAGATCTGATTCTCTTAGAATTCTGGTGGCATCATTCCAGGATAATGCCAGTAAGAAATATATTGATTACATGTGTGCAAATGAATGAAAAATTGGTGTGGCTGATACATAAGGAAGAAAGGGCAAGTCAGAAGGGTAGGAATAGATACTATGGCTCTTATAACACCAAATCTGATGTCCTAAACTGTACTATCTTCAACACAACTGTGTTGAAGTTACACAGTTGTGGTAGGGTTTTAAATATTATCTTACTGTTATTTTTAAAAAGATGAAAGCTTTAGCTAGTTTTTGTTCTGTTCTTTTGGGAGGAATTCACTTTGCTAGTTAGTTCAGTTATCAATTCAAAATAGATAATAATGATTTTTTTTTTTACAATTTTGTTAATTGTTTGGGATATGCACGCTGTTGCTCATCAAGTCTTTTTCTTGGGTCATCTGTGTCTTTTTATTTTATTATTCTGATGATGTAGACTATGGGATGTTTCTGTTCAATTGCTCTGATTGCGTGCCTGGATAGCCTCCAGTGCAGCCTATTGTTCTTTTTTTGATTTACAAGTAACAAGTGAGCTCTAATTTTTAATTTATTTATTAAAAACTCTAAACAACAATCTTCCCACTCACAATCAAGTTCACTATTCTTCCAAAGCTGAATCTATATAATTAATCCTCAAGCTAAACTTAGCATTTTCAGTGGTGTTTGCTTTCTATTCCCTGTCATAATGGAAATTGTTCAATCTGGCTAAGACCGGGAGGATATTTGAACAGAGATGAAAGGAATCAAGTGCTATCATTGAGTGCATGTACTGATATGGACAATTAGGAATCACTTCTCCAACTTCTGTATTATATTCTTTTACCTACTGAGATATTTGTACAATCTATCATGGCTATGATACTTCTGTGATTCTGTACCATTATATTTTGTTCCTGAACTGGTTGCCTTGAATCAATTGTTCCTCTTTATAAAGAGGCTGAATGAATTATACAAGGTCAGTGGTTGACTGTGTGGAACCAGGACGTTGATCTGCATTCCCTGAATCTCACTGCTGTGCTCTGATGACAAACATTTATTACTCATTTATTCTTCTTCACTGGTCTTATGAAAGAGGTGTCAGTCACCAAATATTTGTCATTAGCAGCCCAAACTAGTGGATCAAGCCTTATTATTGAAAGACACAAGCTTGTCACAGCTAGTCTAGAAAATGAGTCGCACATTTGATTACTTGAATATCATTAGAGCTTATTTTCGAAAGCAGAAAGTGTTTTGTTAGTTGAAATCAACAAGGTCTTGTGTTGTCAACCTCTTGGAGGATTTAGTTTACGTCATCACCACCTGTTTGTTGTTACTCTGTTGTTACATTTTGTAGTTGTTACTGTTCGGCAGGTCTCCCTGGTGGTAAAAATTAAAATTCAAGAACTCTTGAAAATAGAAAGGGCTCTAGAGCATTTGCAAGTACCTGATAACCCCAGAGTATGGATTACAAACTTCTGTCCCATTTTTCTCTCTTTCAGGAGAGGGCAGTGACAATACATCAGTCATTTTGCAATGCTATATTAAAAAATGAGAGTGGGTTTCCTTCAAGATGGTAGACCTTGTGAAAGACCTGTCTAAAACACTGAGTACTGAGATGGATTTTAATAAATGGGTTAAAGTGTAACATGTGGAAAATAGAGTAGATGTATTGACACCAAAATCTGAGCTAGTCAGGAATCCAGTAGTTTGTGTGAAGTGCAAATCCTATTCTATGGAACCTAATGTTAAATATCTCTGGCGCTGGCATGTGGGCAACTGGGGGAAAAAGAGTTCATGATTTTTATCTTCTAATGAGAATTAAAATATTGTCTTTTTCCTTCAAGCCATTATTGCCCCATTCTCCTGCAAAATATAATTGAAATAAATTAACTGAGATATTCTTTTTTACACCAGTGCTGAGAAGCAGCATTTGCATCTCTGAATCCTATGGCACACAAACATTTTCCTTGGAAAGGCCATGAGTGCAAAATGGAATGATGGATTTTATACTGACTACAATGTATGACGTGGATCCTTACATGACTTACTGTCTTAATAATGATATCCCGGTTGCCTGTAGCCTGAAATGTATTCAGAAAGTGGCAGAAATCTCTATGCAAGTCCACCAGGTGTCATCAGTGGAATATTTTGAGATGTTGGCTTGTTTTACCAATAAAAATGTTTTATTATATACTTCAAAAATCATTTAAGAGGAAATTGCATTTCTTTTGAAATGCATTATACGATTATCAAAAGCGAAATTTGATTCCAAAAATTCCAATATCATGGAGAAATTAGTGTGTATTATGGTGCAGGTAGTCTTTTCTAAAGAGTGATGGAATGAGCAGCACCAACAACAGGATACATTTGTTCTCAGCCTGCTGCTAATGAGTTTAAACCAGAGAATTGTGCAATTCAGATGTTTAAGGACTGATTTTAATAGGGTCACTGATGGAAACACTTAATATATAATTTATCTTGTAATTACACCCATTTCAAACATCTGGATTATTGCAAGATAGCTCTTTAAACATCTTCATCTCAAAATATTATCTCACCCATATAAGCATGTGGTATTCTGTCCTCTGCAGTTATGGGGCTGGTGTTTTGTGTGACAGGAAGGTAATTTAGTAAATGAAAAAAATGGAAATATTCTCTATTGTGTGTTTGAGGCATAATTGGGCTTGTGAAAAGGAAGGGAGCACAGACAGAGAATGGCAGAGTGGACAGCCCTTGCACATCTTGCTGGTATTCTGTTGGCTGGCCAGCTTAATTCATGTTATCTGTCCTTTCCTGTAGGAAGAATGGACTATGGATTCTCAGTCTTCTTACATCGCTTATGGAGTCAAACAGAATAAATTGCGTGCAAAGAATCTGTAATTTCTGTGGATTTCAAACTAGAGGGACACGTGTATTTAGTTTAATTAAAGGGACTAAAAACCAGGAAGGAAGAGAGATTATGTAGCAAGAACCCTTAATCTGCTGAGATATTGTACTGTTGATAGTAGCATGGCTGGTTAAAAGATGCAGCAGGTTCTGGAACATTTTTTGCAATGCGTCTCTTCTTCATCATGCATGCATTTCTCCTCCCATTTTTTTTCTTTTATTTCTTTAGAAATGCTCACAAAAATGGTGCATAGTTCCATCTACTGCTTGTTGTGCTGTCATTTGAGTTGGAACTATTATTTTCATCATTTTTTCAGTAGCTATTAAGAGTTTGAATTTCTCTTCTGTGGCTGTGTCCCATGGCAGACCACACAAGTATGAGGTTACAGGTCATCTTCTTGTGTATCCTCATTCAGAAATCATTAAAATGCCATGTTTTAATACTCTTTTCCTTCACTAAAATTTTCCCTTGGTGAAATATCTTCCATTTCATGAATGTTTTCATTTTCCTATGTTGTACACGCACAGCTGTCTCACAGCTCTCAACCTGCAATTACAGCTCTCCCTTATGAGTATTTAAATAGCAGCTCAGCTTTCAGACAGAGTACACCAGTGACAAAGATCAAGCCTTCTGACCTTCTCCAAATTTGCTCAGTGAAATAGGATTCCCTTGGTCTTGGGGTGTTTTGTTATTGTTTAATTATTTCTTATTTTTTTATTTGAGAAGAAATTTGCATGTGGAGAGTGTTGGCACTTCTTTGGTTTGGTACATTTCTTTTTGGTATATTTATTCTACTAGATCATAAAGAAAAACATCACTTGAAAACCTTATCAGTTCAAATAACACTAAAAAGTTTTATCAGATATGTGTGAGAAAATAAAAAATATAATCTAAGTAATATATCATTTTGATTCTTTATTAAGAAATTACAAGAAATTTGTGTTTCCATGACAGGAGAATTTTCAGCAAACAAAACAGAAGAGGAAATATGCCCAGGCCAATGGGAAAATTTGCTGTTCTAGATTTATTTTGTTTCATAGCCCTCTGCATTCCTGAGAGATCAGTTCCTGCTTAGCACATCAGAAAACTTAAGAATAATTTAAAAACAAAGAGTATAGCAACAATAGCTGCTTACTTCACAGATAGAAAAGGGCAGACTTTGTCCTTGGCTTGGCAGAGATTTTGCCCTAATCAAGAAACAGTCTTAGGAGAGCCTGAAAGTGAATTTCAATAGATTTCACAGATTTGGAGAGAAAGGAGTAAGGTTAAAAAAAAAAAAAAATGACTCAGTGTGCGTGGGGTAAAGTAGAAAGAAAAACCAAAATAACTCCCAAGTTGTAAGATCTAATGATCAGGAGGATACGGCTATGCTGGCTGCAGTATTGCAATAAGGATGAAACATAAAACTAGCTTTTGGCTCTCTTATTTGAAATATAATAACTAAAGAAAAGGATTCACGAGGAGGAGCTAGTTAAAGGTGAAGGACAGACAAAGGCTATTATTGGTTGTTCCAGTCTTCCCAGGCCACTGAAGACCAGCTCTTTGCCTTTGCGCCCAGTTAAGGAGTGTCAAATACTTGAAAGTTCATCTTAAAAACTTCTTAGGAACAGAGACAGGTCTTCTCCTGGCTGTGATCACACGCTCACCAAATAAGAAAGATTATGGAGAAACTTAAAACTTCATTAGAATAGTACTATTGTTGCAAAATTAATAATAATCTTTTCTATTAAAATACCAAACATCAAAAACACGGTATTGTGATAGATGTTGATATTGAGCAGTTACATATTGATGCTTTTCTGTATAAGTCCAATAGGTATTCCTCACCATTTGAATGCTTAAGTGTTAGTAAATTTCTGGAGAGAACATTTAGCTAGCAATTCCGCTGACATATATTCAGAAGTAATGTTCTTGAAAAGAAGTACAAGCACTGCTCAGCAAGAATGTTTACATCTGTGTGTTATCAGCATTATTTTAATCCGAAATCCAAAACACAGCATCATTCCAGCTACTAGGGAGAAAACTAACTCTATCCCAGCCAAAACCAGGAGGCATGTATATTTAAAAGGAAGGACTGCTTGCAATTCTTAGGGTAGAGATTAAGGCCAGCCAAATGCTATGAAAGCTCTTGTACTGGCCCTATAGTTTTGCAAGTTGCTCTTTGTTTCTTAGTTTCTATGCAACCATGAATGAGTGGACGTAGCTATAGAGTTGATTAAAGAAAGAACATAATTAAGGGTTGTAATTTAAAAAGTGGACAAAATTACAATGGAGTTGAAAATTCAAAATGAGTCTGTGTGATGTAAAGGCTAATGGTGTTAAGGCAGTAATCTCTATGAAATAATTGATTCTGTAGCCATTAGTGTTTCTAATAAGATTAAGGACAAGGTGGCATGATCTTGCTAATTGATTGTTTTGTGACTTTGAAATATGAAGTAATAGTACAAAACTAGTGATTGTTTAATCCAACAGGAAGCTCTCAAACCATAGGACAAATACCATCAAAATATTTCTCTATTCTTAGTTGAAATACGGGTGGAGGATACTATTTAACTTAATACCAGAATATTGAAACAAACATATGTTGCATGGGTTGAAAGGATATCAGGAGCTGGATTCTCCAGATGGCAATTGAGATGTTTTGTGAGGACTTACTAACCACTGTTGGTGCCAAACCTGCTACACAGACCATTTCTAAGATCATCACTGCTTTCTCAGACAAAAGACTCTGTATTTCTTTCCCCCCACTCAGACTTCTCTATCACAGCTCCATGTTTCTAGTGACCATTACACTAATACTCCTCACCAATGAATCACCTGTGTTGTGTTTTTCCCCCTATGTTCCAGTATAATATATAGAAAATATAGAAAGGACTATATCCTCTCATTTCTTGCAGTCAAGTACAGTTCTTAGAGTGCAAGATCAAGGGAGTAGTGTAACTGAAGAGCAAAATACATTCAGAATTGGAAAAATTAGGTACGTGTTGCTGTGGTTAACAAGTTCAAAACTGAAATACCGTGCTGGTTTTATTTTTGAGTCCTTCGATTAACAGTGAGTGTGTTATTGAAGAGCAGTAATAATTTTGCAAGAGATTGAAGGACTTTTTTCTTCCTCAAACAGTTATTTTTCATAATTCCTCAAGGGTTGCTTCTCAGAAGATAGTGATATCATGAAAGCCTTTTCCTCTTGTAGAAAGCATGTTCCCTCTTCTTCAGTCTCTCCCCTGTTGCTGTCCATGTAACTTATAGGTAACCTCAGTTCTACTCCTGTGTCACTGGCCGTATAGATCAACTGAGTTAGATAAGACTTCGTGGTGGAACAGAGTTGTAATAAATATTGTTGGTTTTTTTTTGCATTGAAAGACTAAAACCAAAAATAATTGAAAAACACGTGGAATGTTGTTTTTTTAATTATTATTATTTTTTTCTAGTGGCAAGACAGTCTAAAGAGTACAGCGTGTGTTTCTGTGTGTTGTTTGGAAAGGTGGCTGCCTGCAGCCGAATTACTGCACTGTGACCCTGTCTGATCTTATAAACTGCATGAGGTTAGGAATGGGAAGGAAATTAAGGAACCACCCCCAGAAGATGCAGACAGTTGTACTGAAAACAATTATAGCAGTTAATGTTTCCTTGGGCTTTGGTTTTGGATCAGTACCAGTACTTTGGTTCTCTAGGAAGGCCTTCTGGAAGTAGTTGTGGTATTGTCTTTTAGGAAAGATGCAGTACCCTGGTATTGTTTTTTTTATGGTCACAAAGATCCTATGACTTTTTTCCTTGTTTCAATGTGGGAATGGTAATTCATCAAACCTATTATGCAGACTTTCATCAAGTCAAACTGCAGCAATTTCAAATTTTTTGGCTGACTGCAGTCTATTTTTGCTTTCACTGGCCATAAGCTTCAGCTTTGCATTTCCTGGCATTTTGCAAGAACCACTGGGTTTAACATCAGCAATTGTCATTGAGTAGCATTTCAATCATGAATGAAATGAACCGTGTTTCTGTAAGAAATTTTACATGAAAGCAGTTTTTCACCCAAGTGAATGGATCCTATGAAGCGGTATAGATAACATGTTATTCCATAAGTGCTTTGTCATCTGTATGGAATGGGAAAGTATGTTATACCACCTACTTACATTTGGATCTCATCTGGTTCTGAAAATGAGGTGTTTCCCCTTTGGAAAGACAAGAATTTCAGGAGACCTTGGTATTACTGTAACAAAATGGGATGGAGCCCTTTGGCCATGTTTTGATTGAAAATCCTGTGCTTGCGTGCCAACCCTTGAGCAGTTCAGAAACTATTCTGTTCTAGTACAGCAGTGAGCCTGCATCTTCAAGACCTTTACCTGTAAAACATCCTACTAGCCTGTGATGCAGTCCTTCCAGCATTCTATTACTGATAGGTGTGGCTATGCTTTGCTTCACTTGTTTATATTTTTAAGAAATAATGTGCCCTCTAATAAACGAACTTTGATAAACTCGTAAACCACATAAAGTGACTTTCTCTAAACGCATATTTCCTTAACAAAATACACTTGTTATGAGAGTTCTTCAGCAGTAAGCTTGTGCCTTAATGAGTCATTCAGATAAACAGGTTCCAGTGAAGATCGAATTACGATCCTATTCAGCTGACACAAAGCAACCACTAGTTCTTCTCAGGAAACTCATGAATAAATTAAAGATCCTTTGCTGTCAGGCCCAAGCCTAACAGAAATGTGAGGGTGCATGCTTTTCAGTGTCATTTCCCATGCTCTGTGAGAACAGCCGTGATGTTGCCATCAGAGTTAGATTGGTGATGAAGACATTAGACATTATGTAAGTAAAGACATTTAAACATAGATAGAAATGTGGGGGTATGAGTGGAAGTATCATTAACTCAGAACAATCTGTTAGACAATAACCTTTGATATTTAGCTTGTGCATATATGGTGCAATTCATATGCCTTGCCATTTTGTATGTGGAGGGGCCATATACAAAATTATTTTTAGAATTCAATTTTAGTGAAAAATAAGATGTTTAAAATATTTCAAAGGACTTGATTATGCTTACCATCTACCAAAGCCTATGAGTTTGCTTGCAGAATGTTAGCCCTTCTCTGTTGCTACATTTTTTTTTTTTATCATTTCAAACCAGAGAGAGCTGTGCTAGGTGTGTGTAACGAGTGACTTGTCTGAGAAGTTCAGTGTTTAGCAGGTGATAATAGATGAATAAAACAGAAAACAGTGGGGGGAAGTCGTGGAACAGTAGTGGTGGGGATGACAATAACCTTGGTGTGTCACCTGGCTGAGTATTACTTGGATTTCACTGGCTGCAAAGCAGCTGAGAATTTTAAGGACAGTTGGATAGTTTTGGCAAATGCTCATAGGAAAACTTACTAGGCATAAGAAAGAAGCACAAAAATACTTGTGTAAAAACACTGCACAGTTATTTTTGCCTGAATACCGCAAAAAAAAAACCAAACCAACAACACAAAAAGGAGTGTGTGGTTAAGAATTGTGAAGGCTTTATCCAAAAGTGAGAACACAGAGCCAGTTCTTACAGAAATTAGCTGCAAAATACCCTCTGATTTCTTTAGGGGCATGTCTGGTACTGGTATTGCTTTTGGATTTTTCCAATTAGAAAAATACTGAGGGAATTTCAATTAATTTCTCTCAGTTGTACCATGGTAAAGTTTATTCAAAATATAGTTATGGAAAAGACAAGCAGGGTCTTGGAGAAGAGATCAAATGGATTGGAGAAATTGATCTTTGTGAAACACTTAAATGATTTACAACCGTGACTCCATTCAGAGGAAGTTTTTCGAGAGTAATATTTAAAAGAGAAAATGAACAATCGTGAACAGAATGCCAAATCTCTGTGTTATTAAACACTTACGGGTGTGCTGTAGCAATACAAATTCTTTATTTGCAATTAATTTCTTTATTTTTATTTTGTGTATTGGATAGAAATATCATCTTAAAAAAATCAGCTACTCGTTGGACAGATTAGAGTCCCAGCTTGCTAAAAAAAAAAAAAAAATACAAAAAATTCAAAAGTACCAGTGAACAAAAGATCGTCTCTGTATATTTCATCTTATCAGTGAGAAATTCTGGGGGAAAAAATTGTTTATCTTTACACTTATGTTTTATTTGTTCATTTTGTAAATACTCTTGAATAGCCAGTCTTTCTAATGTATGTAATGAATAATGTGCTGCACGTGGTTTAATTCAAGGAATAGCTTGTTGAATATGCATATAAATCTGCTGTACACATGCACTGCTCAAATACATTGATGGTCATTGTGCATCTTTCAGAAGTCCTCTATTGAACTGAAGTTCTAGAGGGGATTTAACCATACCAGTAAAAGAACACTTTAATTATAGTCTTGTAAGTTGCATCTCATTGTTTATTTATTTTTTAACAAACCTATTTCTGATCCTTATCTAGTGGAAAGAGTTCCAGCCTACCTACATGTTACTACCCATGAAGTGGATAATCCCATAAGATATCCTTATTTGTTGTTAATTTAGGCACTGATACACTAAGCAATTTAACAAGCCAGCTTCTGGGAATAAGAGTATTGTATTTATGCTAGTTTTTACATCAAGCTGATTTGTTTGAAATTGTCATGGTACTGATACTTAAGAGTTTTTTCTATTCCAGTAATTAATGTTCTTTATAGGGTCATTTTATAAATGGTAGTTTGATAGTTGGTAAGAAAATAAAATGCTAAGCAAAGGATGAAATATTTTTGAAATAGCACCAAATTCTTTTAAGATTCTGCAGAAACATGTGCCACTACAAATTATATTTCCTTGAAAATGCAATGTGTTTGTCTTAAAAAAAGGATTTTGAGAATGTTATTACTGCTGGTTCCTTCCAAAGAACTTCAAAATATCAAACCTGAATATCCTTCTTAAGCTTGGAAGCACTTGTAGGTGAGCTGACAAAAAAAAAAAAAAAGCCACAACACAGGGATTCTAATGGTATTTGTATAAGGCTTACAGTCTTTTTGCCTGCCCTGACATTGTCTTTAATGCATTATTTTTATTATAGCTTTCAAGAAGTTTTATGGGGAACATGTGGTGAAAAATATGTTAATGAAACACACTGTGTTGTAAGAAGGGTAAGTGCTAGTCAACTAGTACAAATGCGGTTTAAACAAACTGGTCACTTGTTTGTTTTATTTCTTTCTACACAGTTTGGAAATGATCCATCATGCCTGCGGTCTGCAACATCAGCCTATGCATCTGATCAGGTCCAGTCTTTAGAAGAGACCCAGATTTCTAAGTCTCATGTCACCACACTAAATCAAGAGTATCATCATTGGCAGTTTTTAGTAAGTTCTAGCTCTCTTTCTCTTTCTTGCAAGAGTTCTAGCAACAGGGGATTGGAGATTTTTTGAGGCAGGAGGTTCCCTTTTGAGGGAAGGAGGGTTTAGCTCCTTCATCTTTTTAGCATTAGATGTTGTATTGATTTCTTAGAATATTGTAGGTATGTAGATAAATAATATAAATGTGTACTTAGGATATAATTTTACATTTGAAAGGAGAATTTAACAAAGAAAAATGATATAAATTTAGGTGTGTACTTGAGGGATTTGTTTCTCAGCCTGAAGCAGGTAGATTTTTTTTTTTCAGATAAATACTCTCTTCAAATGAGATAGGAGAGCATTATTTACCAGTGCTAAGCCAATTATACATCTTAAAATTCAGTTCACAAAGCATAACCTCAAAGTTGAAATGTGTTTCCTAGATCTCTTTATGTCCCAACATTAGCAACCTTTGCTCTTAATTCTTTCAAAAAATAACATAATTTTATTAGTCTTGAGTTACTCTTTATCTGGGCAAACATATTTACTATGGTGGTGCCTCTTTTAGCGATGTGTAAGTAATGATTGTCTTGACATGTTCTGCACAAAACTAGGACAAAAACAGAAGACCATGTGTTCAGGGATAATGTAGTGAGTTTATTACTAGTCAAAAAATGTCTCCTAATGGATGGCTATAGCGAATATAGAGCCAAACTCTTTGTGGAGACACACAGTGAAAGCAAAAGAAACAATAGACAGACTGCAGCAAAATAAATTCTTATCAGATCTAAGCAAAATATTCTTTCAAACAATGGTGGGCAAACACCAGGGAAATTGACAGAAAGATTGTCTTCATCTCTCCTTCTTTCTTGGAGAGATTAAAACCTCAGCTGGTGCAAGGCCTAAGTTACCTAAAGCAGTCCTGAAGGTGGCCCTGCATAAATTTTTCCTGTTTCTGATTATTGATTATCTATACCTGTCTGCATAAGATATCTCCATTACATTTATATTAGGTTCAAACAAAAGATTACTGAATAAGGATCAACAGAGAGTACTAAAATCATGGGTGGCATTGTATGGTTTCCTTCTTAATGATTGTAGGCAATATTCTTAAATTCTATAGAGAATTTATTCTATGACTTTTGATGTATAGGAGGCAAAGGAGTTGCTAATAAAAGATTGTTCTGTAAGCAAACTTTACAGCTGTTAGCATGGTTTTACACCTTGCCTAAAGTTAACTGCAATTCATTAGTGCATAACTGAAGTTATGATGTATTTATACAAGAATCGATCCTATAGGTAGAGCTGTTTTATTTGCCACCTCTGCGTTTTCTCCTACTTAAACAAATGAGCTATTGTTCCAGCCTAAAACTGTGCGTGTCCATGTCTGTGTGGAGAGTATGTCCATACTATGAGTCCTTTAGATCCTTCAGAACTGGCAGTATTATGAAAAGTAAGATACTGTGATTTATTATCTAATGATGATGAATTCTGAGGAGCACACATTGTGGTCAGTTATTTGATCCACAGCTCTTGGTGAGTAAGTTATAAGATGTTGTTCACACATATATCAACTTTCATCTTCAAAGGACTTGGCAACCATTAGGTAACACAATTTAATTTCAGAAAAGAAATATCTTGCTGAACTGAAAGTAAAAGATTTGAAGCTTTGCTCTAAGAGCCTGACATTTGAAGTTTGCGGTTCTAAATTTGGTGGTGGATTTATTCATTTGAAGGATATGAGTTTGATTGTATCAGGAGTAATTATATTTAATATGAAAAGAGAAAAGTACATAAATGTGATATTTTGAACAGCTTTTAATGCTTTCTTTGCACCTCTGCTTCTGAAAAGAACAATTACACAGCCGTGATGTGAACTGAATGTTAAGGTTTGGTGAAGGACGTTTCTTTCATTTCACAAGAAAGTGGAGTCAGTTTTAGCATCATGTGTAGCTCTAACTGAAGGAATTTGAGATATAAGGTGGTTGTTGTAGACCCATATCCACTGTACTTTAAAAAGGCCAACTTAAGGCAAAAACTGGATACTACTGCAATTAGTGGGAGTTCCGCTGTAAATTGCAGTCACACATCTAATTCATGCTTTCAATAAGCGTAAAGCTGTGTTGTAGAACAAAAAGCAGTGGTTTGGATTAGACTCTTGAGTATAGAATAGAGGAATGGTTATTTGCAGTAGCTTATTTCAGTCCAAAGTAGGCCGACTTTGAGACCATTTAAAATCTACTCCCAGTGCTCAGGTTTGTCAAATCTAAATGGTTGCTGTGCAGTTTGCCAACTTCTGGACAAGGAGTAAGCTCTGGATGCTCATACCACCCGCTTTTTAAAAACCCTGTGTCCTTTGCAGCATGGTGGTGTGGGTAGTGAGAGCAATAGGTACCTTGGCAGCAGGATTAGTTTCCTAACAAAATATTGAACAATGTTTCTTTCATAGTGTATTTATTTACAGTACTTTGAGGCTCATTTTAAGTTATGTTCACTCCTGTTCACTGTTTAATTAATTGCAGCTACTTACAATTGATATAAATAAATTTATTTTAGAAGTATTTTTAGAAGAAGTGGAATTCTACTGTATGCTTAAGCACTGGCTTCACTGCTAGAGGAAAATCCTGTATTTTAGAACATGAAGACCAAATATATATTTTTTAATCTACATACAGATGTTTCTTTTGTCATTAGCTTTCTGCATATGTAAATATAGCAGACTCTCACCAGTTACCTGTTAGTTACCAGGCAACAGCAGCGTTTGGCACTACCTGCTGCTGCACAGAAAGACGTGCAGGTCCCTGATCGTAAATTAAAGGGCTCTGAATGTTGAACTAAGGTTGATAAAGAGGGCATTAGTGCAAGTACAATGCCATTTTCACCCCGGTAGCAATATGTCAGCAGAGTTTTCCTAACAGCATCTGTTTGCTGAGGTATAACCCTGCAGCACATGTTCATTGTGGAAAAATTGTGATTACTGTATTCTTAGCAGTGTAGTTTTCTCTGAAGTAAGCTGTATTCCGTGTAAGGCTTTTGCCTCTGTGCAAAGCAGGAATCTGTCGTGATGGCTTCTGAAATATTTTCTTGGATTCATTGTTTAATGAGGTGAGTGCACTAGAAGTTTATCATGTTAGGCAAAACCTGGACTGACGAGAAAAAGAAAAACATTTTAAATTCATGAATATTGTGAGCATTCCTTGCTGTTCAAAGGTAGTTTGCAGTCTCTTACTGATGGCAGAGCAGTGAGGCTGGATATTAATGCAACAATCAGAAACATGAGTGATTCTGGTACAGTGCTCAAGTTCTACCTAGCTGCCTGGCTCTCTTGCTTTTGTATATAGAGAAGTGTCTGAATGTATATGCAGCATCCACTATATAAATGGCCACATTTTATCTCCATGGGGAATATTCACTGAAAGTGGTACACCATCTGTGACCTTGATGTAGCTTATTTTGCGGGGCCAGAAATTAGCTATGTTGGTTAAAACAAACCCCATATATCTGGGTATCTAATCGCTTGGGGTGTTCTCTCATACTCCTTCCACATGCACACAGCTGTTTGTGAAATACCTGCATTTCTCTTGAAGAAAGCTTGACAGATGTTTTTCTGTTTTTAGGGGGAAGGTTGCAATCTAAGTGCCTCATTTCTTAAGTCTACTGACAGTGAGATATCATTTTGGGATTTCACTGAATGTTCCTGTGAAGTTTCTGTACTGGTTTTTACCTTCTTGATAAAGCAATGGTTTCAGACACGTTCAACCCATTCGTTCATTGTTACCTGAAAGGCAGTGGGTGAACAAAGGAAATGAGTCGTGTCCAACATAGCAAGGAAATAACGAGCTATATAAGTAATTAGCAGTACATTTTTAAAATGTGCTCATACAGAGCCAAAACCATGTTGGCCTAAGAGCATGATCTCAATGCAATTGAGATGACCCATTTCAGCAAGACAAATGATATAACTTTTTCTCTGTGTGGCTTTTTAGAATTAATGAAATATTAAACGTTGTCATAAAGCACACTACATTAAGACCACTAGTAAACTTATTAATTTTTTAATTTACTGTTACCTTCTGTAGCAATAGATGGTATGTTTCATACAGTTGCCATGAAAATTTACGGATCACTTCTAACATGGAAGTCCAGGAGGAAAAAAAAGGCATAAAAATGTAACATATAAAAAAGGAACACAAATGTGAAATGTACTCTGCCAGCTGTATCCCTTCAGTTGACAGAAGATGAAATGCAGTACTGGACACAGAAGAGTCTTCCAGAGAAGACTAGGGGATTAATTTCAGTGGGAAATTGTCTCCTCCAAAAATCTAAGGCTATTATTATTTTTTTCATTTAGGTAAAAGAGCAACTATATCATATCTATTAAGTATAGGATAATGCAATATCTCTTTACTAACAGTTCCCTAGTCCTCTATAGGCAGGCAGAATTTTACTTCCAAATGTTAAGAGTGTGTGAGGAAGCTGTTAGACTAGCAGTTATCATCGTGCAATGGAACAAATTTCTGGCCACACTGATTTGTTGTGTTTATGTAGCTGTATGACTAAGGCATGTGACTTTATTCCTAAGTGTTCTGGCTGAGCTGCATTTGGTATTTTAAAATCCCGTGTTTGTATTTGTTTATTCATTTCTGTGCTAGCATTTTCTTCCCTAATTGCTGACTTACTTGTGTATCATTTTAAAAGGGCCTTTGTTCTTTAAATTCATGGTTAAATTTTATAGATTTGGACTGGTGGTTTGAACAAGCGTCTCTGCCTGGTCTTTCAGATGTGATGCTTGTTTGTTGCAGCTTGTTCCTGCTAAATAAGTACATTCTAGAACGATAATTTCCAATATTTTGGCCACACTGCTAATAAATTATATATGATTTTTGGTAAATATAATGAAGGTTACAGTTATATATCCATCTTGGGTAAGTTTATTTGGATCAAAGCAAACCTGCAGGAAGTATGTATTATTTCTGATGGCACACCCAATAAATGAAAACCGCTTCCCCTCATCAGTGGGGTGTTCTACCCAAGGGAAGCCTAGTGACATTACCTCAATTCTTTATTAGCTAAAAACAGTCTATTCATTTAACTGCACACTAAAGATGCATATGCTGTCTTTAGAATAATGTGTGCTGCTGGATTTAAATGTGTGTGGGTTTTTTTAAGGGTGCTGTGAAGCAATTCATGGGGCGCAGACCAATCCCAGAAATGCATCATTTTCTTAGATTACTCTCTCTGCAAGTAAAAATAAGAAGTGAGACAAGGACATAATGCTGGCCAAGTCAGACTTGGTTTAGAGATATGATATGTATGTTGTTTTTTTTTCTTTCTCTCTTATGGATTTAAATGAAGATAGACTGGACGGATGCTGGCCCAACTACTGCCCTGACAGTGCCTTGTTTTCCTTGTGGATTAACAGGGAACTCCAATCTGCAAGGCCGTCAATCTGGCCTGTTTTCATCAGCACTGAATCACTTTAAAAAGAAAAACAGTGCATGTGATTATCAAAAGCATTTCCATTTATAACACACTATGGCAATTCAGCTCAGATACCAGAAAATATGAGCGTTATATATGAAAAGGATGTTAAATGTAAAAATATAGAAAATGTAAAACATTCACAAATGTGGCAGTAAAAAAAATATGTTTCTGTCACTTTATCAAGATGTGAATACTGATTGACACTTCAAGTTTAGACAGTGTTCCCTTTGCTTAGCCTCTGTGGTAGGTACACATCACCACAGACATTTGAGGCAGCAGTCCAAAGAAGCAGCGATTAGCATATTTTAAAGTTTCCTGCACTGACTGCTTAAATACATTTGCATTAATAGAAAGATGAGACTCTTCCTAATATTCTCTGTGTGTCGAAGGCTAAAAATAGTTCTATCAGTACTTTGATTGCAGTTCTTCTAAATTTTAACAGTTTAGGGGAAAAAAAAAACCACTCTTGAAAGGTTATAATTAATGAGTTATGTGTTGTTGTTTTTCAAGTATACCAAAATAACATGAGGAAATTGGGACAAGTAAGCTATTTTGTGTCTTTGGCATTTTGATGGTGAGCAGCCGAGCTTCCCACTTGAGCTGGGGGCGGGCTTTGCTGTTGCACGCTCTTAGCAGCTAGCCCTGTGCAACTGTTTAGAGAGGAACTCATGGCATACTTCTGAATTTACAAAGCAAGTCATTGTCTATTACTCTCTTGTGTTGTAAGGAAATCTAGCATGGTGCAACTTTATTTGAGAGACCATAAACTGTAATTAAGTAGTTGACAGTTTAAAATATTTGATCAAATTAAACTTATTTTTATTAATAATTCAGGGAAAAAAAAGGGAGATTTGAAAACACTCAGTTTCCTGTTGTGCTGAAATAAATAAATAAATCACCTGTGCCATATAGGGCAGGTGTGCAGTGTTGCAAAAAGAATCATTTGGATGTACAAGTGGCGTTGTGTCAGGTGTGATATAAATATGGATGGGTGTCAGAAAAAGAGGCAAAAAGATGATTCATAATCTTAGCATAAAACAATGACAGCAGTAAAATAGGTAAGCTGCTGTGATGGTTTTTCCCGGGGTGTTTTGACAACTGGTGGTTGTTTGCTGAGAGTTTGGAATGTTTCAGCCTAGCTAAACACGCCATATGAGAAACTTATTCATATTTTTGAAAAGGTTAGAGCCCTGGGTTCATTAAAATCTGGTCTTGAAACCTCAAGGTAACAGTTTTTATGCCATAATTTCTGGTATAACATTTTCCATTTCAGCACTTAGAATTGTATTTCACTAGTTGGCTCCTAGCAGAAAATGTAGTCTGATTTTATTTTTTAAATAATCAAGATCTCTTAAATCTCAGAATTCTGACAGAGGCTGAGATCATAGCATATTTTATCTTTACTTTGATTTTCTTAATCTCTTGTTTTCATCTTCAGCTGTGCTCTGATAGAAAGAACTCCGTAGTCTACTGCCCACTGTGGGGAGAATTCTGAATAGAGTTAAAACTATCTGTATATTAAAACCTTTCATTTTTTTAAATTAATTATTTTCTATATTTACACTGTGATTTGGAAAGACCAAACAAAATGTGCTAGTCACACACTGGTCTGTTTTTACACACTAATCTTGGTATTCACGCACACACAGTTTCTTCAGGAGATTTAGCTGGAAGAGGAGGGAAGAGCCGAATGTATGCACTGAACTTCAAATATATGAGCCATAACTTTGTAATGTCAGTAGTAAGCTTCCTAGAGGCAGTTCCTGACTATATATTGAGAGAGATCTTGGATTTGCTGGATGATGGTTATATTATGGCTCTCTGAAACTTGTCTTTAGATGCAGCAGGCTCTGCAGCATTATTAGGCTCCAGAGCTCCCTACCAATTTTACTGCAAACTTGATTAAGCCATTAAATTGTAGATCATTGCTGACAGTAAATTAATTCTTAATCCAAGTCCTATTCTGCACTGCATTGAGAGACTTTTGCCAGGAGGCCAGTGGCTTGAAAATGGATAATTAAATTCTACTGTAAATGTATATTTTTTATCCATCTTTCTCCTTTCAGGAGCTGGGAAACGAGTGAAAACCATTAATTAGTACCTATAACAAGGCTTATTGGTTTAAGCCCTGCTCCTGTCAGATTCTGAAATGTAAATCAAGTGGGGAGTAAGTAGCATATAAACAAAGTTGTCAAAAATGTATTCATGAGAGACATTGTTTTTGTATTTCTGTAAAATAGATATATAGGTTACTTTGCAAATTTGACAATATGTTGGTCTGAAGTTAATGTAGAAAAGAAAAGTTGGAGATAAAAGACACCTAAATATAGGAAAATTAATAATAGTGACAGGGTGTACTCTGGGCATTTCTGCAGTAATGTAATTAATCCTTTATGATCCCACTTTACTACTTCCAGAGGTTATACTAGCACATTGATCATCTCTGGTGCACGTATCTATTTGCATTGGTTATCACACACAATTTTTATTGGCTGTATTTGAACCAGGAAGCATTGTTTGCAGGCCTTACTTGGTGGTGTAAGAAGGAATATAGAACCTTGTTTGTTCATTCTGTATCAGCACTGTTCACTTTCCCTTCCTCTGAAAAAAGCTCAGTTTTCCAACTTTCCTCCTGTTCTTTTTTCATTTCCTTAAGGCTACAGGAAAGTCCTGAAAGTTGGACAATTATGACACTAATTCTTCAGGCAAGGAAAGATATCTCCTAAATTTTCATTAGAGAGATTAGCAAGCTTCACCACATTATTTTCCTATGGTAAATGCAGTTTCTTATGTCTTAATGGCTTGGAAGTACTTCCAGCTCTCCACACTGGTTAAATTCTTTCATAGGGAATTTGACTTTCACTTACATACTTCAAAGAATCCTGTCACAGGACAGAGGCACTCCCGGGGCTTAAACAGAAAGAAATACAACAAGGAGTAGGCCAAAATTGTGACAGGTCCTTTTGAAAAGATGGTGCAAGAGACCAAGGAGAAAAGATGTCTAAAGAAAGGATCGAGTTTGAGCAACTGAGTATGTCCACATCTAATCGGTTGTGTGTGGGAGGTAGTGGTGGTGGGTGGTGATGGTGATCTCCATTGCTTTCTAGTACTCTTCTTAAATAGTTTTAATTGTGTGAATAATTTGCTAGGACTGAAGAAACAAGAAGTCTGTGGGGATGTTGTAACAGCATTACTGTCTGGCTGTCTTTAAGCCCTAAGTCAATATGAATTACATTGGAGGTGTCTCTTGGCAACCTAATAGCACTTCCTTGGGCAGCGCTGTGGGTCATTAACTCTTTTGTGGTCAACACTGCAGACAGAGTTGAGTCTTTTTAAAACAGATGTTTCGAAGTTTTGGCAGCAGACGTCTGTAAAAGTTATCTGAAATAAGCAGGACATATAATATGGAAGATATCTGATAGTGACACAACAAAGAAATTTTCAGTTCTCTAGCAAAAATTATCTTGAAAAAATAACCTAGTTCCATAAAAGTAATAATGCTGTATTTAATACACCTTTGCTTTCTAAGGTTAATATAGTTAATAAACCCAGAACAAGTGTAGAATTAATTTGAAGATCTAACAGAAAATTGGGTAAGTCGCTCAAGTTCTAGTTGGGCAAAAGGCCTAAGAGAGTTACAGAGAGACGAGGAGAGCACACGGATACAGCTTATCCCTCCTGGGCAGTCTGCTGTATTTAATGATTTACAATCTCAATTAAAGATTGTAGAATTGCAAAGTATTTGACATTTGAGGGAGTAGTAAAACTAAAACAAATTAATTGCTTGGAGAGAAAAGCTTTTAAGGTAAGGACAAAGTAATTGATAGCTGGCTTTGCACATGAATAAAATGTGTTTACTTCATGTGAGGTTTTCTTTCTTTAAAGTGTTTTCCATTAGAGCTATGAAATGATAGTGAGCAAGCCTGTTATACTGCTCATCTGTAGTAGCCTCATCATTCACCTGACTGACAAAATTCCACTAATTATAGGTATGGTAAGAACATAAATGCCTACCTATATATATATAGGTATAGTGTTTTTACATTACGTATAAAAATATAATTTTATGCTATAAAATTATGCTTTAAAAAGTAGAATATTATATATACGCATAAACGCAAGCATATAAAGCTGTGTATGTTTAAATTTTATGGTCCAAGATTTGTTGCTTTGCTTTCCAGAATTATTAAAAATTTAAGTGTATCTCCAGCTGGGACACCTTGTCATTTTGACAGCAATGTAAATCTTAAAAGCAGTTAAAAAGTGTGTTAAAAGTCATGTAATTTTTATAGACTGGCTGACTAAACAATGGATGCCTCCTGGATTTTCTAGAGAGTGAAAAGTTCATAAACTGTTTTGCCATCTGTTTTACATCTTATTGTAACCTATTTTGTCTACCTGAAAATCGAGCTGATTTTTGGAGTGAAATTATAATTATCTGCGGTGAGTCCCATAATGCTGTATTGTGTCTGCCCTGAAGGATCTCTTTTCTTTCTATGGATCTGAATGTGTAAGATTCCAAGAGACAGTTCAAGTAAAAGGAATGCACTGACAAAGCATCTTAAAGATGTTAAGTTTTGTGTATGCTGCTGTGATCATAAAGGCTACACTCTAACTACGTTCTACAATGCTCAGAAGTGAATGCTGTTTTTCTAGCAAAGAGAAAATTTAGATCTCTTTCTTACTTAGAGAATGGTGAAAAAGCTAAGAAAACAAAAAGCCCTCTTCCTTCTCTTTTCCTAAAAGAAAATGAACCAAGCAATGAGTCAGCAGCTGCATGATTGGGTCAAGAGAGTTTTACGTGACAGGTGCGATGCAAGCTTAAAGTCAGTATTTCTTGACTGCACCATTGTTTTGCAGAGCTAAGCCTTTCTGCGTGTACTAGCACACAGGCCTTACATGAGGCTTAGTTGTGTAATCTTGTTAAAACACCAATACAGAAAATTTCCAGGAGTTGTCCCACTCCCTCCATCGAGCCCCTCCCAACTTTGTTGCTGTAACAGTACTTTCAAGTTTTGTTGGCTTTTTAAACTTCAGTTTAAGAAATCTATTTCAGCGCTATTTCTTGGATTCAAGACTTCTGAGTGCAGCTTCTTGTCACATGAATATAATAAGATTGACAGATGAGCTGGGACATACACACAGTCACCCTTTTCAAGATCTCAATTATTCAGATTCTGGAAATAGTTTTCCTGAAATAGGACTGCATCCTTATCTATAAAATGAATAAGACTGCAGTCCTCCCATGTAACAGCATTTTTAGCGCATTACCATATAATTAAATTTAAAAGCAAGACAAGCCCTCAAGTGTGATTGGGAAATCTCTAACTCCAGGAAAAAGTAGTACCATATTTAGTAAAAGTAAAAAGAGTAGGGAAGGCACTGTAAAAAATTTTTTGTTCAGCTGACTTAAGTAACTGAACACCATGGAGTGTTAGCTAGCTTCAGTATTTTATCTGGTATGAAAGGGAGCAGAGTGTGACTGAAGACCTTTTTTTGCCAAGGTTAATAACAACCATTTGAAGTCACTCAAGATTTTAATCCTCATTTCTTACTGCATAAGTTGGCTGTGTTTTAACACGCTGGACATTATCAGAATGCAATTCCTCTCACTTAAATCATAGCTTTGGTAATGTCAGAATTTTCTGTGAATTCCCGTCAGAAGGAAGGTCTTGGTAGAGCTAGCCAAAAGAAAATTCTAAAAAAAAAAAAAAAAAAAATCATTTAAAGATGAAGTTGGGAATGTTTAGTGAAACTTGATGATCTTTGTGCCAATTTTAATTTGCAGATACACTTCTGATTTAGGGAAGGTAATAGATGAACAGTGGTCCTTAGTGAAGGAAAGCACAATCAAAGAATTTAAAGAAGCAGAAGATTTTTCAAATTATCATTTTGGAAAATTCAATATAGCTGTTTCAAAAAGAATGTCTCCTCAGTATAAAGTGTTGCAAGGGCTTAATTTTGTTTATATGCCACAGATTGTACATGAAATTTTTTTGGGAACCCTGTATTAATAGATACTTGGTACAAAAATAAATTAAGGAATAGAAAAAAGTTTCACTGTTCTAAAATACTGATGAAATAAGAAGCTACAGAAGCCCTGTAATAATGTGGTTATCGTAATTTTCCAAAGCCGAGTTGCCAACTGTGATCTGTGAATCATTAGAAATCCTCTGGGCACGTCGCTGATTTCTCCATCTGGTTTCCATCAGTCGTGTCCTTCTCCAAACTTCATAGTTTTAAGAGCATCTGTCAGTGAGGGAGAAGGGAGCTTGTGTCCTGGTCAGCAGTTGCAGTGATGTGACACAGCTGTGAATGGGGTGGTCACAGAGGGCTCGGGCGGTGGTGTGGTTCCACATTACTGCAAATAAATGAGTAGGTTTCTGCAAGAGAATTGCAGCTCACTCCATGGAAAAGTGTTGCTTGCCTATGTTCTCAGCGTTTTGATGAGGTGAAAGATACAGGCATTTGGTAGCAATTAATACTATATATAACCAGATTGCACTTTAACTGGTGCCTTGGAAGAAACAGAGAATGTCCTTTTTTCCTTTTATTTTTTTCCCTACTTGCTAACAAGTTAATGAATGAAAGTGAGATAGATATTTCTGCTAGTGAAGAAAAGCTTTAATATTTTTCTTTCCAATTTTCTTCCCCCATGACTCCTATTTTGAATCTTTTCTGTCGAAAATCACAATAAATATTTTCAAGCAGGTTTGATTCAACTGACTTAAATGTTTCCCACTCTGCAAATGCCTCTAATGATTCGTAAGCAGGCTGAAAAACCAGAGCCTGGATTGAGCTGTTACAACACATGCAGAGATCTGTGAAGAAAAATTAGCCTTCCTCATGGACCATGAGAACAGCGAAAAACAGAACAATGACAAAAGCTATTGCTGAACAAAATGAATTATTTTTAGAAGCTTTGTTCTGTTAGCTCACCTAGTTGAAAAGAGGAGCCATTCTGTGCCTACCTATCTGCCTGTCATTGTGTGCTGTAGACGCACTGACTACGCGCAATAAAGGTTTTTACAAAAGAATAGGAAAATCCCTGTATGACTCTTATGCTATCTTACCTTTTGAAGAATCACTGATTAAAGAATAATGAATTTTAGGTCACAGTGACCTAACCTTCCTTCACAAGTTTAAGTATGTCTGTTGAACTCCCTAACACAAGCCAGTTGCGTATACTGGGGTTTGTTCTGGTCTGCGTTTTGGGTAACTTTGGTAATACTCATTTTTACATCACACATGAACCAAAATGGATTCTATTCAAAATGAAAAAGAGAAATGTAGAATTCTGCAAAGGCCTGACATTTTTGCTTGTGGTTTGTCATAACTCTGTAGTAACATTATTCAAATGAATGCAGTTTCATGATAAACAGCAAAGACCAAAGATGATTTGATAGATACTTGTCATAGTCTTGATGATTATTCATGGCTGTGCATTTTCTAGATTTACAAGATGAGATTGTATGTATATAGTGTCAAGGCCTACAAGTGATATGCTGCTATGTTTAAAGCTCTGGCCCAACACAGTAAGAGTCCTCGCTAAAGGTTTAAGTGCTACTATTCTAATCTGTGGTGATATTTCCCTGTGATTGTAGATATCATCCTTGTTAACAGTTAATTTCTGAATCTCCAAGACTCTGCTGTAACTTGCGCATTTTCTTCCTTGTGTTTTAAGCATCAACACTTCAAACGCAATGCAAAGCATTTTACCTTTGCCTTTTTGCCATTGAAAAACTTTCACCTGTCTGAAACCCTTTCTCTCTAGGGTTGTGTCTTGCCAGCAGGTAGTATGTTCCTAAATTTCCTCTTTCCCCACAACTAGGAAATACTCAGAGGCAACAAAGTATTTTGGGAGTTCATTATCACAGAAGCTTTTGCTTGTCACCTGGTGGGAGACCTGTTTTCTCCCTTAACTTTTGTCTGTAATTTCAGTTCGCAGACTGGTTTGTGCAGTTCTGTTCAGTTTTCGCCTTAATTCTTTCTGAGTATTCAGAAAAACTGAAAACTCGTTACGAATTTGGTTTCTAGCTTTTATTGTTGTCAATTTTTTTCCCAGCTGGATTGGTACCCAGTCCTGTGAATTGTAAAATCATCATTTAAATGTGGAATGTGCTCATCTTTGAATCATATATTCTGCATAATATTCATTAATTTCAGAATATCGAACATAAGTGAAGCTAAAGCCTGTATGTGATAAATGCATGTAAATCACTGCTGATACTCACTTAAAACCATGAATGGTACTGATTAGCCTGTTGGGGAATTAGAAGTGTGTTGAAGACCCACATTATAGGGCTACTGAAAGAGTTTAAATACGAAGGTGGCAAGCTGTTCTGCTGCCAGCTTGTTTGATAGGTTGTTCTCTGGTCTCTTCTAGATCTCAAAAGGTTGGAAGTCAGTTCTCTCAGTCCTGAAATGAAAGACTTAGTGCTCCTGGGGTTCGGATTTGGATGGAACAGCTGTAGGCAGTGATGTCAGGTAGACTGTATTTAAAACAAGAACCTTTCCTTCCTTTCATTTGCACAAAGTTAGAAATTTCAAAAGTTTTGTTCAGAATTGTAATAAAAGCAGAAGTGGGGAAGTCAGGATTCTTCATGAAAAGAAATATCTAAGGCAACTGTAAAATTTATTTGGAAAACGCTTTGTAACTCTGTATTGGATGACAGTGAGGCACTAAATATTGTTAGTTTGATTTTGTTGTGACACACAGCAAGCACTAATGCAACCAGTAAACTACAAAAGTGGCCTTGTACAGCTTTTTTTTTTTTTTCAGAGATTTAGTGCCCGCGTTCACTGAAATCTGAATTGGAGTTTTAAATGAGGTCTTGCCTAGAGGAGATTACTTTTGTAGTGTACATTTCTCTGGACAGCAAAGCAATTACTTCCTAAATTTAGAAATTATTCTCTACCATATTATGGCAGGGTTGAACACATTTTGACATTTGAGCAACTTTCAACATACATTTTGCACATAAGAAAACATAATGCTATTTGACAGTCTGGCAGAGGAAAGAAAAATATTACGACTTGTTTTTAAACAGGGAACAAGCTAGGAGTTTGCAGGTTTGCTATGGCAGAACTGTAGATTGCCATAATGTTCACATTGCCATCTTCTCTGCAGGAGCATATCCCTTCACTGTGGGTTGTTTGGGACTCTCAGGGAAAATGCTCACTCTCTTCCTACATGTGGTTCAGCTAGCAGTGGTTAGCAGATTGAGCTGAGGAGACACCATTAATGTCAATCCAGTTGTTCTCAATGAAAGAAGAAAATTATGATAAGTCATTTGGTTAATTACGTAGCTAAAGCCCATTTAAGATGATACAGTCTTGGCAGCACCAAGACTGAATCATGCCGAATTATGCTGAAAACAGTAAAGAAAAGGCCCAGATTCTGATCCTCTGAATCAAGCAAAAAAACCTGAATACAAAACATGCTGGCAGTGAGTTTCATTTCCTCTGGGTAAATAAAACATTGTCTGAGTGTTTGAAGGCTGCAGTAGTTGGCATTTGGTTGAGTTCCTAATCAAGTGGCAGTTTCCATTTTGACAAAGACTGAAACAGAATTGTAAGTTTGAACAAATGGAGTTAACAAGCTCCCCTCATCTGCCTGCTTTTCAGCAGAAAATAAAAGGAGAATGGTAACATGGATTCTCTAGTGACTTACAGTACCAATAAGAGAGAATTCCATTTCTTACTTCTAGCTCAATTTTACTATGCTTTTTTTCTTTTTTTAAACCTCATGAAGGCTCTATACTTATTTCTCCTGACTCATTTTCTATTTTGTGAAGAGCTTCACAGGTTTGTTAAGCAGAACTAAACTTGGCATAGCTGCATAAAACCTAAAATGCCTGAGAGAAAGATATGTATTAAGCAGATAATCTCATATCATACTTCAAATGATTTGAAGCATAGGTTTAAAATTAGTGATTTTATTTTGGAAAAGTTTCAAAAAAACCAAAAAGTTGTGTTCATGACATGTTGTCAATAAATAATAACATTATTTTCTTAGATTAATTTCAAGGGAATGTCTTTACGTTTAGACTTGACCATAAGTAGATTATTTATCCACAGTGACAAGGATTTAGGCTACATCTACTTCAAATGAATGATGGCTCATGAGCGATACTAATTTATTTCTAATTCTGTCCATTCTCCAGCATTTGCTAGTAATATTTATGAAAGAAAGAAACATGGGAGGAATTTGTGCCTTCTGCTACGCACTGGGTGGTAGTGCTATAAAGGAAAGCTGAAGGGAAAATAAATTGTCTTTTGTATATAAAGCAGTTTTGGTCTTCACAAATTATTCCAGATACTAATTTTTTAATTTTTTTTATTTATGGTTTTTTTTTGAGAATTAGACGAAGATTGACAGGAAGAATAATCCTCTGAACTATAATAAATAATAACAACTATAATAAAAAATTAATTTCAGGCATTAAATTTAGTGTAAAGTGGAGGAAAAGAAAATATGAGTAAATCAGAGAGATGGCCTGTAACATGTTTTCCTGTCTAATTCAATTTAGTAATTTGCTGGGACCTTATAAAATAGAAGGGTAAACCGCTAATGGAGGGAAAAGATCACTAATGAGGGGATATGCAAACTAAGGAGAAAGTCAAAACGGGAAAGAATTGGCTGCAGTGTCCAAAGTTATCCTTTAATGAGGTGCACAGTAGCACTGAAATGATAGTTCACTAACAGGCAGTCTCTTGGATATCGTTTACAGCGAGGTGCTAAGAAATGGTTTTCATAGGTATCTATTCTTGTCAAAATATTTGTATGAAAATAGAAAGCAGTTGAGTGCTACAGGCAGTGTGAACAATTCTAGAGCCATATGTTTTGAACTAGGAAATTTAGAAGAAATATCAATATTTCATATGCTGTTGTATCTACTAGAATGACTGACATTTTTGATTGTCACTGGAGCAGGGGAATCTGTCAACACATCTGATCTCTGGAACCTCATCAATCTCAGGTAATCACTTTTTTGGAGGTAGATATCATTATGCAGTAGATGGAAAAAACCACTTGTTCTTAGAAAATTTCATGAACATGCAGCTGAATGAAATTTTCAGTTTAATTCTTCACGTTATTGATATCCATATCAGTGAGGATTCAGTCATGATCAACTTTAACTTAGTGTCAGTATGATGAGTTTCCACCTAAATCTCCCGTGTTTAGCAACAGAAGTTTAGCAACATTTACACTTGCACCTGGTGTTCATTGCACATAGATGCAGGACATGCATTTGTACAGTACAGTCTATTTTAAAAATAGGGAGGATAGTTGACTGAATTATTTCTGCTGTCTTGGGGTCTACTTTTATTTTTCTTGAGTTTTATTCTGAATATCTTCCTGATAGCAGCCTTCCTACATCCACTTACACTTTCATCACCTTTTTGGAGCTCTTCATGTCCCTAGAAATGCTTCCTCATTTAAAAGTCTTTATTCATAATGAGAGATAAATTAAAACTCTTTTCTTGATTAACATTCTGTTTTGAACTTTAGCCCACTGAAATTCAGAAGCATCACTTAAATTTGTTATCTGTTTATATTTAACCAAAAACTAATTTCTTTTGGCTTTATCAGAGCTAATTAGTTTGCTTGAGGAATGAAGATTTTTCAGAATTCCTTGGTTCAAGTAAATACATCGGGGGGAAAAATATGAATAAAATTATATATTAATGAAATTTGTAATGAACAGGTAGAAATACAGTTGACAGTATCTGGTCTCAAGTGTCTAAAATGCTGGAAATTTTGTGTAGTTTTTAAATGTTCTCCAAGGATTTGTTTTACATAGAGAATTATAATTAACTTGTGAGAGATCTATTTCATACTTCATGAATAGATTTTGGCTGTATGTTTAGTTTTAATTGATGAGCTCAGAAATTATGCTGATGTCCTCTATATGTGGCTGCTATGCAATGATGAACCATGAGGCTTTTTTAATTAAAAATCATATTTTCTTTTTTTTCTTTCTTTTTCAATTGATGATTCATGTGAAAACATAGTTTTGATACTTTCTAGAAAAAGGAAACAAAGATAACTTCTCATTTTAATCAGTAGAGATAAATTACTTGTGTTCATTGTTTTCCTTGGTTGCACAACATGAAAGGTTCAGAAATTGTGAAGTGAAATAAGCTCAGATGAAATAAAATGGAACTAATCTCCACCTTCCCAGAATTTAAACTGAATTCATTCTCCATCAGATTTTGGGATGGTGTTTTATAAGCGGGGGCTTGTCCCTTTCATATATCTGTGAATGGAAAAGGAAGAAAATTGGTTAAGCAGACAGTAAAATAAATTTATCTTACTATTTATGGTACTGCTTGCAAACCTAATACATCATACGAATAATATCCTTCATTAATGAAATCATTACTCTCTTTAATCTTTTTTTTCCCCGTCATTGGCCTTTTCTTTCTTAAAACTTGGATTCTGGCCTTTTGGTTTGGGCTGTGCAGCCCTTAAGTTATTCAAACCAAATCACTCCATCTGTTATTTAAAATGTTATCTTATATAAAAAGAAGTTGTTATCAGTTAAGCTTTGATCAGTCAGTGAATGTTACTACAGTGTCTTGAAAAACCTTTCTGATCTTGAGGTTTCTAGATCAGTGTTGGATGATACCTGAACAAAAGTGTTGCTCAGATAAAGAGCTATACAAATGTGGGAATGGAGAGTGCTGCCATTAAAATCACCCTAAATTCTGTCACAAGAAGCGCCCCAGGAGCTAGCAGCTGAACTATTATTTGTTAGTGTATACAACTGGCAGTGTTTTTCAGTTATGTTACTGGGGAGATTAAAAATCACAGTTCATTTAGAAGTAAGCTTTACAATTTATAAGTGTAGGATCATTTTTTTCTTTTGTTAACACCATTTTGTTGTGTAGCAGCTTGAAACAGCGCAAACAAACGTGCTTTGTACACTAGTGTTCATCAGTATTTCACTTCTTTCCGTCCTCTGAGCCTTTCCTGGGAACTTCCATGAGGCCTTCAACTTGTGGCTGCCACAACAATTGATTTGTATGAACTGAAAAAATTCAATATGACAACCCCTGAAGCTAAATATTATTAGCATTGGAATTATTTTCCTTTGATCTTTAATTCAGCATGAGAAATTTTCAGCGTTCATTTTTGTAAAGTGGAATACTATATTCCCGTAGCAGCAGCAGCAGCAGTATCAATGCTTTGCATCGTCCCAGCGTGTGCCCGGAGTTCCTTCCGTGGGGTTGTTTTCACTGTGCAGAGTTTATCATTTGAGTCAAGATTTGTTTTCTGCTAATTCACAAATCATTTTTTCTCTCCTTTGATTTTTCTCCTTAAGTAAGATTATTGCTAATTTGTGGTATTTTATACAAAAGATTAATTCTGTGCTCTGATTGGAGCACAAACTGGTTGGTTAGCTTGAAGGTCTTCAGAATTACAAGCTGCTTTCAGGTCATTTATCTTTTAATGCCAGACTTTGAGTAATTATCAGCAAATGTACAAATTGCAACAACAAACATCATGCACCTTTTCAAGGTTTGTGTAATATTATATGAAGTAAGAGTGAGAAAGAGATTTTAAAAGTTATATTCAGGATATGCATAATGCATACTTGCGTTAAAAAGGTTTTATGCACAAAGAGAAATTAAATTTCCTATCACTTAGATTGTTTTGAGTAACAGAAAGCAAAAGCCTCTTGCTGTCTCTGTAACTATTTGACACATCTTATTTAATAAAAGAATGAGCAGCAAAAATGTAAATTCTGTGCTTTATCGACATGTCAAGATTTTATCCTGGAAACAACTGAGAAAAAACTTTGGTTATTTACGTGAATATAAATGCTTTAAGTCCTAGAATATCCAGTTCTAGTTCAGGGATTAGTAATAGAAAGCTGGAATACAGAGACAGCGAAAGCTCACGGAGTCTTTCTGTTCAGCCTCAAGCAGTTAATTATTGACTTTTAAAGAATAGACCAAAATGTAAATGTTTACTGACATTACAGATCACAAAAGGCTTCTCTGCCGCAGGTACTTAGGGAAGCGTGAAGCTGAGCATGGCTTGCCAGCCTGCCTTGTGTAAATAAAACTAATCATACCTTACCAAATTACCCGTTTCAGTGTGCTTTTGCCTCATCTCATCTTGTGGCTGAGGTGTCAGGCGTGCCTAACGCCCTCCCCTCGAACAGCCCCCAGGGGAGTGATGTTCCCTTTCCAGCCAGTGGCTAAAAGGTCAGCCTCAGCTAGTAAGGAGGATTAATTTTAATTTTGCAGTATGATGCAGAACAGCATGAATGAGCAGAAAGAGACTCTGACTCTTTTTCTTTGCCTGTGTCATTAAGGAGGGAAGATGGATGCGATCGCGTATACACAGGACTACTTTCTGAGTAAGTGGGGGTAAAATAGATTTCATAGCTACCACATGTAACACTAAATAATGAAATAATTAGAGGCTTAAGACTGAGGGTAGTATACACCTAATTAGTCATGTTGAAGCAAATTTAACTGAAGATGCCAAATAACATGTTTGCTAAGAATTGGGAAATAGCAGAGGTAAGTCTGATTGCAACCTTAATGTACATTTCGAGCATTACATTTATTTGGATTTATGTCAGAGTTTAATGAAGAGGAAAATACTATGGAGCTTTGATAAAATGCTTCCATATTCCACAGCTCTTAACTAGGTAGTTTCTTGCCTGAGTTTAGGCCTTGTTGATCTGTTTCCATTTGAGTTTATCCTACGGAAAGCAGAACAGTAAGTAAATATCTCCCTGGCTGCATCAATTAGACTTAGTAAAGAGAAAATAATGAAAAAATAATATGCCGTTTATACGTTGTGTTGCTTTTTATGATATGTATGACTCTTGTCTATGCTGTGTTCTTGTCAAAGATGCCTGGAAAATTCTCCTTATAGACTAGAAATGCAGAGCAAATTTATGACAGCAAAATAAAGTAAGAATCCAAAGTAGTTGTGGTAGTTTTTAGAGGCTTATAGACTTGCTTATTTGCATGCAATACCATACAGAAAGATTTCTGTGTTAGTATCTGGCGCTGACTCTGCTTTCACGTTGCTGTTCAGTGCCAGTCAAATCATCTGTGAAGCATTTCCAGAAGTGCTTGTTGCTGGTGGCTGCCCCTGTTTTTCACGGGTGTCTCTGACCACTGGAAGAATCCAAAAACAATGAACTTTTTTTTATCGTAATTACCAAGTGCATCTTTGTAAAAAACAAGCTTCATGTATTCCTTCAAGGAATACTGTACGAGCTATTGACATCTTCAGCATGCATTTATAGGTATAGATATATTCAAGATTTTTTTATGGTGATCATATGCTGTCGTCATCTCCGTCTGTGCTCTGTCAAATAACCTTTTGTAATATCTTTGTCACTCAAAGCTGCAAGGAATCTTCAAGCACCTACTACTATCAAAAAACTGTAAAGCTTCTGTCCTTTTTCCGTAATCAAGGAATTATTTCCTCCAAAATTATATGTATTAATTAGACTTAATTTCAGCTGTTTTGTCTTATGCTTTGAAAGACAGAATATATTTAGGCAGGGGCTTGCTTCTAATTGGGTAGCACCTAAAATTAAATTTAGTCCTTTACTAAGATTCAAGGTTGAATGAACATTAAGAGAATACAGTAAATATTGACATGTTATTTGAAAAACAAAATCATTTTTAGTGAATTATTGCTTTCCTAGCTATTGTATTTCTCCTCCTTTTTTTTCTTGGAACAGGATGGGGATAGAAGGTTTTAAAGATGGCACTTAGTTGTAGCTAGTGTTAGTTAAGGAAGATTTTGTTGGACCACAGAATGATCATCATACCATTTTGTACAGCTGTTCTTAAAAAGTCTTGCAAAGAAAACAGTGGTCCATACCACTTTGTTCAGGGTGATGCATAACTTTATTTAGTGTTTGGTTTATACTTAATTTAGTGGAAGCCTTACCTGAAGGCTGTAGTATTACCTGTTTTGAAAACAGAACTTTTGGAGCATGAATAGCTCTTTATGAATAATGTTTCTGACATCTAGATCCTAAAATAATTCAGCATATTTTTCTTATATTTGTATTGAAATGAAAAATTATTTTCTTCTTTCAAGTCACTTATTTTTTAAATTGTGCTAAGCTTTTTGTAGGCTTTCAGAACTGTGCACCGTGTCAATATAACCTTCTACCTAATAAAATTACTCAGACAGTTGTGTAAATACTAATGTCACCGGAGCTCACACTTCTTTTTTTAACATTTGTCTCTTTAAATTTGCTGCTTAAAAAGAAGCCAATCTCTGAAAACATCCTTAGCTGGTTGAGCTGGAGCTGGTGTTATGCTTAGGTTCAGTACATTTCATCCTTTTTTAGTGCCACAGGACTGCGTTTTCCACCTGCTGGGGCATGATGTTGCCATGACAACGGCTGATCTTGTTTGGTCTTCTCTTTGTGCATGATGGAAAGGAAAGCTTTTTGAGAAATGTTTGTGAAAGCTGATCTAACTAATTGCATTTTAATTATCAGTGAAATAGGACAAGAAGTCTTGTTCTATTTCTAGAAAAATAAGAAATTTCTATCATAAGAAATAGCACAGTGAGACGGACTCTTTCATCAGAGCTGACGAGATTTCTCCATGAGCTATTCCTGTATAACAGTGTCTGCAACTGTTGTGTTAGCAGAATATTAACATAAATGGTCTGTAGAAGATCCTGTAAGGTATTCCACTGAGAGATCTCCAAGCCCACACTGCAATTCACGAGTCTTCTGTATGCCTTCTGTTCATCAGCAAATAGAAACCTTAATGCCATAGTAGGTAATTAAAGAGATGCTCTGTGCTGCAGCCTTATCCCTAATGAGCTCCAGTGATGACCAGAATTACTTTGTTCGTGTGTTTCTAGCTGACGTGTTTTGTTTGTTCTTCCACTAGTGAAATCATAGCAAATGGAAAATGTGGATAGCAATTTCCTTCTGGATTATCACAAAGTTTGAGTGGAAATCCATGCATTTGCAGAGAACAGGAGGAAATAACATATTTTTAATTATTTTTAAATAATTGGTTGCATTTCGTTTGACCTACAAAACTACGGTAGATCTTCTACACATCCATTGAAGTCAAGGCAATAGAAAAAACCACTACCAGTTGCAGATATGAAACAAAATATTATGCCATATGATGGTAACATCAATTAGAAAATATTTCTTAAGGGAACTACAGGGAATGTCCCCTTCAGACAGCTCACTACCAGCATTTGAATGGGGTTGTTTACTCTGGGCTGCATTTACTTTGTGCCTTTCTTCAAGGAGCCCCACGTTCACTTATTTCTCCCTTAGAAATGGATTATTTCAGCTATTTCTTTCTTTTGCTTGCTTATAAGTTACCCCTGAATAAATTCAAACTGTACCACGGGAAATGAGAATTTAGACCCAGCCTCTCAGATGTGCTGGTTCATTTGGTGCATTGAGATGTGAGTGTAAAAATAATTGAAAGGAAAAACCCTGAATAAATATTGATTTTACTTCAGCCCACAAATCAAACTGATTAACTTTCTAATACCATCCAAGGGAAAACAATACTGTGATACTAAATTTAAGATTGATTCTCTGCTTATGGCTGCAGAAATGTATTTTTATGGTATCCTTGGCTGTGTTTGTGTTGCCAGTGGCTGGGTGTTATCTGACAGCATGGCGGAACATGAATGTACTTGATTTTTAATGGAAATACTAGATAGTAGTTTTGACTAACTCAAAGTGAAGGGGCATCTTCAAGAGAGTAACCTGACAAAAGCTAAAGCACATTATATAGGTGCTCTGGGTGGCTGGATTGGGAGCAGTTGCATTTTCAGTGGTAGCATTACTTTGGTATAAAACTTCTATCAAAATTTATGCCTGTTTTTTTTTTTTTTTTTGTATGATCATTGTTGAAAGCGTTAACAGTATTGTATAATTTTAGATATTGGAACAGCTTTTCTACAGGTATGACAGTGTTAGGGTATATAAATAACCTATAATTGATTGGTATTGACCTCTGCTTCTTTCTTCTTTTTCTTTGAAATTAATAGGCCTGGAATTCCTTTGAGTTGATTCTTCAGTTATCAGCTGTACGTTTTTATATTTCTTTTCCACATCAAGATTAGATATGATTTTGACATTAAGTAATTAATCAGCTGTCCAATAATAACATTCCATGGCAGATACTGGGAAGGTTTGTAAACATGGTACTGAGAACTTGGGCTTGTGTTAAGCAATACTTTCTGTGGAAGCTAACCAAAAAATGTAGTGCCACCTACTGCCACGCAGAGGCTTTGTTCTGTCTGTGTTGACAGTTGGCCTATTGTGTGTAGGTGATAGATTCCACGTGCCTCAGGGGGGAACCAAAGCATCATAAAATACAAACATAATAGCAAATACTAAATAGTGCTATCCTGGGAAATCTTTGCTTTTTTCTATGTTCATGTTTACTTCAGCCAAAGTAGATATAAAGTCCAAAATTAATGGCATCAAGAGAACTTGCATATTGGTAATTCACTGTAAACAGCTGCAGTCAAAATATCTGGGATGTGTTATATATTTGTGGGGGTGGATGTGATAACAAAACTGTTGTACTTCACGTATCAGGAATTATCACTTATTTTCATTGTTGCTGAGAGGGTTTTGCCATTTTCATATGATGTGCGTAGCTGAAGAAAATGAGGTGGAGAATAGGACAAAAAAAATGTGATAGCCGTGGTCTGAGCATTGCAAATCAAATATGGATACACGGGATTCTAAGGCTGGGGGATCATCCAAGGCTTCGGGTACCCTGAACCCTCCTTTCCCCTCTGTGCAAAACGTGGCCCAGGCTGCCCTGCTGTGTCAAGCAGTGTTCTGGTGAGGGTGACAGAGCTGAGGTGGTAAGAAAAGATTGTACGAATAAGTTATGAGAAACAGCGTGTGAAGAGCTAATACTCCAAAAGGAACATGAATGAAATGAATTGGTAGTGCAAAGCCTATTACCTTAAGAGTCTTACTGAAGTGAAAAATAATTCAGTACTTTAATTATTTATGTTTGTTAACATCTGGTCCTGGTCACCGCAGTGCCAAGGCGCTGGTGATTTCCAAATACGATATACTGCTACAGTTCCTGTGTTCCTTATTTGGTAGTGCTTTTTAAGAAGTGCTATTTTTATATAGAATTTATTTTGCTACATTCAGCCTACTGATCAGAGGCTAAAGCTGCATTTGTTTTCTTTTATTAGAATAAAGTACAATTTGCATGAAAATGTGTCTTTTTTAAAAATGAAAAAAATCTATTTGGGAAGGGATTTTATTTAAAATTGAAGCACTTCTAAATAGACCTTCCTTTGTCCAAAGAGTAGTAGCAGGAAAAAAAAATGCACGCCTGTAAACATTCTAAGTAAAATTGGGTTCTTTAAATGCTATCATCATAAAATGTCAGACTACTTTCCTGCACTGCTTGATAATGTGTACTTGATTGTGACAATTCAGTCAGAATCACAGAGAAATATTAAAAAAAACCTCGGACAAAAGTCTTTAGTTTGATTATTTTTCATTGCACGTAACATCCTTCCACTAATTTACAATACATCTATTATTACAATTGCATGTTTCTAACTAATAAGTTGGCATGGTTATGGTGGAATTCTGTACTGGATAGAACTGTTCTGTACCCTTCATGGCATGGGGAGAAGGAGGTATTCAGCATCTTTTAGGGCTTTCTTTGATCTTACATCTATCTTACTTGTATGTTGGATATAATAGAATGAGGATGAATAATCTTTGCCTTTAAAATCTATCCCTTAAAATAAATTTTAAAAATGGTGGTGTTAAACCTGACCTTAGTAATGAGTCATTTACAGGGCAAAAATATGTAAGAAAATATCAGTAGGTTATTCATTTTTCCTTTTTCTTTAAGTACCTGTAAACTGGTGGTTTTCAGTTTTCTCTTGGAATAATGTGATTCTGTGCATGCATTGTCAAAGTAGAGAAACATCATGTAGGATTATAGTCAGTGTGTTCTAATGCAGTCAGTCCAGGTTACTGGCAAAACAAGTCTCGAAGAAAAAAGGCTACCAATAAATGAATAGTGTATAACTTTTTTTTTTTTTTTTTTAAAAAAAAACCCACAACTATAATTGATGGATGAGCAAACTAGCACACAGGGCAACAGATGCCTTTCTCCAGGCAATGCAGAACCTTGTTACCCAGACAGTGGTGTCAGATTGTATTAAATCTACAGAAGTCATCCTCCTACCGTGAATTTTTATAGCCAGTCCTCATATCTGCAGGAGAATTTCTACTTTTGCTCTGCTGGAAATACACATTTTTTGCTTTCATTTCTGCACTTAAAAAGATGCAACTCATATATAAGGTAATACATTTATTTTTAATATGTTTTTATTTATATGATTTAATGGATACTGTCTCATTGTTTGTGAAGGATGTACTGGTGTGTCTGTAATGCTCTGGGCATGTTTTAAAAAATGGCAGAGTGTAGCACTGATTGTGTTTTTATACATTTGGGAGGGCTGTCAATTTTCTGACTCAGTTTACTCCAAAGATTTTGAAAAGATCATCGTTAGTGTTCTTTTCTTAAATTGAAATGCCTGAGCTGAAAATGCCTGAAGCATTTCGTACATATAACAGTAAATATCCTTGCTGTTTGGGAATTTGTCTGACATGTTAAAGACAAGGTTTCAGATTCTTTTTGGAAATTACTCTATATAGAATCCTGACATGAATACATGCTTGACTGGCACCCTACCAATATATGATATATGTAAGTATGGAATATGCTTCCCATATTTACTTGTTAAAAAGCTTAAGTAGAAGCAATCTAAAAGTTCTGTGTAACTTCTGCCTAAATATTTTATAAAGAAGCTTGTGTTTTGGCTTGTTCCATTACCAGCTGATTCTTATCTGTGACAATACTTCCATTTTTTTTGAGAAGGAAAGTTGAATATTTCTACATAGTTTCTATTTTTTCCATCCTTATAATTTGCTTTCCGTGTTCATTTCTCTCTAAAATTTTTTGGATGCATGCTGTCTTTTATCAGACAATTAATTAAACTACTTCAAACCTGTGTTGTTTTTTTTGTTGTTGTTGTTAAAAAAAAAATGTGCTCTTTAGCAGTGTCATTAGAAAGGGATAACAGGCAGTGCAACTAATATTTAAAACTCAGTGTCAAGACTCTGCAGACTAGTGAGAAGATTTTTTGGCAGTAAGGAAGTCCTACTTCCTTTTCACTTGCTCGTTGGTCTGCTAACATTCAGTAGGCTTCTGTCTTGGTATAAGTTTTGTACAGTGTCTTGGAGTAACCGGCCTGAGGAGCTGTTATCTCCACTCGTCTCAGTTAACAGCTGTGATGGTTTGATTTGCATAGGTTAAATGGTAGACCTAATATGACTCCTTAGTAAAATGTTGCTTCTTAGGTACAATTAAATTACCAGAATTGCTGCATACAGCAAATAAATTAAGAACAATTGGGAGGGTAGCAGGGGGGAGAAAGGACAAAACCCTGATTAAATTTGCAAAAAGAGTCAAAAGTTATTTCTATGAAAATATAGAAAAGATGAGGGAAGACTGTACCATAGTGCTTTCCACAGGATTGATTTTTGGTCTGCTAGTGGTTTGTTGTCATGAGTTGAAGAAATCAGAATCTTGTCAAGTTCAAAAATGAATTGCAAAATTCCACAAAATCTCCTCTCAGATCCAAGCAGTAGGAGAGGGGCACCCTTTTGTGTGTTCCCTTTAGACTTCTGGTAGAACTGTTAAACTGAGAGTAGGGAAGGCTGTAGGGGAGAAGCCCTAGCATTCTTTGACAGCCTGGAGGCAGGAAGCATGTATCCAGCCCATTGCCAGGAAGTCTGTCATTTGTGATGGCTGCCCTATGTATTTCCTGACCTCTTTGTTTTGTTGACTTGGAGGTTCTGTTTGAAATTGGCAGTTGTAAGAACTGAAGTGAGAAGTGTTGCCCTGTTGTTAATGCATTCAGAGCTAGCTGTCAAGTAAATGAAAGTGAATGGAAAAGGATTCTATTTATTTCTCTATAGCATTTTCAAAAGACATCTGTCTCCTTTAAAATGTATTTGAAGCTTCAAAGCTCTTTCAGTGTACGGCCATAAAATCCCTATGAAGACAACTTACAACATAGTAAGATATTAATCAAATGTGTTGGATTTCCCCCAGATGGGAAACAAATCTTTTTTGTGCTCCTCTGGCCCCTGTCACATGGGGCATATACAGCACGGTGGTGTATGCAGAGCAGCCATGAGCTGTCATCTTTCAGAGACTGACTGTGGGCTACTAAGGTTTTATGCTACAAATCTTAATCTTCTGTTTCATCCATGGAAGAAAATTGTAAGATGTCCTTTTCTTCTATATGACTTCAATTCACTTTTAATGTATGAGTTTTCTACTGGGTGAAATTTAGTTCTGGGATGGTTGAATTAACTTTGGTCTTGTTTGTTGAAGGCTTATATTTAACTGATCTGGACAATATTGAAGCCAGTGGATTAGATAGAAGAATCACAGACTGCCATGAACATTAAACAATGCATAACTATCATTTGCAAAAATACAGGGTGTATTTCACAGCCCCAAGAGAAGAAATTCCTTCTGTAGTGTGAAGAGGAGACGTGAAAAGAAGTACTGTTAAATGTGTTTCTCCAAGTACAGTTAGTATCAGGAAATAATCAACACAGGAGAAACTGCCCATGAGAAATTTTAAGAAGAGATTTTTATCTTTAGGAGAAGACATTAACTGTTGAGCACTATTCGTGTTTGCTATACAGAAACTGGCTTGTGTTCCCATGTGGGCATTAAGTATGCGCTGCTTCAGTTAATCCCATCACAGGTTACTTTCAGGACATGCCAGATGACTGGAGTAGTGTGTGGGAAGGCAGATTTGGAGTAAGTCTTTCACTAAACCACCTGGTTAGGGGCATGACCTTTGGCAAGTGGCTTGATCTGTCCCTTTCTGTTTCCTCTTTTTCTACTTCCTTATCTGCTTAAATTAAAAGATGGACTTTTTTGGAGTGCTGATAATTTCTTCTGTATTTGTGCAATGCACAGACCTGAGTTTCAGCTAAGGCTTCTGTCAGATAATAAATAACAAATAAACTTCTTTCTTCTTTCTATAGGTCAAGCAGCAAATTGTCATTCCAAGAATGCTCTGAGAAGAGCAAGGTTTTTATCAGTTGATTTTCTTTCTATGAGCAAGAGAATTTCAGTATTCTTGATTGTTTCTTGTGTGCAGTTGCATTCTAGTATTCAACATCAATAATATGAAAAGGGTACTGGTTAAAAGCTTTTTCATACAGATAAGTAAAAATATGGGCAAGGTAAATATCAGAAAGTTAAAAATCGCTTAGTGTACGTGAAATTGCTTACTGTATATAAGTTGTGTGAACATCAGCTTTGTCCGCATACAGCTAATATATGTTCAATTGCAGTGAATTCTTATATGCCAAGCAAATATATTCACCAAATGTAGCAGATTTATGTGACTGTTGTATGAAAGTACCTGGGGGAACCGCAGTAGTGTGACAGATACTTCATCTGTGTGCTTCTTTATGATCTTCTGCAGTAGTTCTCCTGTGAGCAGAACATGCACCTCCTTTCTCCAGCCTTGCCAATGATGCCAAAAAAAATTGTACATTTTTTTTCTTTCCAGGTCATTTTTCATGTGGGTATAAGGGGAAATTCTGGGTAGATAACTTATTTTAGATAGTTTAACAATATTTTCCGTGATCAAACCTATTGAAGTCTTGCATATAATTCCAAAAATCCCAAGCACATCTCAAAAGTTGTAGAAACCTTTTAGAAAAATTTGTATAAACTTGCCATCCTTGCAGAGACAGAGCAAAAGTTTTAGCAACCCAGGCCCCTGCTATTTAATTACTGTGACCTATGATTATGATGTGTTAAGGATGAATAAACACTTGCAGCTGAATCTACCAGAATTCTTCTGTCAGAGCCCTCTTGTAAGGGTGCATGGTTGAGTGATACTTGAAGTCAATGAATAATAGAAACTAAAATTGCGGGAAGTTTTGAATTGACAGTAATGATGACATCTTTAGCAGACATGGCTCAGTAAAGGAACTTGGCTTAAACTTAGAAGGTTTCCATTCAGCATGGCTTTTACCTCATTATTGCTCTGAGACCTTTAAGTTGTTTGTTCTTTGTTCTTTAGTGCTTCTTCTGAAAGCAAGCAATCTGAATGCTGTCAGTGTACGTGTGTGTATGTTATTTCAAAGCGCACTGATAATGTGTGCAGGTGTCTTTCAGCTCAAGTGAACCTTTGCATCCAAGTTCCTTTCTTGTTGGTCTTCTTTATGTGTATTTTCTGAGCTAAAAATGTGACAGCAATTCCTGCTACTGATCAAGGAATTCTTTATTTTTATGGATTTGGTTGGGATGGGGAATGTATGTGGTCCATTATCCTGACAAATGCGAAGGAAGACTGAAAGAAGTTGCCACTGTGAACAGAAATCGAAGCAAAACCAAATTGGCTAACTACTAAGGACCAGTGAAACTGAGATAGTTGCTGCCCTACTTAAGTTCATGCTTGCAAATAAATGTGTTTTCTTTGGATAGGATAACAGCCAGCCCAGTTGCTCTGCCATCTCTCAGAAAGCATTTTCTATTCTGGAGAATTTAAATAGGATGTGAAGTATGCTGGTCTAGATTCCCATCAATTACTCCTTCACTCTTCACTCTTCCTCCTCTCCATTTCTGCTTGAATTCCTTTTAATAACCTTATTAAAAACTGGTAAAACATTGTCACTTGTTCCCCATTAAAGTCAGCTGAGCAATATTGATTCATAACAAATGCAAATTGATCCATTAAAGTCAATGTTGAATCTCGCTTGACAGAAGCCTGTGGTTGTAAGGGTTTCTTAGGGCAGCCAGCGTAGCTTATCTTTGCCTACTAAAATGTAGAATAGTTACACAATGCTTTACAAGTAACTTTCGGTAGTTAATAGGATTCGATGCTTTTTTCACATATCCAAGGAACTGTTCAGTGCAGTTTGCTCGTATTGTAAAAATATTTGTTGATTTAATTTACACCTTTTAAAATGTAACGTGAGCTAAGAAATTGTTCTCATTTTGTCCCTCAGAACTGTCTAGCATCTTAGAATCTGACTGTCACTTTTAATTGCATCCTAAACAACAGATTGAACAGAACTTGACAAATTTTAATTGCTGATATCCTTTAGTGTGAGATGATGGGTATAACTGCAACTAGGAGACTGAAAATTCTGTGATTTGATGTCTGAGTTTAGTTCCATAGTGTTTAGTCAAGAGAGCAGCTTCCCGCCAATGATTAGATGTTTTGACATTGTACAAAAATGGTGCTATAATGTGTCATTACTTGGGCTAAACTGTTTTCCACTGTCCTCTGTTTATGTTCAAACTTGACTATCAGGGTGACATTCTGAGTATGGTCAGAAATGTCTTTTCTGCAAAATGAGTTGATATGTTAAAGTCATTGTCATTCACAAGAACTCAGAATGGCCTTCTCTGTGCAAAGTGTTTATGAAACTGCTGTTTTAATTTCATTTTCAATAGAAAACTGATTCCTATGATCATAATGTGTATCTGACTCTAAGTTTTCAACCCAGTGGCTAATTTTAATCATATTTGGTTGCAGAGGTAATTAATTGCAGAAAAAAATTGTATGTACTGTATATCACCAAACATCATTTGAAGGTCCCACTTTATTGGATAGCAGCATCAAGTAGTCATTAGGCAGAAATCTTTAAGCTTCCTCAGTTCTCATACTTAAAGCTAATGATGCTTAGGAAACAATTTAGATGAAAAGTTTAACAACTTTTGTTCACTGTGAACACTATCTAGTCAAAACATGGCTCCTGTAAGGAGAGACTCGTAAAATCAGTTTAGGAAAGATATTACTGCTTAGTTCAAAATCTAGCTAGCGAAAAACTCGTCAGGCTAATGCGTAACTCCTGGCAACTTTTCAGTCAAGTCTTATGCATTTATGAAGTTTTCTGAACTCACCTTTCATGTGACTGCTTTATCTCCGACAGCTGTCTTTGTTAATTTGTACAAAATTGTCAGAAATGCAGAGAATGCTGCTACTTTCCCTGAGCTCTGAGTGTTTTGATTTGAGCGACTCTCCCCAAATTTGACATTTGGCTGCATATTTGAGGCTTATCTACTTTCCATTTTTTTCATTCTTTTTATAGCACTGTGTAAATAAATAAAAATACTGGAGACTGTAGTTAATATCTTGAAGTTTAGACAATGTTGTCTTCTGTCTGCATTTTGGATTTGCCTGCCACTGTAGCATGTAAGTGTTCTACCCAGACTCTAAAAATGATTGAGTTTAAACATGTATGTATGCATTTATTATGAGTAGACATACTATAAATAGAAATAGGTATCATAAATCTAGTGACGTATATGAATATAGACATGTACATGATTACACATTCCAGTTGTTGGCTTTTGCCCTCAGAATGCCTTCTGAAGATCTGAGTTAGAGAATATTGCTTTATTCTGGGAGCCAAGTTTCTTCCCTGCTCTCAGTAGGGTAGCCAGATTTGAGCTCCTTGTTGCATCTGCAGGGAGATTTTTTTTTTTATATAATATATATATGCACCAGGCCTGAGATGTCAGGTCATCTATTTGTCTGCACATCTTTAATCAGATCATCTACTGAAAACATGTGGTTTTATGATAGAGCCAACTGTAATTGCAAGCTAATCTTCTGCTTCTGCACCTTCAGTGCCTTTGGCTTTATGCCTGGTACTACTCTTAATGGTATGTTAATACCAAATAATGCAAAAACATTGCTTCCTTAAGAACTTAATAGGATGTACTGTAATGGAGATAAATGGTCTATAACACACGTTCCTTTCTTGTGTTTTAGAAAAATGAACTGAAGGATGCTGTGCAAGAAAAGAATCGCCTGAGCCTTCAGTATGCAAATGTGTCACACAAAGCCCTGCAATATGACCAGGTACCAATCCTAAGCACAGAACTCATACGTTAATATGTTACAGTAATCGTTCTGCAGAGAGGATAAAAATGCGTTGTGTAGTCACCTCTAATTTTTATTTTCTCTTAGAAAACACCAAATATTTCAATTAAAAATAAGTTACACATGTATTTTACAAAGGTTATTTTCAAGTGAAAATAACATGTGAAAAAGACACACTGGTAGATGGTACAGAGATGCATTATTCCTGGTGCATCTTTTCTTAATAACATAAATTGGTATTAGGCTTTGGAAAAAAGATGGTTTTTTCAGTGATTTTGATGAGACTTGATCAAAAAAAATCTATAATTTTCCCAAAGAATGCTGACAGAAAAGATTATTCACTAGATGTGTATTTTCCTTCCCTTCTGCCTTTTTCCTTTGTACTTTTTTCATTTCTCAGTAAAATGTTGAAATGCCATTGTCCAGCAGTAAATTTTGTAAATTCTGTTACCAGCTGTTATTTCCCCTGTAGCGTGACATATGGCATAAGTCCATGTCTCAGCTATTCTAGGTCCTGAAACTGTTTTGATAGTAAGCTTTTTTCTTTTTCTTTTCTTTTTTTTTTTTTTTTCCTGTTTCAGGACAGAATATGTCTTCCTGACTACAGTGATTTTATCTGTGGCAAATTCTGCATGGCTTAAGTAGCATGGGCTGATGTGCCTTACCTCATCACATATGCATTCAGTAGAAGAAACATCATGAACCAGCCACTTTACAAGGCTACATTTAGCTAAAAATAAAACTCCAATCTGGGATTTCTACAGGGCTTAAGTGAGTTGCTCAGCAACCTCATTCACATCAGAAGAGCTGTAACTCAGACAGACTCTGATGAGAGCCCATCCCCAAACCTTGCAAAACAGCGGTAGCCATAGCTGCATGCTTTGATATCCCTGACACGTCTGTGTCACAGAGCAGCCCAGTGCTGTTTTTCCAAACCAAAGGAGGTCTGATTTGTCCTAAGACAAAGCAAAATAGTAAGATTTAGACACAGCTATGCATGTACTCTAAATTGTCTATGTAGCACCTGGTATCAAAGCAGACCGGAAATTTCTAGTTGGTGAGGGTATAAATTATTCTTATATACAAAAGGAGCATGACAATACATTATATGGGGAGGAAGATCTGGATCATAGAATTACTCAGTTTTATTCATCCATCTATCTGTCTGGAATTTCTTCATCTCCTTAATGTTTTTCTCTCCTTTTTATTGTTGTTTATACATCACCCTTACTGTTTGGTTCACAAGTCACATAAAGACTTACAGAGGCAGTTTTATATTCTAGCTGACATAGAAATAGCATGCAGCATTAATGCAGTGAAGGCTTAGTACACTGGTGACACTAAGAAGATTAGCTCTCTACTATCAGAAAGTGATGACTTACGTGGTTAGTAATACTTTATTATAGGTAACATTTGTATCTTTCTAAAGTGAAGAGCTTGAGACACGCTGAAAAACCTAGTAAAAACAATTTAAAATATAAAGGTGTAGTATCAAACTTAGTCACGTTAGCCACTAAGTTAATAATAACATTAACTTTCACCATTACAGTGTCAGGATTTATCGTACTATGGATGTTTGTAAAATGCTCTGGAGGGCACATTACAAAAATTCAGTGTGCCTTTGCTACTGATTTTTGTATCACAGCCTCTGTAGGATCAAAGGCGTCCTTTAAGTATACCCTCTCACTTTCAACTGTTTTAAAAATATGCAAGATATGAGGAATTTTGCAGCATACCTTGGGTGTTAACAAACCTTGTGTGTTCCTGCTTGTCTAACAAGTTTTCTAAGCAATTGTTGCTTTTTCCTTTTTTTCCTCCTTCCTCCATACATAAAATGAGACTGAGGATAGATTGTACGGTTTAGATTACTTTTTACTGTTAAGAAAGTGTGAAGCTGGACACACGTGGATGTTGAGATCGGTGCAAAATTCTGATGGAGTTAGGGCTTAGCCCTGAAGGGGAAAACCTACTTGAAATAGTTTGTTCTTTTGCCCCTTGAGAGCTGACCTGAAAAACAGGCCAACTTTATCCAAGCAATTGGAGCTGGGAAAATGTTTATGCATTCTGCTGCGTAGCGCAGGTAAAACAACTGCTCATTTATGCAAAATGTAATTGTTGAAATTCAGCTCTAGAAAGGAGCAGGTATGAGATGCGCTACTTTTAAATGCACCAAATAAGAACAAAATGTTATGTAATTTATGCTGTTTTGTGTTGTTACTCTGCTTAAGAGGAACAAAGTCACATTTCTGGAGCGGAGTACCTGGGAGAAGGTTTGTATTGTATCTGTGCTGTGACACTGGGCTTTGACTTGTTTCTCTGTTCAGCTGAATATGTATGGGTTAGTGTTTCTATATAGAAAGAGAAGAGACGTTATCTGTTCAGAATTTATTTCTGTGATACCTGTCTACCTATCATACAATTTTCATGGTAGTTTCTTAATCATTTTTTCTAAACAATATCAGTGCTGTGAGAAGTTAACATATTACTAAAGTCAAGAGTTAGGGCAGGAGGTGCATTTCTGTATTCAGGCACAGTAGCCATAGCTCAGCATTTGTGATTTATGTACACCACAGTAAATTGTGAGTGGCAGAGAACATTTTTCAGCCTGAGTATGTCAGTGAAAGAGAACTATCATTCCTCACAGAAAGAAATTCTCTGACCAATTGGCTGACAGAGTTATTTGCTGATATAACAAAATAAAATAGCAGTTTATTTTGCTGGTCTCTGTAGGTAGTTTCTGCATTTAAGAGTTCAGAAAGTGAAATATGCTTCAGCAGTATTCTGGCCTTCATAACTGACTGAAAGGAAGATGCATTTAGTAAGTGGGAAGTTGTGGGATGAAAAATAAATTTGTTGATGCACTGAACAGAGAAGCATCACAGATTAAAATGTTCCCTAAGTTTCTGTCATGTAATTAGAACTGTTTATGATGGAACTCCATTTAGGTCAACAGGGAACACTGGTGTTGTGATGTGCTCTGTGTAATTCAAGTTCAGGCATATACTATATGTTCTTACACAACCTGCTTGTAGAGAGCGTTGCATTTGCACTTAACAGGTTTTGTCCCAACAAAAGCAAACAGATAAAGAGAGAGACTCATCAAGTTTTATGCTGTTTTATGCTATTTCTATACATTTATCATGCTGCTCTGTGATATACGATATCACTTGGGTGATCTTAAATTTTAATTAATCTGAGTGTCTGCAGTTCTACCTTTCCCTGATTCATTTCCTTCCCAAATTACATTAGCAGCCTGACAGGGACTGTTTGTTCCTATAGACTCTTTACTTCCAAAAGGGAAAAACATATATCGGAAAGCTACCATGCTCACCCACTCCCCAGAATTATTCAGACTGCAGTGACTATTAAGTTTTAGAAAATTCTTCACAAAGGTAGCCAGTATCAAGTATTTCAGAGGGAAAGAAAATTAAAGCCTGAATAAAATTTTCCTGAAGCTTTTGTGAAATACTGTACTTCGTTCATTCTCAGTAAATTAACTGAGGATCAGACAATAACAAACTTGCATCACTGATGGTGATACTTCATTGCTTCTTTTTTCCACTCCATTATTCTTCAACAATATACATTGACTGATCTGAGCAATGAAATACAATACAAAGGATGTAGGAAGTTAATAGATTGTGAAAATCCGTTGTTGAACAGTTTCCTTAGTTATAAAGAAATGAGGGAAGAGGAGAAGAAAAATCTGTGCATGGAAAAAAAAAAATCCTGAGTTTGACAATAATTGCGTCAGTTCTTGTGGAAAACATGATTTGTTTCATTTTCTTCTTTCTTTTTTTCTAGTCCACTGCACTCTAAAGAGCCCTCTTACAAAGACAAATATGAGGTCTGGCTGCAACCATTTAGATTGTTTGGTCCATGGCGAAATTTGCAAATTAACAAACTGTAGCCAGAAGGCAAATAGGCTGAATCAGTTTCCAAAACATCGCTTCAGAAAACATCTGAGAGAGATCCATGTCAGAGATTTCTTAATGCCTTTAGTTCTTTAAGAAAATAAAATTACAGTAATTAAATTGTAAAAAGCCCTTGTCACTTCTAACTGAAGCTAAAAGTAAAGATGAGCTGCACCTAGATTAAAGCAAGCCTAAGCGTTATCCCAGTTCTTCATACAGCTTTGCCTGTCCTTATTCAGTAATCCTGCGAGCATTGTTCATGCTTCTATACTTTGTATTGCAGTTAACAAAGAAAAACAGGTGCTTCTTGGAACACTGTTTCATGAAAATATTTTGGCTCTTTCTTTTCCTTTCTTACCTCCTATTAACATTGCAGAGAAGGGAAGAGCAGTATTTAAGAAATAAAATGTGAACATTTTATCAAGATACTTATGGATGGCTTTTCGTTTTTAACATGAAATTGCTATTCTTGATATGATAAGAGCTATGTATGAATCCTAGATTTACACATCGGTATGGCATATAAACTCATAAAATGCTTGTTATTTCCTATAAATCAGACTCTCATCTGTTGTGAATTCTAGAAAGGCCTTTTCCTTGGTGAGATAAAGTAGTTCAGTGTTATGTTTCTTACTGTCTGTGTGTGTTTATGAAATAGTTGATATCGCTGGTGATCTCTAAAATCCTATAAACAAGGAGTTAGTCACGCTGAAATGGTCAAGCTAGCACCAAATAAATTAAATAGGAGAACAAATCCTATTTGGCGAGTATCTGATCCTTTAAAAACTTGCAGTATTGTAGAGATGCTGATTTAAAATGCTAGCGCAGGCTGATCATACACCATCCCATATTTGATTTTATCCTGATGTCAATTTAAACTAAAGAATAGTCCGGGAGAACATAAAACGTGTGAGTTATGTTTCAATATGCACTGAAAACTCTGTCCTTTTTATATAGGAATTGTTTGGATTGTCATCTATTGTACTTACTGTATAATACATATATTTATTTAACTTGATATCTTTATGCATAGCCACAATTTGATTGCCAGATTTTAGATGCTGAAAGAAAATGTGTTTCCTACGTACGTCTATTTGGGGTGGACGCAGTTTCCTCATAGAACATTCCCTTCCATCTACCTTTTTTACTTCTTTCCTTTTTTCCTCGAACTTGTTTCCTTTTTCATTTTCATATACAAAAATGTTTTGTCAGATATTAAAAGGTATTCAAGGATTAATCACATATTTATTGTTCTAGGTGAAGTCAGACTATGACCATCTTAGAGAAGCCCTTATCAGAGTAACCAAAGAACGAGATTTGGCTGTAAAGGGAAAGCACCAGCTCCAAGCCAAGCTGGAGAACTTAGAGCAGGTCCTAAAGGTATGTATAATGCTGTCAAGTCCAGCAGTGCTGTACTTCTATAGGTTGTTTAATATTCCTCTTATTAATTTAATGAGTCATGTAAGCATAAGTGCATTGCAAACCAGTTGCCTGAATGCCCTTATTAATTGTAATAAAAACTGTGGAGTACAGTAGACCAAGGGATCTCAAACTATTAGGAGGAGAAAGATCTTCATCTGGTGCTTTTTAAGAAAAGGGACGTAGATTTTCACTGTATGATTATTGTAAGTCAAGATGAGAAGAAAAGGATGGGAAGTGACCGTGCTGATGAAGGATATATGAACAACGTCCAGGATATTTTGCTTTAAAGAGGGCTTCGTCAGCCCATTCATCTTGGTGCAAAATGTCATTGTGATCCTGTGAAACAACCTATTGGTACCAACCTGTGCAGAATTCATCCCATTGTCAGAAGAGGATTGCAAAACCTACTAGTCTTATTGGGAGGGTCTTACTTGGAAATAATTAAATTTCCTGATACATCCCACCTTTCTTTTAACGTCCTTTCAGAGAAGCCTAGCATGTTGGTGTCTCGCCATGCTTCTTTTCTTAGATACACAGTTGCTGGCACATCATCAGTTTGCTGCTTCCTTTTCAACACCGGAAAATTCAAAAATGTGTTTTGACTCACAAGTGCATTCTTCAGTAGAGGTTTCAGTGTATAGTTGAGGATGCTGTCCTGCTTCTCTTTGCCTGATTATTATAGAGATGAGATCTATCTGAGATTGTGGGGTAGAGTGCAGATAAAAAAAATAGATGGGAAAAATTAAACTGCATACTTGAGTAGGAGAATAATATGCTGCTTTGTCTCTTTAGACTAACATGACTTTCCCCAGGAACAAGCAGGAAGTTTTCTCCAGCACTGGAAGATAATTTTATCTTTTCTGTTATTACCTTCCTTTTTTTTTCTGGGGAATGCAAAATTGACAGACCACAGACCTTTCACTAATTTCCAATTTTAATATGAGCTGTGTACTGTACCTACCTTGGCCAGGACAAATGCTTCTAAGCACTTTCAACAGACATACCTTGGTTGGAATCTCTGTATAATAATGGTAGGATTCCAACTTGATAGTTGCAGAAACTCACTTCTTCAGGGAATACATAGTAAAAAGAGAAGAAAAAAATTAAATTGAAATGAGCTGTGAATTCATGGCTCATAAAGCAGCATAAAATTTTGTCTAATAAATTAACATTAATTCTAATTTCATCAAATCAAAATACAAATTATTACTGTCTGAACTGCAAAAACAAAAATTCCCAAGAGGACAAAAGCCCATTTTTTGTCAATATCTTATTTAGATACTGATTTTGTTAAGCTTGTATGTTTTTAAACACTTGAAACTCCTCTAGACTAATGCCAGGCCGCGTTTTACTTAAAAAGTACATACAAAAAACATACTTCCTTTTATGGCTGCACTGGAAGATGTTCATTTCTGCACTTTTTAATTAGGATACCTACTAACATCTGACAATGATTCCCACAGATTTCTTCTATTGAAGAGCCAAACCTGGTTATTTGATTAAATGTTTCACTTATGCTGAAATAAAACTTCTAATGCGTGCAGGAGAAGCATCTTGTAAATCTCACTGTTGTGCTTAAAAACTCTTTCAAATATTTTCCTTTGCAGAAACAAAAAACTGTCCAGTGCATATAGAGAGTTGGGCTTTTCATGTTAAATACTACTGGTTTTTAACTTTGATTTACTTCTGTTGTTGTATTCCAGGTTGTTGTGGTTTTTTGTTGTTGTTGTTGTTCTGCATGCTACTTGCTTGTCTGTATCCACAGGATATTTCTTATGTGTATTTAATTGTAAGCTGTTTGGATGAGAGAGAACTTCTTTGTTTTGTATCTCCATGCCAGTGACATGGAGTTCTTGCCCCTGAGTACAGCCCTTCTGAGCTGGCAGAGGATCTTGAACAGACTTGAAATCCTAAATCTCCTCTTTAAAGCATGCCCAGACAGATGCATTTAATTGTGTATTTCATGTGTGTCCTCATATGCTCAGGAAATTTGTGGTTTAAAAAATGCTTTGCAGCTTTCCAGCCACTGGAAATTTTTGAGAAATACTTAGCCTAGTTTCCCTGTCAAAAGAGAAATTTAGTTATACTTTCAATTATCTCAGGATATATCAACAAAGCTGAAAAGGAAAGATGAAAAAGCGCTGAATTAACTAACTTATGGGAATCTTCTGTGCCTCTCACACAGAAGAGTTCTGATTTTCTGATGTTTTCAGCCAGCTTTTCCCTTTCATGTCACTGTAATTGTGCCCACCCATCTGCAAGCACAGATGACAAGTCCTTTGAGCAGAAGAGTACTTGGGTGAAAATTATATTTGTTCCCCATTCAGCATCATGTATGAGTTCTGTCTCAGAACAAAACTCTAGTACTTAAAAGCCATTTGAGCTTGTTTTAACATTGGTTACTTGCACATCTTGGAAGTGTAAAAATCTCTGCTGTATGATATAATGAGTTGCTTTGTTTTGGTTGCAGCTGTAGGCAGTGTAACAAGTGAGCGGGCTGGAGCTAGTAGGGGCTATTCATTGTCACGTCCCCCTGTTGCCCATAAGGAGGCTGGAAAACAAGAACTTTTTTAGTGGGGTCCTTAAGAGCCATTTCAGAAATGTTTTATACTAGACAGATGTCTAGCTCAACAGTTTAAATGAAAACTGAGATATCCATGGTGACATCAATTCATTCTCTTTGGCATAGCAGGATTCCTGCCTTTGAGAAAGATACACTGAAAAGGTTCCTCCTTCACAGTTTATTTGAAGGACAGAAGATCATTTGCCAGTTGCTTTGAAATATGAAGACCTTACTGTATTTTTCTGTGCTCCACTAGATATGGATTTGCTTTCTGATGTTAGAGAAACATTATTATGACCCCTAGAAAGGTTGCAAAAAGGGAAGTGCAAATTTACATGTTTAGAAAGTTCTAACCTTTCTCACATTAACGATATCAATTCCAATGGCAAAAGGATTGCCACCACCTATACAAGCTGATGGCAATGTGGTCATGCGAACCTGTCCTGAAGGAAGAAGGAGAAAAATTCAGCTGCTCAAAGCTTCCTTCTTGCTGTTCTTCCGGTGGTCTTTGCAGTCCTCCACCACTCCCCTAACCTATTTCTCTTAAGCTTGGAAGAGGAAATGACACCAGCTGATGTGCTGATAGGAAGTGCAAAATAGACTGCAGAGAGAACCAATTTGTGAGCAGAGTGGGAGGAGAGGAACGTCTTATGGTTTGGGGGAGTTTTAATTGCTGTGCCAGGGAAGGGACAGATGCTGGGGTGAAGAGATCCTTGCTGCTTTGTGAAATAAGTAGATCACAGCAGTAGCACTGTGAGAGATTCTGGGTTAGTGCAGCTGACCAAATGGCCTTAAAATCTGTGAACTATAGATCATCACTTACTTATTTTAGGAAACTGAGAAATTAGAAGTGGGGGGGAATCACAGATCATGTATCACAATCTGTTTCTTCATTACACTTTGTAGATTTGCTTTGTGGTCGATGCATTAATTATTTATTGATCTTTCCAAAGGTTTATAAATGTTCTCTAGTAGCTTTTTAAAAATAGTAAGAATTTAAAAATACTGAAACATACTGTACTGACTCCACTACTAAATCTTGAATTGAGACTTCTCTTTTTTGATATTTAAAGCTTTTGTAGATCAGCAGTGGGAAAAGTTTTTGATTGCCTCATCATTTCTTGAATATGAGTCACATCAGTGTTAAGTTTACATGAGATTTAATGGAAGCTGCTGCGCTCAGTAAATGTAGCTTCATGCAGATTTAAATAATGAGTAGTGCTAGTTAGCAAAACAGGTTATGTTCGTTTAGTTGAGAAGAGAATTGAACCATCATTTTTAATTATCATTAAAGATACTCCAGATAATATGCACAGTTCAGAAATGTTTACAGCATCCCTGTGCTGTCCTTCTTTGTGATTTAGTTACATGTAGCAGAGGATTACAGCTCCTAAAAGGTTAGCAGTATGCTGGATACAGTTCTCTCTGGTACACCTTAAGAGGTATTCTGGCCTGTTCTTGACAGTCATTGCCACCACGTATTTCTGTTTCTGAGTGCATATTCCTGACAGGTTTCTGTGTAATAACTCGTGGTGCTGTAGATAAGGCATTGTGTCTCAGAACAGAGTGTTAGAATGTGTAATTTAGAAAATAAAAATCTGTAATACCCATTTTGCCAGAAAAGATATCAGAATCTACAGCGATCTTTCTTAACTCCCATTTATTAAACAGGGTATTTGAAAGTTACAGTGCTATTGAGAGAAAAATATTAACCTGTAATGAAAAAGATCTCTATCTACAAAGGGTATCTTGACATTGTTCAGCTTCCCAAGATCCATGTCTCATACTGCTTTGAATTGTTAGTAGTAACTGTTCTTAAAACTTTTTTTTAAGCATTGTGTAGTCATTTTTTGCCTAAATCTAACTGTTTTTGTTTTACTCTGTGTAATTTACTATAATTAATGAGCAGAGATTAGCAAAAGTAAGCTATTTTTTTGGGATCGTCATTTGGAAGACAAAAACAAACTCTAGGTAATGAGGCATGTAGGGAATTGTCAAGCTAATTTTTTTTTCCATGCTTTACTTGGGTTAAAATGTCACATATAAAAATGTAACTGATGGATAAAAAGGCTTCTGTTCACTTCTGCATCACAGAGGCCATGTTGCTGGCAGTGACAGTCGTATCTCCTAAAAGAGATTGTTGCCAGAATACCTGAGTTTAGCACTGACAGTATTCATCTCGGTACTGACCAAATTAAAATTCTGTTCAGATTCCTTTTTGTCTAAAAGTGATACCAGAAAGTTTCTATGTTGAGATGACCATCTGCATTTGTGGGAATGGCAGTATGTTCGACTAAGATATGCTGAATCTCCTGATAGTTTTGTCTTCCTTTCTTTGAAACAGCATATGCGAGAGGCTGCTGAACGGCGGCAACAGCTGGAGTTGGAGCATGAGCAAGCCTTGGCTGTTCTCAACGCCAAACAGCAGGAAATTGAACTCCTGCAGAAGGTAAGTGAAGAAAATGAAAGTAAGATGTAACAGTAAATCACAGTGACAAAGCACACGTCACAGCAATCTCTTGGTTTAAAGGACCTAAATCCACAGCTATGTAACTAGTTCCTATTTCCCCCCCCAAAATCCCAGCCCATCTTGCTTGCCTTTATATCGAGCTTGGGAATATTTTTGTATTCCTTAAACGCCAGGAAAGAAGCCAGCGTTAATTTTGTGGTAATCAAAATGCAGAGAATCTATCATTCCCTTGTCAGTTTGATTAACTGGAACAGTTAATCATTCTCACTGACACTGACTTAGGTTTTCTTCGGCTTCCTCTTCCAGTAACTGGTGGTTCACACTACTTTTCTCCACAGTATTAGATAAAAGTAACTCCTCATCAAGATCTTTACACGTTACTGTTGATCTTCATGAACTAAATGGCTGTTTAAGTACCTCACTGTTACACTTGTTCTTTAATTTGCAAATAGATGTCTTCTATCGCAGTGCATCTTCTCAATATTTGTTAAAATATATAAAAACATGGTATTGAATTTCACTTTTGGCAAAGTCACTTAAAGTTGTTGTTGTCTCAGTACTAATGTTGATGTTTCCAGTTGCTGGAGTGGATCAAAACACAGAAATAATAATGCCAGTGGTAATTTGATTAAGGGTTGGCATGGACAGACTTTCTCAGCAGAATAAAAAAATGTACATAGCTACGGTTTTGCTCCCGATAGAATGTTTCATTTGTCCAAAATCTTCAAGTTAATTTTCTTTTAGTCTTTTGCAATTTATCTATTAACCATATTGAAAAACATCAGTTTTAGTTACATTCAACTGTCATTATTTCAACCTCCCCATAAATTTTGAAATTAAATTTCTTGTCAAAGCAAAGAAATTAAAGAGAAGTTCAACTTTTTCTTCTTGCTATTTTTTTTAACATTCTAGCAATAAATCCATATTACAAGGGTCTTTTTGTTACATTACAGATTGGCAGCAAAAGTGAAATCTCTCTCATGCTGTTTCTCCAGTCATTTTTGCTAAGCTTTAACACACTAGACTTTAAAGCACAATTGGCTGTATTTTATTTGGCATGTTGCTGAGTGCAATTAGATCAGCATCTGTGGCCACTGGTTAAATTCTTGTTCAGTGGGTCTGAAATAGCATGCAATATAAGATAATTTAGGCAAAATATTGTTATCTAATAATCATTTACTACTAAGTTTCCTTAGACGTATAGCGTAGAATGTCTTACTAAAATCCACTGTATCAATGAACTACATAGAGGTGTTTAAGAAATGATTCATCCTTCTGGCTGATTTCACTAGCCTGGAACATTCATCCTAGGTCTCTGCATGCTCATTTTTAGACTGAAACATCTTAATGCTTCATGTGATTAGGTTGCTATTATGTCTTTTTAAATTATTACTGCCTTTCATGATAAGAATCTGTGGCAACTGAAATGAACATCCTACCTATCATACCTCTTGAGGAAAATCTGCTTGTGAAACTCATGCTAGATGCTGTTCTCAAAACAAAGAAAGGGTTGCAGGGGTTTTTGGAGGTAGTTTTTTTCTGTTGGTGGTCGTGTTTTGGGATTTTGTTCATTTTTTATTTTTTGATGGATTTTTGAGCATGTGTGTGCTTGCATGTGTGTTGTTTTCAGCCTTTCCATGCTCAAATTCTTTTCCACTGTGTCAGTATCATGGTGGGATGAATCACAGAAATTTAGACTTTAAAAAAAAAATGCAAATTACTAGTAGAGACTGATATATTTGCAGTCACATTTTGATATTATAAATAAAAATTCATTCTCTTTTAAATGTCTGTACAAACTTTTCAGATTATCAGCCTGAAGGAAGAACGTAATATTGTTGATCCAGGTTTTGTGTTGATGGAGAATCAGATGGTTGTCTGCTCCAAGAAACCTTAATATAAGACAGCTTGATGAAAAAGAGAGATAGATACTGATGCAGCTTTCCTGATCATTTATCAAGAACTCATATTCTGGGTAGATTTTATTAAACTTGTAATGATGGATAACACCACGCTTTCTATTACCTGCTATCATACGTTCATTAATGCTCCTCGAACCATTATTTAATCAGGTGCTAGCAATAAGACTTATCACTGTAGTGCAAAAAGAAGTATGACTGTACTTGCAGGGCCAAAACAGGTTTTATTACCATGCATTACAGTGAAGTATAGTTTGAATATGTGGTTTTTGTTGTGACTTTATGCCCTGAACAGCTTCTGTTCAACCCAACAAGTGAACACAATGGCCCTTATGCACGAGGATGATTAAGTTATTATGGCTGGGTCAGTGTCCTTCATTGCTCTGGACAATTAATCTATAAAGTTTGTGAGGCATTGCCCTCTGCTGAACTGAAGTTTTTGAAGACATTTCTCTGATAAGAGATGTACTGAATGTGGTCTTTGAGATACAGCAGTGAGAAGCTAACAGGCAAACTTTATGCATTGCACTGCCATCACCCTGATATAATAAATAATTTTGCTAATCTTGGTCAAGCTTCAATAAAGAAGACAGTGAAAAATTAAATGAAAGTAAAGCAAGGGCAATAAAAAGTTACTAAGAGCTGCTTTTTTATGTTTTTAAGACTTAGACTTCATGATCAAAATTTGATTATTTTTGAGCTACTTAAAGCAACACCTCCATGCTATTGTTGATTCCCTCTTTTCTTCTTTGGGCCAATCTAAATGTTGTACTCCCATTTACAGACAACCTTTCTTATGTTTGTCTTAAAGTATTTTGTGAGATGTTGCTGCACGTAAAGAATAAGTTTAATTTTCTTGTCATCTTTTTGTAGCAAATACAATAATTTCTACTCGCTGAATCTCCTCAAATACAGAATTCACTGGAACAGTTCATTTTTCATTTTTATTTTAGAAGGTTTAAGAGATATTTGTGACGTGTTCTTGCAGTGTGTTGAGCATGCTTGTCTTGGGCCAAATAAATACTGATGCTATTAAGTTTCACTGAGATTCTGTCTCCAAAAATAAGGCAGATATTTTGATGGCTTAGAACCAAAGCGCTGTAGTGGATTACCCGAGCCAGCCCTCCAAGACTGTAAATAGCTTTGGATATATGGTATGCTACTCTGTGTGGTTAGAACATACTATATATGGCACGACTAATTGATTTTTCTGTTCATTTTTCTTTTGTTTGTTTTTTCAATTTATATAAATAAGGCTCAGGTTGAAGCTAAGAAGGAGCATGAAGGAGCAGTTCAGCTGCTAGAGGTAAGAGGATACCCTCTGTGTTGTGTTTGTGGAGGTTTCATTCTGAAGACGATCACAGTATCATCACTTCTGAAAGATTCAATTCTTTAGCCCTGCCTCTAATCCTGTTGCTGTGTGTCACCTGCAGTGGCCTTTCTTAGCATTTCCCAACTGTGCTGAAATGTGTTTTTGGAATTTGCTAGTGACTATTGCACTTATTAAGCAAACACTGTTAAATAAACTAAGTTTTGAGGGATTATTCAGGTGATAGGCTTTACTAATTTTTAATGCACTAAATACCTGCATATACTAAGGCAATATTATCCATAAGGATGCTTTAAAACCTTAGTACTTTCACTAGGAATTACTCATAGAAATTGCTGTCGTGGCATGGGGCACTTTATGAAAATTTATCCTAAGAAAGAATCTAGTAATCTAGTCTGCTGTGCCTGAGGATACAGAACTAGTTGTTTCTTGCATAGAAATGACATGAAGAACAGGAGCAAATTCTTACTCCCATTCAAAACCCATGAACTTTGCTGTCAGTTTTAGTTGGAACAGGGCAAGGTTTGCAAAACTTATTTGTCTTCAACCAGAGTGACATTTTTACGTTTTGTAAACTGGAGCTGTTAAAATGACACTTTTATAGTAAGTACACACAGATGTGGTTAAATGGTGTATGCAAACAATAACAGCCCTTGTATTCCATTCCCAGGCAGCTGTTTAGAAATGCAAGATGTTCCACAATGTTGCATAAGATAGTACAAGTAACAAAAACATGCAGCAGAAATCAGAACTCCTGCACAAAGGGCCCTGCAGCAAACCCTTCCTAGAGTTTCAAAGCTAGACTCAACAGATTCTTCAAGTTCCAGTTTTATCATTTGATGCACTTGGATAAGGTGAAGTGTCAGGAATATAGGTACAGAAGTAAATAACATGCTTTACATCCAGATTGCCTTTTATTCTTTTTTTTCTTGTTCACACCTAATAGGTTTTTTGTAACTAGCAAACTAGTTTTTCTGCATGAGGAAAAGAAAAAGCATTAAATGCACATTAATTCTTAACATAACTTACAAATCTGAAGAACATACGATACCATGGATCAGGCATTGCAAATGCCTTTGTCAGTCTTTCACTTAGAAATCTGTTTTTAGTGGTTTTTTTGTGACTGGTCAGATGCTAATTGGAGGTGATCTTTCTGATACTGATAATCTTTTAAAAAAATGTTTAGTTGCTTAAAGTTTTAAGTCCACAGGAAGGGTTTTACTCATATGCTTTCATTATTATCATATATATTAAATGTGGGCAGTTAAGAATATAAGATAATAATTTAATGCCTGGTGGAAAGTATATGATGCAGGAAAATGTAAGTAGAAACAAAGGAAGCAAGTGATTATTTCTGTCCCTCAAGCTAAACAAAATTCCTATTTAGCTGATTTGTTTGCAAACTCTGATTTGTGTAACCCCATCAAGGTTTCTTAAGCTTTTGCTTTTTGTTGCCTTAGACCCATTGATTTTGTTTATTTAATCTGCCTTTTGCAATTCAAGATCAGCAGTGATATTGATTTCTGAAACCTTCTGTAGTGTGATTTGCATTAATGCATGTTTTGTTTTTACACCTGTTAACTGTTTCAATGTATTTTACTTTGAAATGCTAAAAAAAAAGTGTTCAAAACTGTCTTTATTTCTTTGTTTATTTCATATATCTTTGTTTACTGTGTCTTGTTTGGAATTTATTGCTTTGCCCTTCATCCAGAACACCCTGGACAGCATGCAGGTATTTTAGGGCGTATATTCTCCATTCCCTGTGCTGAATCCTGCACCTTTCCCCTTAAAATGAATATAATAGTCCTGTCTAACCTTGCATGGGATGCGTGCTAAAACCATTGTTATGCAAGCATGCTTGGCATTGATTAGCCTGTTACCAAATCATCAGAATCAGATCTTTTTTCTTCAAGTATGATGTTTTAATGTGGAATAAGGGACTGTTTCTGAAAGTAAATTTCTTACGAGCATGCCCACTAAGAATGGTTTGATAGTTTATTCAAGACTGTAGCTTTCAGACTGGATTTTGTTTGAAATCAGATTGTTTCATTATTTGTACAAAGGTAGTTTTATGTTATGTTTTCATCTTGGGTTGATTTATTGAGCCCCTTACTGAAAGCCATTGCTTCTACATGAGCAATTAAGCTATGAAATGAATTTCTAGTCTGAATTCAAACTGTCCACTAGAAAGCTGGTCATCATCTTATCTGTCTTGTGCAAACAATATCTGTCTTGTAATAGGTGAAGTCTGCTTTGTTTTTATATTAAGCTGTTTCTCACTGTGTATTTTATGAGTAACTTTCCAAGTCCTAAGTGAAGTACATTCAATATGATCTACAGTCAAGTGTGTCTTTTCGTACAGAGACTGCGATAGGTAGGTTCAATTTTAGCTAGGTTGGGTAGACTTCACACTTTCGTGTGTTGAGATAGACATTACAGGCAGTGCCATGATAAAGAATAAAAATTCAGTTGTTCTGAGAGTGTGAGCACATGCTTTGTTCTGCAGTGACATATGAGCACGTTGGTTTTCTATAGGAGAGTGAGTCAGGCTAATTAGCAATGAACCGTGCACCACTCTGGAGTCGAGAAAGAAAGGTGGGTACAGGGCTGTCTCCTGGTAGTACTATTGTGGATCTTATGACAATTTTACTTTATACAGTACCAGCTTTGTGCTCACTTCTAAATCTCGACTTTGATTAAAAAGTCAAAGAAGGCAAATACTGAGATGCAAATAATCTCTAAAATAATAAATAATACAATTTTAATTTTTTTTTCCAAAAATATGCTTTTATGACAGCCTGAGCATCTTGTTGGGGTCTGGATTGCAATGTTTTATTTTTTTATTTTGTGCTTGAGTTTCCATAATGGCATGTGGAAAGGTCAGTATGTATCTTTGAGAGCTGAATAGCTTGTTCTAAAACTTTCCATTGGAAAGAGGAGGATCTAAAAACCCAAAGCGTTTTACCGCTTTGTCCATTTGATGTTCTTCTAAAACTGTGCGTAGATGTCTTATTCACGCAGCAAAGTGACAAGTAGCAAAGGCTCACATTTCAGTTGCTGAAAACCACAGTGAAAAGATAAAATCAAACAAAGCATTTAATATTTGTGTAAAACTCCCACAATGTCTCTCTTATTATATTCTGTTTCATAATCAGATAGATACACTGAGACTTCTTTAGCAGAACTAAATTAATTTGTGTTTTTATGGATTCAAAGGAATGGCATCCTCACAATTCGTTGTAGGTGTAAAAATCTATTTATTACAAAAAGGGAACAAGCCATTGTGCAGTCTTCAGTGAGAAATTTGGGCTTTTGTGTTCTTTCAGGGACTGTAAGGAACATTTTGTTTATCTTCAGTTGTTTTAAGACCCTTGTATTGGTGTTATGTAATATATGTAGTTTTATTCCTATGTAGTACATGCATTTTTTCTCATATGAGCTGAGAAAATCTTGCTCTTTCTAGAATAAGAAACTTCTAGTACAGTTGAATGAATCTTATCGATATCCAGCCTTCCTTTGTTAGCACAGCTGTTTACCTAGGCATATGCTGCAAAGGGGATTTTAATGAAGGGAAGTGATATTTGTTCATTATGAAGCACAAGATTAGGATATAATGCATCAGCTGTCCGCATAAGGAGCCTATTACTGCCTCTGTTGAACTGTGTCTGCTTGCGGTCTTTGGGTCATGGCCCATGAGACGTGAGTGCTCCCTGTGTCTCAAACAGCAGTCTTTTCTGGCATGTTTCCAGAGTGCAAAACCAAATGTTTTCCTCTACAAGAAAACGAGACCTCACAAATGACGTTCTCAATAATTTTGTTCATTCTTCAGGTTTCTCAGCAGGTGTTAATTAATGTACTCTTTCTTATCTGTCTGGGCAATCTCACTGAGAGTTTTAATTCTTCAGGAACACTTGATAGCAAATGCAAGCGAACATGCAGGCTGCTTATAGAAACAGATTGTAATTTAAATGCACTATATTAAAAACTTAAAGGTATCCTTAATTCAGTTGGTGCAGTAAATATACAGCTTTGGATGAAATAAAAGGTATTTTTGTGTTTTACTCTCTTTGCCACTCTTACATTTTCTTAGAATTAAAGTTGTAGAAGAAATCCTGAATTCCCATGCCCTTTGTTGTTCCTCTCAGGAATTGTTCCTTTCACTTAACCCATCCATTTTTTTCCATGTCAAGATTTCTTAGACTGTATGTAGGCAAATTTCACAAGTCAGCACAGAAACTTATCCTTAATTATGCTTTCTTACTGCTTGATGCCTCAAAACAGAAGTGTTTGCCCACAATGATATTTCTGTACTTCTCACAAGCTTGCAAACAATCTCCTCTTGATTGGTGTCTGGATTACTTCTGTGTGGTTTGGCACGTACCATGAGGAATATTATTTTTGAAAGGGAATTCATCCAGTAGCTAGTCCTACATTCTGCATGAAACACTGTTTTTTGCTGTTCTTGTTGGTTTTTAATATATAAATATTTTTTTAGTAATACAGGATGCTTCAACTTATTAGCTGAGGATGGGCAAACCTCAGAAAAATATCAAAGATTTAAAAAATATTGGAAAAGGTTACGGAAGTCACAAAGCTATAGGTTCTGTTTGAAGATGTTCTTGGCAGTGATGTTCTTGGCACTGCCAAAAAAACACTAAAGGTTTTCTTCAAAATGTGAGAACTTAGCAGGATCAAAAATGGAGACAACAATAAGCAATCAGTGGATGCATTTATCTCAAATAGTTTGCCTATCCTGGATTCCTGGTACTTAATGAAAATTGGTCCCTGTTACTCCTTGCTCTGATCCCAGTTAAATGTCTATGTTTTGATTTGCTTGTGCAGGCCAAGGTTCGAGAGCTAGAGGAAAAATGCCGGACACAAAGTGAACAATTCAACCTGTTGTCCAGGGAGCTAGAGAAGTTCCGGCAGCAAGCGGGGAAGATTGATCTCCTGAGCAGTAACTCATTGACATCCTCAGATATCTCTGGTTCTCCCAGTAAATCTCTGTCCCAGTTAATGAATGGAATAGCCACTTCTTTAGGCAAAGGTAAGGACAAGCATTTTATTTGCAGTTCTGTTCTGCCCTGTAGGTTTTAAGATGCCATTCAATTATGTAAATAGAGTTTGATTATACAAATGGAAGATAGAATTTGGTCCTAATCCTGTTTTGTGACGTGTTTCAATTTCAGAGTATTTCTTATACCTTTACTGAGGTTGTTCTTGTTTTATTCAAATACTGCTTGGACCAAAATTACCTCTAATCATTCTTAGGTGTAATGGTGAAAAACCTGTTCAGTGTTAAAATGATATATTTCTCATGTAAGTATCTACTTCTTTTGAAAGTGGAACACTATATAAATGCTTTGTTGGAAAACCTTTTCGGTTTCAGGGCAAGAATTGGTCTGCAATCTTGTTGAATTATTCATGGAGAAAGAAAGGAGACGCCTGTGCTGTGTTAGCCATTGCATAAAAAGAAATTTGTAGATAGAGTTGGCAGAAAATGGGAAAACTGGATGGAATATTTTGACAAGCATGAAAATGTTTTTGGTTTAGTTACATTTTTTTTCAGCAGGAAATAGGCCCTTCTCCATAAAAAATTGAAAATAAAACATAAAATAAAATGTTGATGGAATTAAATGTTCTCCATGTAAGCAAATTCTGTCCCAAAGTAATTTTTGTTAAAAAGGAGTTTCATAAGGTGTATTTTAACACACTTCAAGAGGGATAATATCTGTAGTTACTTAGTAAACCATACAAACGTGTTTAAATTTTTAACTGTGTTTAAATTGGCTGAACACTTAACTGCTAGGTATTTCAGAAATCAAGAAGTTACACAAAAATATTGTTGGTGTGAATTTTAAAAGAAATGGAGAATGTAAAATTAAAAAAAAAAAAAAACCAACAACAAAAAAACCCCCCACATCTGTATTGGTGTTCCTATGTGTTTATTGGACTGAATGCTCAATGGAGAATGTTTTGCCCAGATCTGTTTTGAATTCTTGCTAGGCCTTCATCGCCTGTTGCCAGAGGCAACTACTCCTCCTAACTACACATCTTTGTTAACGATTTATTATTCACAAGAGACTTCAAGGCAAGAGGTCACCTGAGGACACCTGAAAGGAACTGGCATGTAAATTATGTGTTGGACTCTGTATAACAATCTAACCTTGTTATCCAGGCCTAGAAGTATACTCACAAGCAATTGAAACTTAGTATTACCCATGATAGATTATTTTTTACTACTTGTTCTCCAAAGAATCACTTTCCTATTGTCAGGTAACTCCCATAGCTTACAAATTTCCCCAAAATTGTTTTTTAAAATACAAAGATGGGCTGGACAGACAAAATAGCCTTTTTTAATCAGTATTATTTTTTCTTCCTAAGCTTCTAGAAAAATTCTGAGGCTTAGGGCCTAGAAATCACAAATCATTTCCCTATCACTATAGATGAGTGGTTATATTTGGTGAAGGGTGCTACACTCAGTGTGAAACCAAGTCAAAAGGAACCAAGGTGACATCCTTCTTTCACTTCACTTCAGTAACTTCATACTTTGTATAGCTTAGATTTTGAAACACATTTTAGCTGTTAGTAGTCTCGCTGCTGTGGTACGTGTGACTTTGTAGGCTTTTCTGGAGCTGTGAATCTTACCCATGGGGATATTAAAGTGCATTATATAGAGAATTCATAAGACATTATCTGATGGCCATAAGAATTTAGTAGAAATTTCCTTAACAACAGGATTAGCTGTTGATGTCTCCAAGGATAGGATTTTCAAACCAATAAATATTTTAAAGGTATGGTAACTGGGTATGGAAATGTCCTTTAGACAACTCATGAAAGTCTGGTCTGTATCTCTGGAGCTGATCTAAATAGGCCCTAGATCTCACATAAAAATCAACAGTCGTTTCTGAGGTCCTGAGTCAGACTTTCCACATTACTTAGTATTCTCTAAATACTAATAGAAATAGCTTCTTAATAAAATCTGCGAAACAAACCAAACAAAAGTCCTGCAAAAAGTTCTTAACTGGAGGCACAGAAAATACAAGTAGATCTGTACTGAAGACATTTTAAAGGCCTTACTCTGTACACTTAACCTACTGATTTTTATTCTACTTAAAATTTGGGGCCTGAAGCACTGGAGTATAAACATCAGAAATCCTTGGATAATATTGATTCTCAGTGTAAAGGCAATGGTAACAATAAATTATGTTTAATGAAATGGGAAGGATGTCTAATTCTCAAAATCAGTTATTTTGGAATAATGGTGGTAATGCTACAGCAAGTTCCTCAAACAAGGAGAATAATTATTTTTATTTTGTGTGAGGAAGAAAAGAACACGTAGGGAAACACAAGGGCAGTTTTCAAAGCAGAGCGAGTGATGGAAATGAGATCAGTTTATGACCAGCTGCTTTGCCTTAATTGATGATTTTTTTAATGTACCAGGAAATGGAATAAAGCTAGCCAGAACAGATTAGAATATTAAAGATTCACTCTAAACATATAATGTCACAATCCAATAGAGAAACCTTCAAGATCTATTACTCATCAGATAAAAGGTGCATTTAAACAGCCTTTCCAGATAATTTAGGTAGTCCATAATGAATCAGCAGTCCCATAAATAAAATGGCATGTCTAATCGTACTTCAACTATGGTTAGCTTCAGTTTTCTCTGAGTAATTTAAATTAAGTCTGGAGCTCCTCCTTGCCTCTTTCCTTGAAAGGATGTTCAGATTTCCTTGACAGATATCTGCCAGTCATGGTAAAATAATGGCTATTTTGGTGGTCTGTGGATTTTACAAGACTTTACACACAAGAAATGTGGCTTTTTTTTTTTTTTTTACATTATTTGGTATTTCAAGGAAGAAGATACATTTCCAGAAACTGCTGCGTTTTCTTAGCAGCTGATTCCTGACATTTTTTCCTTCCTAACTGTTAGTTTTTTATCCAGAGTGCCAAAACAAAGGGAAAGATGTGTTTATTCTTAGCTTCCAGTGAGTTAACACATTTTAAAAGTCTTGATTAGTCCTAGTCCACTATATTCTTACTGTTATTCGGCCCCAGGAACATGAGTGAATTGCCATGGAAGAAGAAGAGAACTTAGTTTGGAACTGTTTCTTGTTTTGTGGGTAAGGTTAAGCCGGTTTTCAGATCCAGACATTTTTGTTTGATTTCTTGCATTGATAATCCATAAAGGTAGACTTTCTCTATAGAAATGATGAGATGATTACAGAGATTCAGCAGGTATCAGGAGGAACGTGCTTCACACACAGTCAGTTCTGATTTTGTTTGCTGCAAAAGCCATTCTTGGTAATTGGCGTGTGTTTGTTGGTTCTTTTGTTTTTTAATCCAACTGTACTTCTACATACATAGAAGGAACATGAGTTTACAAATATAATTTAAGCATCTCATGACCTTTTAAAAAAAGTCTCCTGTACAGAATCCACAGAAACAAACTGCAAATGTTTTATTACATGATTCACCTGAAAGTCTGTTCTTGCCAATTTATTGCAAATCATGCAGTAATTTTTAAGCTGCTTCAAGAAGTAGATTGCACGGTTGTCCCAGAGAAAAGCAGTCCCATAACTTCTTAGAACATCAGTGTCTGTTATTTCAAACACTTTTTCAGAAAAAGACATAAGTTGATGTTACATTGCACAAGTAGCCAAATGAACAGAGAAAGAAAAAACAATGAAGGTGGTGATAAGTTCAGCTGGGAAAACAGATCCATTCTGCTCAGCTGGCTTTGGGATAGAAGTTGTATTTCCTCATACATAGATGGATATGCATATAGACTTACTCTGGGGGAAGTGCAGTATTCAGGTAGGTTGTATCTACATTTTAACATTAGCCAAAGCTGCAGATGTATCCATTTGTATTATAGAACAGTAAGTACTACACAGTTTTCTCTCCTATAGAGCATCTATTAAGAACTCAAGGTAAATTTTATATGCCCTATTGTGCAGGTGGAAAAAAAAAAATAAGAAAACCGTGTATTTTTGAATGTCTTGCTTTTCCTGGAGTTCTTGGTAGTCTGTGTTCCTATCCTGGACATCATCCTATATGTGTGCAAAGAATCTTTTTGCACACTCCGTATGTAGTGCAACTAATTTAGTAACAAAACCTGAAAAATCCAGGAGGTATGAGACCAAACAGTAGTTTTTTTTTGAATGAATAAGCACAGTTGGACCAATTATTTATAGGCTTGGCGCTGACAAGCTGGTATGGTGAGCACATTAACAGCAAGCAGAAGGAGCTAAATTGGCTAAAGGTTTCTTAATGGGGATGACTTTTCTGTGGTATATGTGAGAATGATTCCAAGAGTAGAAAATGTATCCTTTACCAGCCGGGGGATTGCCCCAAGCAGGGCTGGTTGTAATTAGTCTTCTGTGTGATGACTTACAATATTTCCCTGCTGTCAATGTGCTTAAGCTATCCTGCTATAAATTACAGCACTGCAGAGAAAATTAGTCATATTGGACTAAGGAGTATAGAAAAAAAATCCCTCTGATTGTGTTTTTTGAAGGTTATTCTTTTCGTCAATGTAGTGAAGAGGTTCCAGTGATAGTTCCTAGTGACATGTCTGGGAAGCCTGCAGTTCTGTAGCAAAATATTGCTGTTCAGACGTTTGGCAAAACTGGAAAGCAAACGCAAATGCCAAGCACATATATCCAGGGTCTGAAAAATTAGAGCATAGGCTTGTTATGTTAATGAGAGAAAATGAGGAAGAGGGAAGACACCCTGGATATCTGATTGTGTCAGCAGTGCCCTAAACTGTGTGCTTTGCTGTAACTTGTGCTGATGTTGCAGGTATAATTAGCGTCAGTTTACAATTTCCTGCTTGTATTCATGTGGTTTGGGGCCTAACCTTATACCAAAAAAAAAAGAAAACTCCAAAAGTATTTTTTTTATTTCACCTTTGTTAGTCTCTCTTGCAACCTTAATGAAGTTGTTCTTTTTACTAATGCCTCCTCACCGTTAGACCTGGATTTCTCTTGATTTAATAGGAGATTAGAGTGTTCAGCCTCTTGTAAGGCAGTCTTGTTATATCCTTTAAATGTGTGGTATGTACTGTCTTTAGGTTTAAGTGTATTTAAAAGCACAATAATTATATCATTTAGAAGAAACTGGAGAGGTGGTACTGTGAAAATTTTTTTTGTTTTAGTATTGGTGTTAGTAAGAAGATCTTAAGTATGAAGCTGGTATTCTTGGAATCTACTGCCCTGCAACAAGCCAAACCACTTCCCTTTATTTCAAAATGAATATCCCAACAACTAAATGATTAGTCTTTCAGTCACTTTGTTAGAAAGTTCGTGCAAAACCTGGTTGTACTTACCAGCATTTAACAGTCACCAAAAGAAATAGAAGGGTTACAAAAGTAGCTGTTTCATCCTGGGCATGATCAGCAACATATGCAATAATTTCTCCAAAGATCTCAAGGTGTTCAGAACAAAGGTAGAATTATTTTCATTATGGAAAAAAATGATTTTTTCAAATTTAAATACCCTCATATCTGTATTATTGACTTATTGCTGACTAATATGATCCGTCAAAAGGCTGGGAGGTAGTAGGCTTAGCAACTTTCATTGACTTCAGTCTACCCACCTTAGTTTTTTTGGATAATGATTTTTAAAATACAGAAAAAATAACTCTCTTCTTGTTATTAGTTACCAGTGTTTCTTTTGAAGGCAATCATTTATTCTTTTATGGGTTTTGTTCACTGCCAGGTCATGAAAGTCCTTCTGGAAGTCGTTGTGTGATTTCAGAGTTTATACGTCCCCTTCAAATATCTGGAGACAAACCAGAACAACTGTCTGTCAAACCTACATTCCTGTCAAAGTCAAGATCTGGTACCCCAAGATGCAGATTTGATTCAGACGTGAGTCTTCTTAGATTTGTTGCTGGAAATACATGGTATGGGGCCAGGATCTCTCTTCTTCAGAGGATGATGCAGGATCATCCACCAACTTTTAAAAAGAAAAGACATGAAAATTCTTATTTTCTGGGACAAATTGAGCATGTGACCAGTGGGAATTTCACTGAGATTTTCAGAGTCTTGGAGTTCTGTGGATGTATCTAAGGCTTATCCACAAGTAAATACATATTTGTCCTTACCAAGATGAAATCTGGGAGCATTAACTGCTTTTTGAATAGGCTGCAAAAAAAAAAGCAGCACAAATTAGACAAAGCAGAAAAAGTAGCTTAAGAATGAAATTTAGGGAAGCAGAACTAACAGCAAGAAACAGAAGAAGCGGATGTCAAATTTAATTCCATTTTTCTATTACTTTTGAGTTATCTCTCACTGAGAATGTCAAGACCTCTTTTGCAGGGTTGTTCATTGTGTGCCTTCTTGAGTGTAATTATGTGATGCATACTTATATTATGCAAGCAAACAGAAATTAAGTTCCACTTTTTTAGAGGTATCAGGAATGGGAGGAAGTGTGTGAATAAAATCATTAGGAAATAGTCTTTTAAGAAAATAAATGGGACACAATGCTCTGAAGTCTTATATAATACTATGAAAAAAGATACTCTGCAAAACTATCTCTGCAACTTCTCTGTTCTTAGTAACAGTCTTCTGGAATAAGCATTGGATTATGAGCTTTCAGACATTAGGACAATAACCCTTCAAAAGTTGCCTGCATCCACAAAGGCTACATGGGGGAGAATACTCTTATTGTCCTCTTCACTAAATTGGTGCAGGCAGGCTAGGCTGGTGTGTGCTGTGCTTTCCTAGCAAGCTAACCCATCTCTTAAGGGTTAATTCAGGGGAAAAGTGACTTGCTTCAGTATTTTTCTGGGGCACTTTTGGTCCATACTGGCAACGAAGCAGGGACCTGTTTAGGCCAGAAAGTTGCATTTCAGTATTCACTCTGTCCAGATTGTAAAATTATAATCCAGTTTTGGACAGTTTACCTCTTTGATTCCACTGTTAATCCTAGTGTCTCTACCTTAAGGAAAGTTCTCCCAAGCTTACGGAGAAGTTCATTTTTCCTGAAAGAGTTCAAAGTAAAGCATAAAATAAGTAAAGAAGTGCATCCCTCACTCATCCATTTTTACTTACCGAATGACAAAGAAGCAGTCTACATTTGGGTCAATTTTGAAAGCTTTTGCAGAAAATTAATGTCTAGACTCAGATAATCTGAATCTTTATACCAAGAAATAGCTCAATTTCTTTACCATGCTGGAATTTGATTTAGAATTGCTTTATTTTCTAAGCCCTTCTAAGTAAAATTGACGAATTTTGATTCATATAAGAATATTTTTCATTAATTTTTTTAAAGTTGCATGTTCTTTGATTTTTTCATCTATCAGGAGAATGGTGCACAAAACTTTTAGAAATCTTTTTGTCTCTTTTTTTTTTTCTCTCCAGATGGATAATGATCAGAATTCCAATACCTCGAAGCAGAGATATTCTGGGAAAGTCCATCTTTGTATTGCACGTTACAGGTAACAAAAATTATTAGCTGGCGCCAACTCTTGTTCCTGGTCAAAACCCAAGTGCAAGTACATTTTTTAGCAGTGAAGTTTTGTCCGGTGGATCAACAAGCTATGGCCCAGCATTCTTTGAGCATTCTTTGACTAGTTAACTAACAGGCTGCAGCTATTCACACTCTGGGATGAATATGTATTTAAACACTTTATAACAAGTTTTGTCTACAAGTATCTTTTTTATCTGGAGCTTACTGTTTTGGTATGTATTGAACTTGTCTCTTGAAAATTATTAACTTGTGTTAAAGACTGTCATATAGAACAAAGAGAAGATGAGGACTGGAAGAGACCTCCCAAGTGATATCTCCTTAGTTCACTTTTCAGAATGGAGACTTAGGCCAGGGTAATAAAAAAAAGACTGAATGACCCTCTAATGTAGCCTTAGAACTGTATGTCTTTTTCACACTAATATTCAGTTATGTGGTGGGTGGTAAGAATACGTGCATGTTTTTCATCTGTACTTTGCAGCTACAACCCTTTTGATGGACCAAATGAAAATCCAGAAGCAGAGCTCCCTCTTACGGCAGGAAAGTACCTTTATGTGTATGGAGATATGGATGAAGATGGCTTTTATGAAGGTAGTTTTTTGAATCTGTATGTTCATGTTAATTGATGCAGATGCAAATCAGTTCAACTGTCAAACATACTCCCTGTGCTCTCCTTCATCTACTATCAAATCAGTTGCTAAAATTAGCCCTATCATCATTATGTTAATTAACAAAGTTTCTGTACCAAGAAAGGCACTCAATGCAGGCATAGCTAATTATAAGACATTTTATATTGCCAGCTTTTCCTACTTGGTAGATTTAAGGTGACAAGAAAGCTTCCTGGAAGTTCTGGGTTTTTGCTACACTGAATCCTTACTTTCTCAAACTCCAAACGCTGTTCATGTACAGTTTTCACCTCTATCTTATCCAGTTATTGCAGGACATTAACATGCAAGAGGTATGCTCCTCAAGGACTTCAATAACGTGTTTTTTTTCTCACCAGGGGAGCTTCTAGATGGACAGAGAGGACTAGTCCCTTCAAATTTTGTGGATTTTGTTCAAGACAATGAGACCCGTTTATTGAGCACATTAAGCAGTGAACAAGATCAGAATTTTATCAACCATTCGAGTTCTACTTTGGAAGGAGATATCCTGGAGATAAGTCCACCAAGTCACATAGACTCTAGTGTAATCAGCAACGGTGCAGGGACTCTGGATGTGAACATTGATGAAATTGGAGAAGACATTGTGCCTTATCCTAGAAAAATCACCCTTATTAAACAACTAGCCAAAAGTGTCATTGTGGGCTGGGAGCCGCCAGTAGTGCCACCCGGATGGGGAACCATTAACAGCTATAATGTTCTGGTTGACAAAGAAGTACGGATGAACATAGCCTTGGGAAGCAGAACGAAAGCTCTTATAGAAAAGCTTAACATTTCTACTTGTACATACCGAATATCAATTCAGAGCATTACAAACAAGGGTAACTCAGATGAACTGCAGTGCACTTTGTTAGTTGGGAAGGATGTCATTGTAGCCCCCTCTAATCTCAAGGTGGACAACATAACCCAGATTTCTGCTGAGCTGTCCTGGCTCCCTACAAACAGTAATTACAGTCATGTCATTTTTCTTAACGAAGAAGAATTTGACATTGTCAAAGCTGCTAGCTACAAGTACCATTTTTTTAATTTGAAACCCAATATGGCCTACAAGGTGAAGGTCATGGCAAAGCCCCATCAAATGCCCTGGCAGCTTCCCCTAGAACAACGAGAAAAAAAAGAAGCCTTTGTGGAATTTTCTACGTTGCCAGCAGGTTTGGTATCTTTCTCCTTATCCCAAACTCTCCAATTATGTTTCTGTGAAAATTCCAGATAAATTAACCTAACCTTAGCTTTGTGCTGTAATCAGTGTCACTTTCATGAACAGACTGTGGACTATTAGATTGCTTAATGGTACCTATGACTCATTCCTCTCCTCCATTACTCTCTTTCTTGTTCCTGGGTACATTTTGGGGAGATAAGCTAGAGAAAGACATGCAGAACATGATTAGACATCACATGCTAGAATGTGTTTTATCAGAATAATCTCAACTTGTTTTTCCCACCTTGCTTTTACATTAGAGATGTAGATAAGTTATGAGTCTTCTCCCAGTATTTAAGAACTGCGGCATAGTGTTGAAGACTAAAGCTGAAATAGTGTAGTACATTGAAACATTGTAGTACATTCATAATTTTGGGATTTATGGTAATACCTAGAAAATATGAACATCTCTTCCTGTAGATTCATCTAATCAAGGTCCTCTAATCAAAGATAATTAGGAGATTTCCTTTATATTCATACTTTCAGAGCACTGAATGCCTCTGAAGCAGAGACAGTCAAGTACAAGTGACTCCTGGCAAGTGAAATTCCAATGACATCTACTGTGCAGTGTGTTGATTGACTCCCTGCTGGGACTGGATTTCAGCAAGGGGACAGACATTATTTCTGATCTGTTCCTTGGGTTGTGTGACTTACATGTAAGGACACATGCAGGACAGTTGGTTGAATTGAGAGGGGGAATTAAGCCTGTATGTCTGCTGCTTTTGTTCTTGTTGCTTTATAGGTTTAGTAAAAAAATGCCCTCAGTTCAGGCATTAACTCTTTCGTTTTCAATCATTTCAGTGGAATAAGTGGTAGTACTATTGTAGCATCTGCTAGGAGGAGAGTATTTTGAACTTTGTACATATTCTGCATGACCTGGGAGATATTGCCTATATGGTGAATTAAATTGGTTAGACTTCTTTGTTATTTAAGGCCTTTTGAGTGAGATTTTTTTCAGGCCAAATACTTAAAAGTCTGTAACTCCCTCTAGTTGCTGAAGCATGCTAAAGCAGTAATGGCATGTTCTCTGTTGAGATGCATTGCATTTTATTAAACCAGTCTCTGTTACAGGCTACAAAGGTAGAAATAAACTCTCTGGGGATTGTTTGTTTGTTTCAGAGAATGAAACAAATGTGTCTTCTCCTGCAAAAGCAGATGAATGTCACTGACGGAGACAAGATACTGGACTAGATCAGATGCCTTCTTCCTGTAAACTGAAGAATTCTGCTGAATAGATAGTGCAGGCTGTCAGCAAAATAGGGAAGATGAAACTGACTCCTAAATCAAAATCTTGTTTGGGGTTAGGTTACTCTTATGTGCTTTGGTCTTGCTAGTTAAAACCACACTGTGGGTGCAATGGATGATATAGGTAAAAATTTCATGTTCTACCTATAGTGTCCTAAACATGACCAGAATTTTATTTCCATCTTTGCTAAAGGATTTTCATCTATACTGAGGGATGAAATGCAGTGATAACAAACCACTGAAATGCATTGATGGTTTGCCAGCATATCTGGAGGATCAGGCTTGTTTGATATTTACACTTGTATGATGATCTGTTTGGCAGCAGTGAACGCACACAGAATATTTGTAGCTTTCTGTCTCAGTAGATAAACAGAAATTGGTGGTGCTTTGTTCGCTGGCAAAAGCAAACTCACAGCAGCTAAGATTTGTGTTCTCCCAGCTATTACCCAGAGATAGTTGCAGCTGAAACCTGATTCTGAAATGTTTTATCACGAAACACTTCCCAGTGTTTGACTGTTAAATTAACAGAACAGGATGCCTGAAATATTAATGAATGAATAATCTCTATGATGTTTTACTTTGGTTCCTGTCCAACGTAGAGCTATCTGTCATAGGTTGATAATGTCTTTTAATTAAGGATGTACTTGTTGTACTATTTGTCTAATGTATGGTAAATGCCTTAAAAGGTTAGTAGATCTATATTTTTCTTCAGTGCAGATAAAAGACGTTGAGTCCAGTTGTCTTTACACCAGCATGCTGCTGGTTGAAAAGGTTCCAGTTCTGCCTTGCATCCAACGCACCTGTCAGTGCGCTTCTGACCTGCAGGTCTTGACTTGGAGGCACTCACTGGTTGTCAGGAAGCAGAATTTCAAAGTCATTTCTGTGAATGCCACATGCATTCAGTTCAAAGATACATACCAAAAAGTCACTTACTGTCACATGCAGCCATTTTTCATTAACGGTGTCGCTCTGGGCACCTTTTCCCCCACATTTGTCTATTAACATTTGTGTTCAGAGTAAGTAGCAGTTATGCAGCCTGGAGGGATAAAAATTGGTCCTGAGCAAGGTGCAATTACAAACTATCTCTTAAATATAGCATAGTTAATGGCTGAAAGGCCCAAGATCAGTTCATGTTGAATGTACACTTTTTACATTGTGACTGCAGTAAGGATACTTTTTCATCTTGAAAAAATAAATACCTGCTTTGAGATCTGTAGTTTTCAACTCACAGCTATTCTCAGTTGATCTACAAATTCCAGTCTAAGGCTCAGTGATGACCAATCTTGCATGTCTTAGGTCCTCCAGCTCCACCTCAAGATGTTACTGTCCGGGCCGGGTCCACCCAAGCAACCATACAGGTGTCCTGGAAGCCACCAGCCCTGACAGCAACAGGGACCTCCCACGGTGCCAATGTCACAGGCTATGGTGTTTATGCGAAGGGTCAACGGGTGAGTTCCAGTGTTACAGGTACCATCTACGTTAGGTGAATTTCTGCTGACAGGCAAAGGCAGCAATAAATGTGTGATGGCACTTCAACGTGTGCTAGGCTTTCTTGCTTGTTAGCAGTACCTGTTCTTTTGTTTGTGCTACTTGATCATTAGCTCCCTTTCTATACACGTTTCAGCTTTTGGACAAATGGGTTGGAAAGAATAAAGACAACTGGTGCTAATTGTTGAGGAGCCCTAACTTTCACTTCGTGTTAGAACTTTGAAGGCTCTTCTTCAGTGTGGTTGAGGGGAGGGTAAGGTATCTTCATGCTAGTAAGTTGCTTTTTTGTGTACACAGGTGGCAGAGGTGATCTTTCCAACAGCAGAGAACACACTGGTGGAGCTAATGAGACTAAGAAATCTCGAAGCGAAGGAAGTTACTGTTCGAACACTCTCTGCACAAGGGGAATCAGTGGACTCTTCTGTTGCTGCCATTCCGTCTGACCTACTGGTGCCTCCATCCCCTCACCCCAGAACTGCTCCCAAATCTAAGCCATTAGCAAGTGCCGGAGCCCCAGAAACCAAAGAAGAACATTTAGGTCCACATTTAAAAATAGATGAGTCATGGGAGCAGACTCGTTCAGCATCCCCTGTTCATGGGCACACACTGGAGCCACCTGTCCCTAACTTTCACAGCTCACTTCAGGGGAGAAGATCTCCATCACCTAACCGAATACTCCCTCAACCTCAAGGCACACCTGTCCCAAATACTGTTGCAAAAGCCATGGCAAGAGAAGCTGCACAACGAGTTGCAGAGAGCAATAGGGTAAAGACAAACTTTTTCTTGCAGCTTTTAGGGCTTGCTTTATTCATTGTAGCACTTTCCATCAAAGATACTTTTTTTGTTGTATATGCCCTACTAAGCATCTAATAAATTCCCAGACCTGAATATTAGTGTTTTGAAAAGAAGCTGTATGCTAAAATTCTGTTGTATCTTTGACAAGTGTGCCTTTAGCCATACAGAGCATTGATCAACCTTTCACCAACAGTAGAAGTTCCATAACTACGCTAGAAATGTTTCCAGAAAATGCAGAGCCTTGCTTCTGGGAGGGGTTGAGGGAGAATGGGGAGGAAGGCTCTCCTAAAAGGTTACAGTCAGGAAAACTGACATTGCTTTAAACCATGAGTATGTTAAAATGTTGTGCTCTTGAGTTCTTATGTTTTATTTTAGCCATTTCTTCATTGGTTGCAAGATCAAGTTGTCTTTACAATTCTCCATTTTTTGTTGATTTGATAGATGGAGAGGAGGAGTGTTTTTAGCGAAAGGAGCAATGCAGCACAGTACGCTAACTCGGATGATGAGGAAGATGGCTATGATTCTCCTAATGTCAAAAGGAGGGGGGCTTCAGTTGATGATTTCTTGAAAGGGTCAGAACTTGGAAAGCAAGTAAGTAGCCTGCTCTTTTTATTGTGTCAGTTATGTAACACGTAACAAGTTATTTTGTGAAGCTCAGCAGAGTCTTCAGGGCGTTAGATATGGCCACTAATGGAGATCCTTCATGTTTGCTGTATTATGTTTTGGAGGAGGAAATATGGTTTTTAGACTCCCCAGTTAAAAATGTCCCATGAGCAAGGGTAGCACGGATCACAGTTCTGAAACAATTCAATTATTGAATGTGAAGTTTGTAGTTCCTTTTCCATACAGATTGATCTTAAGCAGAATTGTACAATTACTGCTTATCTAATATGTCCTAGTTGCATTTCATAATTTAATTAATCTAGTGCTAGATTCTAGATTTCTTTGAATAATTGGATAGCTGTTTAGCAAGACTCTACTGTCGTTAGAGCCACACTAGATAAACTGTGAAGACAGCTGGCTAGGTCTGATAGCCCAAGCAATCACAGATGTATTGCAGTAGTATTGACATTTGATAATCTACAAGGTACTGTGCACATGGGAAAGTTTTGTGCTACTTTGCCAGCGGAAGCCCCGAAGCTGTTTGGATATAGCCAAGAACAAGAGTGCAGGAGTGGTTTTCACTGAAAAACAGAACCAAGATTTTGCTGGAATGGAACTGATGAAATTATAGCATTAAAAAAAATGATGAAATAATAGTACAGGAACCAGCAAGCATAGATGTGGTAACTGAAGCATCAGAATGTAGTCTGATCTTTTAATTTCAAAAGGAATCTAAAAATGTTGATGGGCTTTGCATCCAGAATTACTGTTGAAGGCTACACTCTGCAAACATTTTAGGTCCAGTGTTATCTTCAAAGGATTAGGAGAAATTGTCTCTTGTATTAGGAGGGCAAATCCATCTTCACACTGGAGAGATTTCTTATTGTAGAGATTTTTTTCTCATTGGTGGGTTTGATTGATGCTATATAGCTATATATATATTTATATAGTTGTATAGTATGTTATATAGCTATGGAAATTGATCATTGCTATCATTACTGTTGCCTGGGGAAGGAATGTATTCATTTCTGGTACTCATTATTTATTAGATTATTGAGATATTTTACTGCAGATATTCAGCCCCATTTTAAAATTTATCCTTGGAAATACATTGAGTTTTGTTTATGATCTGATTTATTGGATGTAACATTCTGGCTAAGCAGGATTTAAACCAAGGCCACGCCTGTGTAACAATAGCAATTTAGTAAGATAGTTTTTTTTCCTCTTTATCTTCCATTTAATTGGAACTTGAAATATTTGAATTAGTTTTAAAAGACCATTAAGACTGTAGCCAGTCTATTCCTATGATGTTTAACAGAATGAAAGCTTCAAATTCCATCAGTTAGTTATATCATGCAATGATGGTAACATTCTGCAATAATTAAGTGCTGACCACTTTTAAATTATTATGTGATGTAACGAACAGCTGTGAAGAACAGATGATATGTGAATTATCCTAGGGCTTTTACAGTTTGGTTAGCAAGTCTACTGATGCATGAAGGTCCTCTTTATGGGAATTTGATCAAGACTAAAGCTAGATTTAATGCTCTGATTGCATCTTTTTGGATCACCTATGGGTTTGAGACTGGATTTCTTGAATTAAATGGGAACGTAAATGAACAACGAGTTTTATTCCCTAAAACAGAAGAGCAAGCTGCACGATGTCATTTATATGTAGTATTACTGTGATGTTCAAACCAAGGAAATACTTTTGGTCCTCATTGGTGGTGGACAAGGAATTCTAACTTCAGTCATTAAAGGTTTTTCTTTCTCACCCTGCTGATTAGCCTCACTATTGCCACGGCGAAGACTACCATACGGAGAGCAGCAGAGGTTCTGATTTGTCTGATATTATGGAGGAAGATGAGGAAGAGCTGTACTCCGAAATGCAGCTGGAGGATGGAGGAAGACGACGAGTCAGTTTGACTTCACACAATGCACTTAAGGTAAGTGTGACTGCAGAGAAACCTTAAGGGTACCTCCATGTTTTTATTCTTCCTTCAAAGCATTTCTTCAGTCAGTTATGGATTTTGCAGATGATTGAAATTAACACTGCTGTGTAGACCTATAATTTGTTCTTTTTTCTTTTTTTTCCCCTCTCCATTGTTGGTATCTTTTAGCTAGTTGACTGTTTTCCTATATGTGTAATTGTGGAAGTTGCAATTTTTGCTCTGTATCTAGGATCTTTTCCCATGTTTATATGACAATATGTTGCAAGTACTGCTCAGATAATGAGTTGATTATATAAACATGCATACATATAGGGAAAAAAAAAAAACGCCCAGAACAATTTAGGTTTTTCATGTCTGATGAATATTTTCCTATTTTCAGTGCCAGTGCCATCTCTTCCTCTGACTTGAAAGCACACTTGTAAGAAGGAGATTTGGGGTAATTAAGGAATTGCCAGACAACAGGAAATAACTATCAGAAATTCTGCTTTAACAATATCTAAGAATATTCATCATGAAAGACAACAGTTAAAGTATATGCAGAACGTTAAGCTTATCAAATACAGAGTATATATTTCCCATAGTATGTTTGTATGTGTGAACTGTGTTTGTTTTTATGTGTTTATCAATTACACTGAATTGTTTTCTTAGCAAGCTGGATAACCTGAATGATAGGGAAAACCACAGGCAGATTTTTCTTGTAGTATTCTGTTATTTAACTAAAAAGCAATGCTATTTTCTCACGTATAAATGAATTCTGACCATTGTAACAGCTTTCGTGTACTGTAAGTTCAGCCCTTTTATTCTGACACTATCTGGAATGAGAGGAGTACTTTTTCAAAAGCAAAACTGATCAGTGTTTCAATTTTTCTGCTATCATAAAGGTTGTAACTGAAATCCTTCTGCATGCTGCTTCTGACCCTTTCCTCTAGAGAAAAAGTAAATTATCCTTATACTGTTCTTGTTTTTCATGCATCAGAAATTATACCTATTCCTTAGTTTTACAATAGTATTGCCAATTTTGATATCTAACTATAAAGATCCAGACCCGTAATTGGTGTAGTAAATCTTTTTAGACATGTTAAATTCTGCTGGCACACCTCTGTTTATGTAGTAGTGCATGTGGAAGGTATGGAACTTAATCTGCAGAAGTGGAATTTGGTGTGTGAGTACTTCCTGGGGAAGGACTCATGAATGTTGGAGTCTCATGTGGAGAACATTGCCCACCGTATTGTTAGGTTTTTGGATATGTAATTGAGGTCAGGTTCTGATCCCAAAGTGCTCAGTAATTTCCCCCTCTTTCACTAGATCTGATTTTGCTTTTCAACAGCAGTAGTTAGTTAACAACAACAAAAAAGCATACTTACTGGGTTTTCCATAGTGTAAACAGATTTGTGTTCCTCTTGCATCTGAAAGTATGCCATTGTCAACGGTTTACGGGCGTTAGGCCCGATTCCGTGACGAAGTGCCATCCATGCACTTTCAGCTGTAATTATTTTCTCCTAAGATAATAGATACTCTCAAGTAAGAAGAAAATGTTTTGCATGCATATATATACTTGCTTTACTGGGAGATTATTTCCTCCAATAGTCCCTTTAATCAAAGACAGGCATCAGTGATAAAGGGAAGACTGAGCTAACTTAGCAGATCTGAGTATTCTAAAATGAGGAGTACTTGAACTCAGATAACACTATTCCTGCTCATGTTTATTGACTTTTTCCCACTTCTATGGCAGTTTGTCATAAAAGTTTCACAGGAGTGATGCACATTTATAAGTTAAGGCAGGTCAGACATAAATAGTCTCTTCTTGGAGTCCAGCAAAGATAGCGCATACGTTTCTTCAGTCAACATGTGTTTTTTTGTAATTACAACACAAAAATGTCAAAAGCATTATTGTGTTCAGAATGCTTATTTTATTCGGGATGGGATAGTTTCTACCCACTTCTGGTACAAACAGAAACTTTTACTTAATTCTACTAATAGGTTGATTTTCAAATATTGGCTTTGTCAAGCACGTACAAGATTATGATGGGAGATTTGAGGACAGCGCAGACCAAGGGGCATCAGAGAGCAGCCAGCTTCTCCAGCTTCTTTCTCTGGAAGCCAAGCTTTTAAAATGATGCATTTTTTACAATTTTCCAGAGGAATCTAGAGCTTCTTTAATGACGTTTGCAGAATTTCTCTCTGGTAGGAGATTTAGGGATATTTGATACTCATATAGGATACTATAATAGATGCAAAGCAAGAAAGCTTGTTAGAACAGAATTTTCATTCTCAGATATGGGTTCTGGTTACAAAGAAAAATTAAATTCCAATTTGTCATGGGGTAAGGATCATACTCAGCGCTAGTGCCATGTTTTAATACCATTCTCATTCACCATGCTGGAGTCTGTATGCAGCTTCTATTGCTTTGTTTTAAACGCATGGGTTTGTTCTTGTTAGAGTGTCACTCAGTTGTTTGTACTGACCTCTCACGTTGTATCTGACACACAGAAACTTCTTAATCATGTCTTTATTTTTCACAGATTCTCATTCAAAGCATGACATCCTTTTCACTTAATAAGCTGCATGTCTTATGTTTGCCATTGCTCTAAAACTAATTCTGTCTTTATTTTTCTTTTCTTCCCCCTTTTCCCTCCCATTTTATTTTTGTCACACACTATTTGTTCCCTCTCTGGTTTTTAACATTACATAATCTTAAGGAGTGCAATAAGAATAAGACCACTGACGCCACATTTTTGGAACATCCTGACTTTTCACAGCAGATACATCACAGTAAAAAGCTTTTCAGTATTCCAGAAGTAGCTGAAGAGGATGGTGAATACTCTGAAGTGCTGTACAAGCAAGGTTTAGGTATGCCCTATAAAAAGAAATCCACAATAGCTAGAGACTCTAGAGCACCTAGGCCCTACAATCAAGATCAGCAGCACAACTTCTGGTACCCAGCCAAGCACAGAATTTCAGGCATGGAGGATTTTGCTGCAGATGACAAAGGATGCAAATATAGCCGGTCCTTATCAAGAAGCCCAGACAGTGGACTGGACTGTGGAAGCGAAGAAGAAGACTCTCGTTTTACTTTCAGATATACTTGCGATTCAGTTTCTGCCAATGTTGCATCTAGCTGTTGTGCAGACACTGCTGATTGTTCCTGCAGGAAAAGCATGAGGCCATTGCTTGCTCGCAGGAAAACTTTAACAAGACAAACCAGCATTGAAGAAGATTTTGGTGACTTGGGACCTTCCTTTGTAGAGCCCAGAAGTGAACAGGTCAAGTCCAGTTACGAGAAAAAGTATGAGACTCAGAAATGTAATAGAACAGATAATTTGTCAAATGAAGATGTTCAGGGAGGCTGGAAGACCGACTTAAAAATGGCTGACTCTAGGGCAGCTGGTCCACTTGCAAAGTCATCCCACAGAGATGCAGAAGACTCTCTGGTGTGTGAAATAAATCTTCCTTCTAACATCTGCTTGCCAAATCAGTTTTCTTTCTCTTGTTATTTTTTTCTTTTTTCTGAATTAATTTTTAGAGTCCATCCTTTGGACCTATCTGCTGCATTTTCCCATTTTTTTCCTCCCCATTCATTTTTGTTTATGATTCTGCATTTTGCTTTACGGTCACCTTTTATGTCATGCTGAAATCAGTTTAATTTGCTTTACAATGATTTTCCCACAGAACAAATTACAATAATGGCTGCTTTTATTAAAGGACAACTGAATCTAAATTTTAATTAAGGGTTAGCTGAACTACAATTTTTCCCAAAGACTGTTCTATTTTATTTTGCCCATCTAAATGTTGCTTTAAAAAAAAAAAAAAAAAACCACTGCATTTTAACTGGAAAAGATTTCATCAGTAATTATTATTTTAAATATCTCAAGGAATCCATTTCATCATGTTCTTTTTGTTCATCTCACTCACTGAATTTTTAGGATATGCTCTTTATCATGAATCATCTGTGGACAGTCAAGACTCTCCCCAGTGTAACAGTGACCCACATTTGTTGAGTCACAGGTTTCATCATATTTCCATTTCCTCCCTTCTCTCTGCACTGTCACTACTTCGACTTCCTTTTTAGATCATCTCTTCTTGCCTTTGAAGTTGCAGTCTGCATCTCTGCATGAGAATGCAGGCAAACAGCTTCTTCGAAAGAGAGAGGACAGGGCTGTTCCACATCTTTCAAGGATGCCTCTGTGTGATCCTGCCTAATTGCATTTCTGTCCATTAGTCTATAGAAGAATCTCCGTGCCTTTATAGATGTATCTGTACGCTTCCCAGCTCCCAAAGGTTGAAACAAGTTCTTTGCCCTCCTAGTCTACAGCAGTCCAGAGTGGAAATCTCAGATCAAGTGTGTTTCATATAAGAGTAGAAATCAGCTGCCTGCTCTTCTAGCCCAGCAGTTTATTCTGAAATGATCCTTAAAAATTTCTCCCATTAAAATTGATCCTCGAGCTGTATTAATCTCAATGGCTGCATGATGAACTCTGGAGAGCATTAAAACAGTACCATTTCATTATTAAAGTAGCAATGTTTTCTGCAAGGGTAATGAACAGAGAGAGACAGCTGTGATGTGAGATGAAGTGTGTTTACATTCCCTTCTACATGTTTCAGTAACATCTAAAAGGCTTTAACAATCAAAAGCCATTATAGAAAAGCAGCGTGCTCAAAGACAGAAGAATATACGCTTGTTCACATGCTGCAAACTGGACAAAGCTGTATAGCTGAGAACAAAAAATGCTTGCCTTTTCAGTGCAGTCTAATATCATCAGCTCTCTTGACTGGTTGCACGACTCTTCAGGAGATGATAATGCCATTTTAGCAGCAACAACAAAGGCAAAAGAATGTTTCCAAAATTATTCTTTTCTTTTCTTTTTGTTCTGATGCGTGACTGCTGGTTGCAAAACTCTGCCATAAATCAGGGAACCATTTTTTCTTTTGCAGGTTTGCCAGGCAACAGTATTTACTTTTCAGCTAACCTTTCAGTTAAAAACTAAGTTTAGTTGCCTTTAGAGCTTTTGCTTCCAAATGTGATTGACCTGATTAATGTCCAACCATAGAACCATAATGTTATCATGCATGTAATTTACAAACCTGTTTTTTCTTTTGTTGTTTTTTTTTTTTTAGCTTTTAGGTAATCCATCATCTGCAGGACGGCCTGAAAGGGTGGAGCATGCAGGGCGAAGGTCCTCTCATGGCAGTGCAGTGCCACAAAGGTCTCGACCAATGTTGGTCCCTTCCATTGGTTAGTTGGACAGATTGGTGCATTTCTGTTCTTTGCAGCCTCAGAGTTGGGGAGGCGATCCTTACAGAGGACACTTGTCTTGAGCTGTGGGGTGAGATGGAACTAAAAGCTTCTCCATCTAAATATGAGCTAAATATAAGCGTACCGGGGTCTCACGGGGGCTGAATCGCTAGGCATTGACATCACTGGGATTATTTTCATTGAATTTAATGGGTGTTGCTTAGGTTAGATACTGTTAAATCTTACCTAAAAAGAAATGATAATGCAGGCAGGAATACCATCAATAAAATAAATGTACTCATTTGGCGATCCATTCAGCCATCCATCTTCCCATTCATCAACCATCATTTTGCATTTACTTTCCATTTTCTTGACTACTTTTTGGAATTCAGCAGGATAAAATCAAAGCTCTTAAATGTAACAAGTTAGTAGAACTTGCTTATGTTTACTATATTTTGTCTCTGTTCTGGCTTATTTATGACTTAAAATTTATTCCGGTGTATGCCAGGAAATCCAAAAAGTAGTGCAGAAAAGATAATGGAATCAAGATAATATGGACAAATACATATTCGTAAAACTTGCACTCTATGCTGACAAATAAGGAACATTCAGACTAAAAAATTAGGAAACACATGCAAAACAAATGCAACAAGTGTTCTGTGAGGTATTAGCAGAACTCCATGAAGATGTAAAATCAGTCTCGTTCTTGTCCCTAACCTGTACTTTAATTTTTGAATACTGTTCACATCAGCAGCAGGAGCAGAAAGCAGTGTTAGGCAATTCTCATCTGACATTTGTGTGGATGAGAGACATCACAAATGGGGATTGTCAGGAGGAAAGAGACTGATCATAAAGGAGTGCTTTTAAAAAAAAAAAAATTAATAATTTTTCCTTTTTACGAGCTTACACTAAAATGCCAGTACTGTCAAAAAAAAGCAAAGTCCCCTTAGTGGGCACAATTATTTCAATTATTTTGATACTTGGTGAGCAGGAATTACTATTAATGAAACTGTTGATCACAACACACACAGCTGTAATGCATGAAACTGTCTTAATATCTGCAATGTAGCATGGTTTTTCAGAGGCCTGATTCTCTTCCCACATCCTGCTGTAAACCAGGATAATACAGATATTAATGGAACTACACTGATATAAAAATGGTTTGGAGGAGAATCATCTCCAGGGAGGCTCCTGTGCTTCTATTGACAGGCTGTTGTTAGCTGAACCAAACAGCACTCAGCTGGTGGTGATAAGACTGCTAGATTCTCATGTCTTTTTTCTTCCTTGTCTGAAAGCAGCCTTTTTTTTTTTCCTCAGAGTAAAGATTCTGTTTACATTTGGACAACTTAAGCCAAGTTTTATATCTAAACTCATTCTTTTATGTTATCTGCTGAAACATATGTATTTTTTAATATATAAATAGCAAGAGAGTAGGTAGATTTGTTTGAATTAGTACTTTGGGTTTCCTTTTAATTTTGATTTTAATTAAAAAATAGGGAAGTAATGTAATTTGTCAGAGTTCACTTTCTGTCAACAAAGTGAGGACGCAAATTGCAGCACGTGATGACTGCTCTTTAGCAGTTCAGTAACAGTCAGGAATCGGATAAAGAAATTAATTCCTTATTATCAATCGAACAGACTATTAAACAGAAACTGAAGTCCTAGGTTTCTTCTCCTTCAGTGCAACTTAAAGAATGAAAGGCCTGATCTAGCTTAGATATCAAGAATCCTGATTGCTGACTAAAAAACTAGTAATTAAAATAGCTCCAAGATATTTCTCGCTTCTAGCATCATTCTGTAGTAAAACACTTTGAGAATAAACAAAGGAAATACAAACACTGGATAAAACTCTGCACAAAGCTTGCTTGCTTTGCTGCACAAAGCTTCTAGCTTGCTTGGTGACATTCTAGAAGATACGAAATGTACGAGTTAAGTGGATTTAACTCATTTATCAACAGTGAGTTAAAATTATGGCGTGCAACATCATACAATAGAGCATCACATAAACTTGAATGAACTGTTCAGAACTTCCACTGACAGAGAAATTTCCCCTGAATAAGGGCTGCAAACAGGGCATTGGAAGAATGAAATTATTATAGTTTTGTCATCATAATATGCCAAAGTTTAGACTGCTAAAGACATGAAACTATTATTGGCTTCAGTATACTGCTCAAAAACGCAGTTTCTAATTTTCTTGGCAGCAGCTAATTCCTTTACATGTGTGCCTGGAGTACTTCCTGAGTTATTCAGCATGGCTTACGATGGGAGGTTCTTAAAGCAGCTCTGGAAGGTTAAATGAGTGGGAAAGTCCTTCAATACTATAATGTTGTCAGGATACCAAAGATCATCTTTCTCCAAATTTCCCAAAATTTAAATTATTTGAGGTATTTTCTCCATTAAGCTATAAATACTTGGAATTAGTCATTGTTGAAGGTAGGATTTAAGTAAATTAATTAATTTTTGTTTTTAGGTTGATACTTTAGAAGGTGAAACACAGTTTACAGTGCTCTTGACCTTGCAGATGTGTCAGGTAGGATTATTTAAACCTCATAATAAAAGATGATTCCTATCCAAAGATCTAACCGATAATATTTACCCTGTTTGAATTTTAAAAAGCACAAAATTTAGATGCTTTTAAAAAGGAAGGAAATGCACAGTTCTGTGATTCCCCTGCTGAGGGAGGATTTCTAGAGGCTGAGACATCTGGCAAAGCTTCCACAGTGTTTAGCCTTCCTACTATATGCAAGTCAGAACAGAAGGTAGGCAAAGCCTGCCCACAGGAGCCTCCTCAAAGGCAACAATACAATATGTTTAATAGATCATTCCCTTTTTCTCCATAGAAATTACAATGGACAGTAACAGTGAAGGCGGTCGGTCTCGGTCAGGTAGTGAGGGAAATATTTCACCTGTAAAAGAAGAAGCTTATTATCGCAGCATTGGTGGACACAAGAAATGGCCTCAGCAGCGTACCATGGCCTCTGAATATAGATACGGTATGCCGAACATTATTCATCCTTTATGACAGACACATGTTAGAGCTGCGTGTTAACAAGTGCGGTTTCTGTATGACAACATTGCATGCAATGCAGAATGCCAGGGGAACTAGCTGTTATAATCCTGTCTGCTGTCAGGTAAGTTTCTCCAGCTCAGATGTAAGGGACAAACAACCCTTAGTTCTCTATCCTGAAACTGCTGTGCAGCCACCTCTCCATACTTGACTGAGTCCAAGCACACTGCGTTGCATGAACCTTTGTGAAGCTACGCTGCTACTAATGCCACTCAGTATTTACTGTATACACCTGAACAGCCGTTCATCACAATGAGCACGTTTCCATGTAGACTGGAGAGGGTCAAACAACTGTTATGTCACAACCCAGTGTTCGATAGTGGGAGTACTGATAGTATTTGTTGCTTCATCTACACAGAAATCATTACATGATCAGCAACTCAGTTTTCATAGTTCATAACACAGTGAATTGAAGTGTCTTAACCTATAAAAGCAGCCTAGGTCATATACAGAGGTAGGAAACCTTTCTTTCTTTTATTTCCTCATTTCTGGCGTGAAGAAAATGGACCCTGAAAATTTAAGCAAATAGTAATTTAATGTTGAGTTTCAAAGCCAACTTGCTGAGTGGCTTGCGGTCACCAACTTGTGTAAATCAGTGTATAGCTAATGAATTCAGTGCAACTGTGGGAAATTGCATCAGCTGGGAATCTGGCTGGCTGCATCCAAAGACTAAGATTTTACATACACAATTATGTGTGTGTATGTGTAGTATAAATCTCTTCAGAGAAATAAGATTTGTAGCTAATGAGCTAATCAAGAGACTATTTGCATTCTCATTCACTGAAGCAAACTTGACTATTTTGATTCAGATTATTACAGGTCAGTGCTTTTAACTGAGATACATTTGGCTATAATTTGTGTTTGCACCTAATTCCCATTAACTGCCCTCAGAGTAGGTTGCAAAAATCTGTATTTTTAATTTAAAACAAACAAAAAGTCCCACCCTTAACCCACCGGTTTTATGTTACCTGGTGGGCCCGAGTACAAACCACATAAAGACTGCAACCTGATTGTGAGAGGAGAACAGAGCAGAGGAATCCCACCCTTCGTGTCCCATTGCTTTCTGTCCCATACGTGCATTTCTCCCTGACTTCCCTTCCGTGCTTTGTGTCTGCGTAAAGCTTCTTGGCTGGAGTTTTTCCCTGCCCTTTTGCTGTATCGCATTTTTCCTTGCTCACATTATTTCTTGCAATCTGGACCCAAGAGTCAGTAGCTGTTCCCTTAAAGCTGTGACCCTCTGAAAATACTTTGTGGTAGTTTAAATGTGTCAAATGTTGAATGAAATCTGGAGTTGTGGCAAAAAGAGAAATTTTATTTGCAATATTACATATTGAATATTCAAACTATCAAAAAAAAAAACCCCATCCTTCGTAAGAGATTATTACAGTAAAAATTGTATTAATATGAAAATTATTTGGGAAAACATTGATATAGCTACTACATTTTCATTGTTGTTCATAATACCACTTTCTCTATTCTTGTGAAAGATCTTGTAAACTAAATAATAAGTATTGGTTTAACAAAGAGTAAAAGTACCTGGCTCCCATTTAAGTTAGTGGGACTTGCACGATAAGTTTTACAGAAGTGGGCTGTGATTTTAAGTGCTTTATTTTTGGGTCTTCGGCTTCATGTATCTTGAAAGAGCATGTTTGTTTCTGTTGTTTTGTTTTTGTCAAAGTGCTGCCACGTGCTCTTTCAGAGCAAAATTAAAAATGTTGGAAACCTGTCAATCAAAACACTCATTAGCTATTTTGGCCTAGTTTTCTAATTCCGTTTTACTGAAGTCCATCCTCAAGTGTGTTGTTGAGTCGTGGACTAAATGAATTCTTCAGGTAACCTGAAAAGCATGAAAGCTTTGAGAAACAAAAGGCTAGTTTTCACCTTTTATATCCTAATTGACTGGACACCTTGCAGTGGACTGACTGCAGTACAGTGCCAAGTATTGTGATATTCATGGATGATCTTTCCTACGGAGCCTGTAATTAAATGCAGCCATAGCTAGCTGCTATGCTAAGTTCCTGGATTTTATTACATTTTGTAGTGTTTGGGTTGGTTTAAGGCACTGCTGACTATGTTAGCTACTGACTGCCTTCAAACAAAATAGTCGTGTAGTTCCAGCCCTGGCATAACTGAACACTACTGCAATGTGTATCTTCTTACGTGTCTGGAGAGAAGAGGTTATAACCATGTTTTAAACCTTGTACCTAAAACATGGTACGTCACCACAGCTTTCTTACATTTTGAAGAACAGAAGCAGCTGTGCTGGAAGACAGGTGGATCAAAAGCACGGTTATTTTTGCAGCAATGGTAAAACCTATCATTATGTCACTCTTAACATGCTTCACTAATTTGCAGCAAACTACAGTAAACCTAAAAAAAAAAAATTGCTTTCTTACTTGAGCTGTATTCACTCGTGTAAACGTTAGCGTGGTGTAGCAGCTCAGCACCCCACTCAGTGCAAGCAGATTGAATATACTATAAAAAAAGTTACGTCTTGCTAATTAAAAAAAAAACTTTGAACACAATAGGATGCGCATGGAGTTTTCACTGAAATGCCCAATACTTTTCAAATATTAACTGGAATAGTTGACAGATGAGGCCAACTTGTATTACTGAACTGTTGTTTTCTGAATTTACTTTCATAGATGGCTATGGTGGCCATGACCATCTTTCTCCAGATATTTATGAAGAATCAGAAACAGATCCTGGCACAGAAGATATTTCTACTCGAATATTTGTTGCGCTCTTTGACTACGATCCGCTGACAATGTCCCCGAATCCTGATGCTGCAGAGGAAGAGCTGCCATTTAAAGAAGGACAGATCATTAAGGTGAGATCTAAAAGCAAAGGACCCAGTGTTACAAACACAGTGTCCTTTGTTCCTATTGGAGAAAGCTACTTGTGTGACTAGAGTCCAAGATTATTCTTTTTTCTCCAGAGGTTCAGGCTGTAAATGTTGTTGGATTTGGAACCTAAAACCCCCTGCTAAGGGCTTCAAAATAATTAGGTAATGGGCAAAAATCTCAAAGTTGCCTTAGGTAGTTCTTGCCAGAGTTACATGCTGAACCAAAACTGTGACCGAAGCCGCCTGCGTCCATTGCTACCAACCCTACTGAGAAAACTGCTTCAGAAATTGTGTCCTCTTTACTGCAGAGGTTCTGCGAAAGTGCGCGGTGTTGTACCTCCATAAGTACCCACAGCTGCTGCATTTTTTTTTAACATTGAACACTACCTAGTATGTGCTTACATTAATTAAGGTTCAAAATTAGATATTTCTTTTCCAGAGTCATTCCCTTTGAAACTGGAAAAGTCACCTCCTTTTCTGACTAATCAGTGTAAGGTGCACAAGCTGACCCTCCAAGAGGGAGCAGAAGAAAGATCAGCTCTGTTTCAGGTGGCAGAGATAGTGTTATGCTCTATCCATGTCTTTATTCACGCCCTCTATCACAGCTTGCCTCATTATGGTTGTGCAGCTGCAAGGCAAATTTGCTCAGTTTGCTGTTCTGATTTTAAAAAGCTAGCAGATTTTTCAGTTGAGTAAGCAGATGTGAGCGTTTCCTCCTACAGCCTCATAGCTAATCTGGTGCAAAATGAGTGGAAATGAGGGAGGGAGAAGGCAGGGCTTCTGGTACTTTGAGGTTTAACTGAGAATTAAGTTTGATCTGAAATTGAACCTGAAAAAATATAGACTCATTTGTTACAGTACCTGCTTTAAAGATATAATTAATTGTAACTTAAACTATTTAAGTATTTTCTTCTTTCCGCTGTGTTGGATTGCATCCTGTCTGTATACAAAATAACAGAAGTTTAATGTTAAATACTTCAGTAGATATTTTGCTTACCCCCTTGCTGATAGAAATTTTTGCCAAAGATACAGAAATTGTTTAAGAGCTTACTTTCCTCTGCTGCAATATTCATTTGACTCTGGTATTTCAATTATTTCTTCACTAATGTGTATGTGTTTGCAACTGAAATGTCTGGAGAGATCCTACATAAGTTACTTATGCTGGCTGATGTTTAGTTTCTGTTTGGGTCCATGGTAATTATTATGTGATCATAGCCTCATGCTAATTTTGAAGCTTAATTTGTGTTTTCTAGGAAAACTGATGACTTTCAGTGTTGTCACTTATTTTTTGTGCTTTTTTATGCTAACAAAAAAAAAGTCCAATTTCTGCTTAAGAAACCAAAATCAAAATTCAAATTAACCTAATGGTTTCAGTATTTTAATTTAAATCACAGTAGTAAAAGCTGATACGATTTGACATCTGAACGGTAATCATCCGTGCCTTGGAAACCATTTTGCCTTTATAAAAAATCCTGAGTGCTAAAACTTTTATTGACCAACATTATTATTATTTAAATAACAGGTTTATGGGGACAAAGATGCTGATGGATTCTATCGTGGAGAAACGTGTACAAGAATTGGCCTTATCCCGTGTAACATGGTCTCTGAGATCCAAGCAGATGATGAGGAGATGATGGATCAGCTTCTAAAGCAAGGTTTTCTTCCTTTGAACACACCAGTAGAGAAAATAGGTAAGGCACAATAGATGTGCACCAATTCATCTACTTTTTGGGTGCTATTAACTTGGCTGGATCCGCTTTGCCGTTTGTTTTTATTATATGCAGATGCATCTAAATTTTACAGCAATTTCCTACATTATGGGATACATTCTGTGTCAGTAACTGGATGACTTTATTCAACAAATACTTAATCTTGGTCACACCTTTTGCTGCAAAGAAGGTTTTTTTTTATCTTCACTACTCCACTATTTTTTTTAAACTGTTTTTTCTTACCTGAAAGACACAGAACAAGATCCCTGTGCTTTGGAGTGTGCTGTGCTGAGGTGCTTTGTGGTACGCTCACTGTTGGAAAGCATAAAATGAATCACTTATTTGTTGTTATTTTTACTCTTCTACATTTTCCTGCTTTACCAGTAATTTAAAGGGATGGTGGCAAAGGGTTATGTGTAATACAGTCCTACATATTATGAGATTTTATGGATTTTGCAGCAACAAACCCCTTAAAAAGCAGAGTTTGGCCAAATGATTCTGTGTTATGAACCACTTGCATTACATCACTGTTACAGTGTTATACAGAGGTACACAATGCAAGTATCTTAACTAAGATTTTCTTCTAACTGTAAATTTCACACCACTATCTCAGTATGTTACAAAACTTCCCATGTAATTCAAAAAAGTATAAAGGGCTGGAACTGGCTCAGTCCTGTTTAAAAGTGAACTGTAAAAGTGGTTGCTAAAAAACAAAGAAGTCCTCCACAATTGTTTTCTTAAATAAAACCTGATTGTATCCAAAAGCATTAGTAAATATGAGACAAATTATTTTTGTTGCTTTTTAAGATATTGAGATTTTTTTTAAAGTCTTTGTTGTCCATGAAAAGGAAGGATGACTTAAGTTCTTAACTGCTATCGTTTCAAATCTATTTATTTATTGATGTACGCCACAGAAATAGAACAAATACTCCCATTCGTGCCCTTGTAAACCCCACTGCCCATCTGCTCCTTAGGTGCAGCACCTGCACATCCATTTCAGAAGCTTGGGACCGGCAGGTCCTGGGTCTTAACAGCTGTCCCTGAATAGGTTGGCTGTCCACAGCATTATTTTGCAAATGTAGTCGTTAACATGAGTCTACTTCATTTGAAGTCTGTTAGAATCAGACACCTAAGTGCTGTGGTTACATCTGTAAACACAACAGAAGGTCTGTTGGGATTAAGAAGTCTCTACATGTACTTCTAATTCTCTCATGAGGACATATTTGAATACAGAAAATATAATCCTAACAGCTACACTTGAAGCTTACTGCTTTAAGTCCTGCTCAGTGCTCTCAGTTCTTACTGAGGTCAGTACATTGTTGATACAGAACACCAGTGACAATGAAGCCACGAATATATTTAACATCCTGTAATTTTAATATTATGTCTGTCTAAGGGTCGTATTCTACAAATATAATTGTCTTTTTTCATTGCAATCAACCAGCAGTGTCTTCTGAAATAGCTGAGAAATTATCTTGGAAGGAGGAAGGCAATTTGAGATGGAATTTTTGCCCTGCCTGACATTTTTAAGCACTAAATTTTATTCTGAGACATTTCTGAGAGCTGTTAGCAACCTACCCCCAGCAGTTCACCTTTAAATATTTTAGCAATTCAAAAGCATCATGTTATTTTCACTTCAACATGGATTTAAGTTGTTAGCAAACGAAAACACAACAAGCCAAAACAAACCCAAAATGCTCTCACTAATGGTTCGGAGAGAGCAGTTAGCTCGGCTTAATTTAAAACTAACTATAAATTCTGAATAGCAAAGAGATCCATGTGCTCAGATCCTTGCTGTCACAGAAGCTGCCCACGTGGATCATTTAGCAGAAGCAGGCTCTAACTGCTAGGCTGCTTCATGTCGTTGTTCATACTTTTAATGTCATATCAGACACTTTACATGCTGTGTTCATATGGCTTTATTTTTCTTAATCCTTTGCCCACATTAAATCCTTAAAAACAGAACTTTGAACAGCTTCATATCTTCTCTTCTTTTATTTGTATGCATTCCTTTCCTGAAGTCAACTGTGACCGTTTCAAAGAGAGCACACGCTCTGTACACCGCAGATCCAGAAAGTCTAAAAGAGGTCTGTGCTAAGAAACAATAACTTGATTCAAGCTGTAAATTAGCTGAAATGATTTGAGCTGTCTAGATTTATATTTTTTTATGCCTTTGATCTCTTGGAAACCAGGAGCTGGAAAATACTGTCACGTAGCAAATACAGAGAATCATTTTTGGATTCTTTTCTTGCTCATAGTCCTTGAGCCCAGACCATAGGCAGTGTCTTGCCCCAGAGAAGTATTTCAAACTGAGAAGTGCTACTCTTGAGATAGTCATTTAAGTACGGGTTGATCCAAAGTTTTGGGAAACCAGGGAACCGGGTCCTGCACCTATTACAGTCCATGCCTCCATTCTGGATCTCTCCTTGTGTTCTGTGTAAATCCCTGGCATTGGTAGCTGGGAAAATAACTCAAATCCACCCACTGCAAAAGTAAGTAAGTGATCTCCTCTGCCTGAATGCTTCAGTGTCAGCTGGGGGGTGATGCGAAATCTGTGAGCGCATGCCACACTCAGTATTTGCTCCTACATTAGCCAAACCTTTGACATTGACCCTCCTGCCAGAACAGTCCTAGGGTGCCTCCCGACCCCAGGTTTCCTTTGTCACGCTGCATAATGCTCATCAGGCCTGCCCTCAATGCCTGTCTGAAAGCAGCACTAACAAGCATGTTTCTCTTGCTGCAGCAATCATTTGCAAGAATCATGCTAGTACCATTCAAATTTAAAATGTGGCCCATTTTGGACTTCTTGGTAAATGTTAATAGCAATCAGTAAACATAGCATGTGGTTCCTTTAAGCTACTGTTTTACTCCTTTCCTTCTGTTCCCCACAAATGAATCTTGTAAAATTAAACAGGACTTGAGAGTTTTTGTTGTCAAGGAGTCTTGAAAAATATTGCAAACTTCTTACATAACGGTAACCTCTTTTGTCTTGGGGCAGCTGAGTGCCCATTTCTCACCGCAGTCTCCCAGCAGAAAGTTGAAGAATAATCCCGTGACCAGGAGAGGGCAGGGAGCAGATAGTACATGTGGTAACTTTACTACAATGGAACAAACCCATATTCAGAAATGTTTAGCTTTGTACATCCTCATAAGCTCTTGATTCTTTTAACCAAGAATGGCAGAAAAGTCCAGAACGTTTGTTTTGCAGATAATTACTGCTCAGAGGTCTCAGTAGCTTAGAATGAAGAGGGCAAGCAAACCGTTATTTATGAAATCCATATGCTGGTTTGAAACCTTTCTCAGTGTTATTAGGTTTGTGGTAATCCATGGCATCTTATCACTGTGCTAGAGAAATACCAACATTGTTACTGCACTGTTGTGAATGATGTGGGGAAAAAATGCACCTTGTGGCTTGTGTTCAAAATAACTTTGATAGCTTTCCTTCCCTTCCTCTCCTTGTGACTGGAACAGAAAGAAACAGGCGGAGTGGCAGGCAACACTCAGTGTCTACAAGGAGGATGGTAGCGCTGTACGATTATGACCCGAGAGAAAGTTCTCCTAACGTTGATGTAGAGGTATTTACATCATTCTTTACTGCGTTTGCCACTTATGGAGCCTTAATTTAATTGAAACATAGTTGGTATTAGTAAGCACTGTTATACCTTACAGTTAATGTGCTGAAAAAAAAAATCAGAATTACAAACACAGGCCAAGTATTTTCAGATACATGTGTATTTATAACAAAGGCTTACAAATTCTGCACAAGTAGAATTATATTTGTTGCTCAAAAACAATCATGGAATATATTTTGTAGGATTTATTTAAGATGGCTCAACACAAACAGTCGATTATGGATATATGATTGTGCATTGTGTGTGTGTACAATGTGTGCATACATATCTAAAATGAATTTCTATAAGGACAAAAAAATCGTCTTGTTACAAATAATACAGAACAATTATTTTCCATTTATTGTTTTCCATTTTCCCTTGTGCTTCCATTTAAGATGATTATTTTTGAGAACTGTTCTACCTCCCACTGACAAGCACACTGTCAAATGTCCATAACCTGCCCTACCATTCCTGCAAACAGGAATTTTTGCAGCTCAAAGCAGAGCAGTACAGCACAGTGGAACAGCATTCACTGTATATCATATTTCTTTCTTAATTCATGAATCTGAGCTTTTGTGACTATGTCTTGTCTTTAATGCTTTTTTTTAATAACAGTATAAAAAAAATCTTAAACAACCACTGGGCATTAGCTAGATCTTCATTTAAACAACTGAGCGTTAGTTAGATCTTCATTATGCGTTTATCTTCCATTTACCTACGTGCAGTCTCCCATCTCTCCGTATTTGTCATCAGCAACAATGGAATCACTTTTTACATTGTCTTTGTTACATGGTAAGTTCCTCAATCAAGATTTGATGCAATTTTCATTAATATATGCATTGAATGGCAGGGTACACTGAAAGCTATAAATAAAATGCTGCATACTGAGGAGTTTCCCCAGTTACTAATTTTTTTCTTAGTTGGTTTTGTTTGTTTTTAATTGGTGTGTAGAACAATTTGGATTATTTTTTTAAACAAGAGATTGAAATTTGGAACAGGTGGGACTTGCTCTGTCAAAGCTCAACTAGAATCGTCTTCTGTTTCTCAGCGAACTAAGTCTGGTTCAAACTCATGGTTCAAAACAACAAACAATTGCTCTCAGTTCACCTCAGTTTCACTGACTGTTTTAACATAAAAGGAGGGAAAAATATTAAAGGACTTATGGTTAGAAAGAAAGAAAATGATTAACGTTTGTCTAACAAAACACAAACTGTTATGTTCCTTTTTTTGCAGGCTGAACTTACGTTCTGCACAGGGGACATTATTACTGTCTTCGGTGAAATTGATGAAGATGGATTTTACTATGTAAGTTGGCTTCTGCTTGGTCTCTTCCAACTGCTGTCAGCTCGCTCAGAGCTGGGCACGCAGCTCCTGTAGCTGTGTAGAACCCAGAAGACTTCCCTGTCACTACTGAAGTTGGCTTACTCTTGCCCCTTCATCACAGGTTTATAGGGCTGATGCAACTCAGAGCTACCGCTGGCATAGTATTATTTACCTTATACAGTTTGCAGGAAAATGTGTATTTCGATCAGGTGTGAACCCGTAAATGACTTTTAATGGATAAGGCATTTCGTCGAGGAAGAAAACCTAGCTCCATTCTGTTCTTATGCCAGTTAAATTGAAATTAGTAGTTCAGTAGTATTTTGAGCACCAGGTATCTGATCCCCACTCCTCTGCCATTCCTCTAAAGAATTTACTCCTGAGAAAACAGTATTCCAGCAGTAGCTGTGCGTCTGCATCCTGAGCTTGGATTTCTCCATATCCACGTTAGCTGCAGAAAACAGCCCTGCCCTCTCACTCAGTTCCTTTTTACAAGTGACTGCTGCTGGGACCGCAGGAATAATTTAATTGCTTCACAACTGCTTTTGGATTGTAGAGCCTGTGACCATGTGCATCTGTGGCATTGCAGACCTAAGGTCCTGAGTTTAGAAACTGCATGGGATTTCAGTTCTTATTTCTCCACTGTTTTTAAATAATGCAGGAACTCACTTGCTTTCCCTTATACTCACTAGCTCTTGTGATTTCCAGAAGAAAGCACAGGCTGCTCTAACAGTACTGAGGACTCCCATGTTCAAACCTCTTGAGAAGGGACATTTTGTTCTCAAGTCCCAGTTCAGAATTTCCTGCACCAAAATGAAGATCCCACGTCATACTTTTTACATAGGAAATCAGATGAGTGACTGAACTGTTACAGTACTCCAAATATACTGTTTAGATACCAGTCTTAGTGCATCACCCGGGCTTATAGACAAAAACAGTCAGGTGAGAACAGTTTTTAATTAATGGCTAGTGCTCACTGCCAGATCACAGAAATGGAAGCTGGAAAATCTAGCCTGGGTGGCCTGAGGTGGATATTTCCTCTTCCTCTCTGGCTTTGAGATATAGTTGAAAGTGTTTTCTTACCTTCTTGGTAACCTGAAGGTAATTAAAACATTCACTTAAACATCCATCGTGTTTTAGGGTGAGCTGAATGGACAGAAGGGGCTGGTTCCTTCCAACTTTCTTGAAGAAGTGCCTGATGATGTTGAAGTCTATCTGTCTGATGCACCCTCACGATACCTTCATGATACGCCGATGCGTACAAAAGCAAAAAGGGTAAGCAACCAACTACTGAAAACTTAAGTTTTTGTTTTTCATTCCATTCTGTCTCATATATAATTTAGACATGAGTTGTAACATTTTAAATCCACTTGCTCATTTTAAATTAACTTTCAAATATATAAAACATAAAAGTTACTTAGCTTTTCAGTAGCTTGTTACATTTAAAAATGAAGAATCTAAATTTAGCATTTGATTGCAGTCATTAGGGAATCTCAGTTGCAACTGAAGTTTAAACAGCGTGTCCCTGGTGAAAGTAGTTACTGCCAAACGCTTCTGAGCTAATCTTTGCTACGTGCACTATTTAGACAAAGGCAAAAGTTTTTGTGAACAGAGCAGCACCACCATTCCTTTAGTACAAACTGTAAATGCAGCCCATTGACAGTGTTCAGCTTTTACTCTTTATGATTTTCTATTCCAACTGGCATTAATTGCCCACAGACTTTTAATGAAAAACTGATCATGTTTAGTGTCTCATTTTTTGTTTTGTTTCATCACTGCAATACTTTTATATATTATATATTTTATATATATTTTTATTTCTTTGCTCATCTGCTTGGAAACAGAAGAAGAGTGTTCATTTCACACCTTAATAAGGCAATGTAGCCTTCACGTAAGTGAGCAACTGAAGATACCAATAGAGATTTCAATTAAAGCTACCTGGCTATCTAATGCAAGTCTTGAAACTTAATTGTGGGGAAAAAAAAGAAATATGTCTCCAAAATGACTGGCCACAGAAGAAAAGGCTGTGTGCTTCTGCTCTATCTAGTGAAGTCAATTTAGGTTTTTAGGAGACAAATCCTTTAAAAAGGAATTCTTAGAAAATACATCAATTAGACCTCACTTTATGCAGGTCAACATTTGGAACATATTTCTTCGTGAGCGAAATGTTTATGTTTACATAGAAAGGTGAGTCTGATGTCTAACTACCCTGCAAACAAAAGCTGCATATTGCATTGTTAGCCAACCTGATATGTAAGAATTCCACATTCCTGTATCAAGAGGAAAGCACAACACCCCAACCCTTAAAAGAGTGCACCAATGAAACGAGAGCTGGTGCATAGTGCAGTGTACAAGGGTATAGTTGGTTCTGAAACTCCTTACACTCAAATACAGCTACTTAAATTGTCTGCCTTAAAATACATTTTCCATAATCAATTATACCCCAGTTTGCCTAAGACTGATTTAAAAAATTACAGAAGAAAAAAATCCCTCCATCTGGTCCAGCTGACTCAGATGTTCCTATGAAGTGCACATTTAAAATATTAGTAACTGTTTGGTTTACCAATGCAATACAAGTCTCAATATGAAACATGCAGCTCACTCAACGAATGCATTAGACTAAATATATGGTATCTTCAGGTGTACTTTGGGGTGCTTTACCAAGTTGGTTTTTTTTTTTTGTCATTAGAATTAGACCTTGATTTAAAATCAAAGTAGGCTTGAAGCCCCGTTGCTTAACTCACCGTTGCACACACCAGTAAACTAACTGCTAATATTTTAACTTGATCTCCAAGCTTAGAGAGGTTCCTAAAGCATGGATTCTACTACGACATCATCTTAATAGATACTGCCACATTTTGTCAGCAGGGCACTGTAGTTAGGGTAGGATGAGTGTAAGTAGTTTTAGCATTTTCATTCAAGTACTTTTGATGATTAAAACAAATAGCTCTGTTTAAAATACTTAGGAATGCTGTCATTAATTATCGTACAAGTATTCACCTTCATTCAGCAACCTCATAGCTGCAGCATACACATCAAGCAGTCAGGGTCTTTAAGCTTTCTTTGATTGCAATTAAGGTTCATTTTAGCTTTTTCGTTTTTCTTTTCTTTTTCTTCTTTTTTTAAGCCAGTGTGCCATCCTCTCAAATATGTATATAAAATATGCGAGTTAATTTTAAAGAAAAGGCATTAAAGCACATTATGAAACGTGTGATCATTAAGTAATTTCTCCTGGAAACAGTTTGGTTTCTACAGAGTGCTAATCTCTAGTAATTAATATATTTATTTTTTCTTAAACCTATATTTGAATGTGTCCCTCTTCATTTTTGTACTAGCAGCATACTGAAATGCAAAGCCAGTTTTGCAGCTTCTGTGGCCAGCACTAAGGCTGAGGAAGCATAGCCAATTCTCTTTAAAGAGAGTATAACCAGAATAGGGCTCTATTGGCATGTTTTCTACTGTCTATGCTTTTCTCAAAATGTATCTGTTTTCCATAATCCCATATCATATTTTAAGCCACAAACAAGGAATGAACCGACCCTTTTGTTTTAGTGGGTAGTGGGACAAGTGATGTTGCCAACTTTCTTGATGCTAACAGCTTGTAAGCTTTCAAACATTCAATAAATTATAACAATGTACCTAATAGGTTCCTCCTGAGAATACAGGTACATCAAGGAGAGCACCATCCCCCACAGTTCATCTCCATTCTGGGTCACCTACGTCACCTATGGGTTCTGGTAGTCCCGGGAGAGGCAGGGATATGTCCTCGAAAAAGAAAAAGGGGCTGCTTTCCAAAGGCAAGAAACTGCTGAAAAAGCTTGGTGCAGTGAAATGATTCATGTGCTCCTGGACAACTTGTAAAGCTTCCAGTCTGTGTATTATTATTATTTTTTTTAAATATCAAAACTAGGGCTTTCATGACTATGCAGTACAACTTTACCAAACCTTTGCATTTTTAACTCTGACATCAATAGAATCAGCTGAATTCCTTAAAACAGCAAGGAAAAAAAGAGGTTTTTCTTTAAATTACAAAAAAAAGACTTTGTGGAATTTAGACCAGAAGAACATGGTTTTGTTTGAAGTCTATTCAACACCTGCAACTCTGTTGGATAAATCTCAGCCTTTAGTCTCCTTTAACCATACATCAGGGAAAAAACCACCATTGATTCACTGATTCCTAGTTCAGAGATCATCCCCACTGTGTCTAATATTACTCATTAAAAAAATGGTCTTGAAACTCCTAGTTTAATCAGCCTTGATGTTTTGCCTTATTAATGCACAATGATTTGTACTGTCTAATAAATATACAACATATACTTTGTACGTACTGTGTATTCAACTGTCTTCATCTTCCCTAAATCATGGTAATTTAAGATCAAATACGCTGTTGCTGACTCCATTCAGTGTCTGATGTAACTCCTGGGAGTTTGAAAGTGCTGTGCAAAATGCTTTTTCCTTTTTTGTTTTTTTTTTTTCCTTCTTCCAAACCAAAACTCTTCTATGGCTTTACTTTGTCAATCTAGTCACTGAACCGAACCCCGACACGTTCTAAGTTACTCAGAGCCTCACCCTCAGTTTCAACCGTATGAATTCTATCAACTCCAGTTCAGGAGTTCCTGGTTCATCAGGAATTACCACCAAAAAACAAACAAACAAACAAAAAAAACAGTACCTCTGCTCCCCAACTTTGCTGGTGGAGGTACAGCCCTAAATCAAAAGGCATTTTTTCATGTTGCTGATGTCAGATTCAAGGTAAAATGCATGTCTCACGTCGAAAGTCAAAGATGTGCTACATACACAATCCGTAGCCAGTAAAAAGGCTGCAACAGGTGATAAAATATTAACTGCAATATTGGCATCTCAATAAAAAGAATCTTACACTGATGGCAGTCATTGGCTGTTACTATTTTGTAATTCTTGTCCATTTGTAAATTGTTTTTACTGTTTATACATACTTTTCAGACTGCCTTTCTTTTTGTAATTTATGGAAGGTTTGTAAATGAATGATCAAAGCTTCCCCATTGTGTCTTCAGATAATATTGTAAATTACTGTAAGATACTGTGTGCTAGATTATCACAATTAAAGAAAATAAATGGCCTAAATTTGTGGTAAAGTACTGTGTGGGTGTGTGCATGTGTACAACTGTTGTGTAAGATATTTTATATAATAAATAATTTGATATTTTGTAGAGTGCAGTATTTTTTGTATCTCTTCTGTACCTGCATTTTGATTCTGCACTAGCTTTTCCTCCTCCTCTAAAGGAGGAGACGAGCAGTAGTAAGATACATGCACAAGCAGCAGTGTGTTGTGCTGGCAGTAGCTGTGCGTTCAAATACTGCACCCACGTGGAGGAGGAGCAGTACACAGCAGCAGCTGCCTGCTCCCTGCTGCTGGCTGCCAATGGAACCAGTCACAGCAGCCCCTTATTTACTGACCTCAGACAAAGGAAGCCCTGGGGGAAGGAACACCCTGGACAGGCACGAGAGGTAACACGTAACTATGAAGAAATAGGAGATACTAAGTACTACAGAAGCACCATATGGCATCAGTAAGGTGTAACCTTTACCAGTAAAAACATGGGCCTCTCTCTTCCACACTACAAATGCAAGAAAGAGGTCAGCATCGTTCTTTCCGCCAAACTGCATGCAGGCTGCAGAGCCTCCTCGTTCTCAGAGCTGGAGGAAGCTGCTCAAGTTTACCAGAGAATAAATTTAAATGCAAGACTTCAGAAGCTGTACAAAGCTAAAAACTGGTTACAGAAGTTACACTAGCATGGCACAGGGTATGCTAGGGTCAGTCTTCACCAGTACAGAACAAATACATCTAACATGATCAAGGAAACAAGATTACAACTTTATTTAGATCTTGCAAAGGGAAGTAACAGAGTTCACAAGTCAGTTTCAAAAAAACAGCACTAATCCAAACGCTGCATCTGATCTAGTTTAACTGGATGGCTGGTAATACAACATCTGATGTACTCAGTGTTTTGCCTCACAAATTAAGCCACTCCTGCTCAACAGTTACCAGTAAGAAACTTAGAATTACAACTTAAACTGACACCTAAACCCTTCCAATTATTTGGAACCGAAAAACCAAAAAGCCTGTAACTAGTAGAACTTTTTTTTTTTTGCAAGTCAGTGCTGATATAGCTACTGATGTTCCTCACAGGAAATCAAGAGAACAGTTGTTAAATGAGGGAAGTAATGAACAATGTCAACCACAAAATTGAGTTCATTCCACCTATGAAACTGTAGCTATCTCTAACAATGTTTTTCCTCTATGCAGTTAAAGAAAGTCTAATTCGAAACACAGATCTGCTATCTTCGATATTTTTCCTGCTACAGTGAAAATAAAGAAGTTCCACAACTGCACGAACTCATGCACGTGTCTCAAGAAAACCAACCAACCACATCCCACTCTTCCACCTGCCCTAGAAAGGAACATTATTTTTTTAAACCGTTAACTTCAGAGATAGTAAAGTCTGTCTGAAAGCAACAGGTTTGGTTCCCTGTGAATGCTCTGACCTACAAGGAAAGCCAGTTTGTGGGCATACTGGCAAGGAGCAGGTACTCTGATAACACCCTGCAGAAAGGAGGAGAAAAAACAGAATTACTTTCAATTAACAAAAGGAGACCTGGAATTCACAAGTTTGGTGATACACACATTCCCTGCCCTTTATGCAGAGCTGTGAAACATTACTTACACTGAATGCATTAAAGAGGAGTTTGTGCAAACAGATGCTCACCTCCATTCCCCTCCTCCCTCCAAGAAGCTTCTCATACCTGTTTGCATTCTATGCTTTAGCTCACTGAAGTGGGACACGTGAATGACATTATTTATCAGTGCTAAGATGACAAATCTAAAGAATGTTTCAAGCATGAGCTAACTCTGTGCTGACCTCACATGCAACAGAAGAGGCTCAAAGAGGAACAGATGAAAACAATTCCACCTTTACGCAAACTATTTCTGCAGGTAACAATCATTCCAGTTTTGCTTTGCTTTTGATATAGAAGTTTGGGACAATACTCAAAACAACAAGTATTTTCTAGTGATAATAAAGATCTCCTTAATCTTCACACTTCAGATAGATCAGGCAATTGTAAGAGACTAGATTTCTCTGACGGCCACTCTAGGCCAAGATGCACAATCACACACATTTTGGATTTGCACTGGTCTTCTACAGGAACCTTTTTTCTACCTTCCTGTGAGTGGTTACCACATAGAGATGCTCAATGTAAGAAAAATTATCTGTCTCTAAGGAAATACTTACCGACCAGTTATAGTACATGTGGCAAAGTTTGTAGGTTAAACGTTGCACATGATCTGGTTTCAGTTTGCTAGTGTCATATATTACATTATAATGAGTAGGTGCCACACAACCATTTCTCACTGCCTGACTCACAATAAAGAAATCGTACCTGTAACAGAAGAAACAAAACCCAGAAGTCTGGTTTTCTTAGAAAGAATGGAAACACCCACAAATTTCTCTGCTTATTTCTCTAGAAATATTTCACAAACATTCATTAAGCCATAAAGTACACGTTCACTTTGGCCACAAAACAATTCATTTCCTCTATTTTTGAAAGGAAAGAAGATCTTCAAGAACATGAATTATCTGAGTGTATGGAAATGGTCTGAAGACCACAAAGGTCTTATCCCCCCCGATGTGCAGCACTCCGCACGTACGTGTAGCTCATACTCCTCATTTGTGTGTTATTACTGCAGAGACACTCCGTTCTACAAGAAAAATATCATGCTTCTCAGAAGAAATACCTGCTGGCTGCTGTGCGCGGTAAAATACAAAACACAAAAGGCAAAACTGGCTATTGTAGCAACAAAACTGCATTCTCTCCTACATGCTCCAGCATCCCTTGATCAAATCTGAACAAGTTGTACCATCTTGAGCAACCTTTGCATTTTAACCAGTACCTGACCTAAGTTCCATGCAGTCTAACTTGCAAAAATGGAGAGGTGAGTGAAGTCTAACGAGATGCATCTGTGTGTTTTATCTAACCACACATAACTGTGCAACTCTTTTTCTAGCGATTTTTCAATCACCAGCCAAAGAAAATTTCCGAGGTTTGCTCATAAAAGTGACAGCATTAAAGTCCAGCGTCAAAAACTACAGGCAGACAGAATTTAGTTTCAGTCAAGAACAGTTAAACAAACCTCTCAACAGTCACTCAGTACTTAACCTTTAATTAAAAAAAAAAAAATCAAGAAAAGTACCAAAATAATGAATTAATAAAACCTAAATGTACCCATTTCACACTAAGGCATCATTTCAAAAGGGCACACATGTGAAAACCTATTCTACCATATATCTAGGCCTATTCTACTTGATCCCATGGTTAATTTAATACTGGATATATTTATTTCATTATCAGGTTGCTAGCAAAGACAAGAATACTAGAACTTACCATTCTGGTCTGGTCACCTCAACATCAACGACAGTACCAGGGGGTGGGTTTTTAAGTCCTCCACCAGTCTGCGCGAAGAACCTGGTACTCACTCGTTTCTTCACAACAATCACAGTCAGTCTCGGACTACAATAAATAAGTGGAAATAAGAGAAGAAAAAAAATAACTCAGTCCTGGAAAAAAAAAAGAAACACTGAGAATATGTAATTGTTACATATAATTGTTCTGTGTTCTGCTTGTCTGTTGTTTCAGGAAATAATTTCATCATTCAAAGCAGACCAAGAGATCAATCATGTTAAAGAAACACTGCAGTCGATAACAGTTTTAAAGCAGAATGTTAAGAACTGTGCAGAACTCCAGGACTGTCTTATCGTACTGTCACTTTCAATACTACTAAGAAAAATGGTAGTTGATTACCATATGCATCAAGAATAACTAAAAGAATATGTGCACATGGGTGTGTGTTGTGCACTGAATACTCACGTGGTGCATGTAGTATCATAGGAAATCTCTTAAATACAAGTTAGGTATTGAAAATCATGTAACAACCATCAGAAAAGCAGCTATTTGAGCTCAAGTTCAAATAAAAAAAAGATGAAAAGAGGAAACAGTGTTCATCAGCAACCACTTTTTGTATCCTGGACTGTTTTTCTTGTGGTATGAGAGAAGGGGCTCATAGAAACAGACTTACTTGTAGTCTTTACCAACAGTCTTCAAGCAATCCAGGAACTGGGGCACTTCATAATTCACCAAGGTATTGAGCTGCCCATCTCCTACACCATCACGATACACAACAATACGAGAGGGCAAATACTTATTCCACTTGAACCATTCTCTTAGAGCAGCTTAAAAAAAAATTGGAAAGGCATTTCTGAATCTGTGTTGTTAAGAAATAATGTTCCTAATAACCATCAAGAAAAACAAGCAGCAATCTCATGGTGATGAAATGTGAACATACAACAACAGCAAATCAATACTCCACCAGAAGCACTGCTCATCCCACCCACTGAACATTTCAGGACTGCCACTTCAGAACAAATCCCTACCCCAGAAGAAAGAAGAAAAAAAAATCACATCTATTTTAGAACTGTTATTCTATTTGCTCTGCAGGATAACTTCCTTCACAGAGATACCAAGTAACAAAAAAAAAATCTTGTTTGTTTGAAGTAGAATTAATTCTGATCTCCTTTAAATCTCTGCCCTCTAAACCTCCCATGCACAGATAACAATTACTAACTGTTGTTAGAAGATCACAGAATCATAGAATGGCCTGGGTAGGACCTCAAAGATCATCGAGTTTCAACCCCCCTGCTGAGTGCAGGGTCGCCAACCACTAGACCAGGCTGCCCAGAGCCACGAAACAAGAGAACGTACAAAAAATAATACTGAACTCCAGCAATATTTATAAAACAAGAAAACACTAATATGTTATTTAAGTACAAGCTGGCAATGCTTCCCTTCAAGGCACATAAAGAGGTGTTTTTTGAGGAAGGGAATCTGTCATTCCTTATCTACTCCTTTGTAAGAGCAGAAAGCTTTCCCTTACTTTGCAAGCAGGCTTTGAGGCCATCCACAAGCTCCTGCCCACGACTTTGAACAACACAGCGTGAGAACCACCTGTGAGCAGCAGAAAAAAGACAAGTTTTGAAGCATTTACAGGACTTCAATTAAAAAAATATTTTTTTAAATGGTTATGACTACTCAGTCCTTACGGTTACTGCGGGTCAAGGCTGTCAAGCAGGAATTAGTGTACTATGAGAATATTCTCCCTGCAGAACTCTTGTGGTAGACAAGTACCTCAGCACCACATCAAATTCCTTTCAATCAAAAAAGTCATTCAAGTGAACTCAAACGGGAGAAGAGCCCGTGTCCCCGACACCCCCCACACATCCCAGCACTTGCTCTCACTGCCAAGCACTCTGGAGAAAGGACAAGGCTATTCTTCCTTGCACTACATCTACTAAAGAACTCAAGTGAAACAACCATTCCTATTAATAGATAATTGTTAGAAATATACAGTTAAATCAATTCATGCACTTTCACGATGGCCTATCACATTCCAGCCTCTTTCCAGTTAAGGGAAAGATAAAAGATCTTAATTTTTTCTTTGGCATTCAAATCTTACCGTGTCATTATTTCATTCAGGCTAGCGACAAATCCAGCAATTGACTGCTTCCCACATAAAGAATCATGGTAACAATCAATGCCCACAATCATTAACTGTTTCAGCTTAAAAGGAATCAATACAAAACGTGTTAGTATGTGCAGACATGCCAGAGCATCTATCATCTCCATTCTAAAATTCATCAAGATCAAGATGTAACCTTTATGGTTTCAGTTCACTTCAGAAGCAGCACAGACTCAATTCTTGGAATTACATTTCTATTATGTGAAATTAAGCTTCATGCTTCTTGTCACAGACACAAAACAAACTAGACCAACAGCACCTGATTTATTTTTGCAAAAGAGATTATTTTAAATAAGTCTGAATAAAGAAAATAGCAATTTTAAAAAAAAAAAGCAGAACACTTACCGGGATCTCAACACTCCAAAGTTCTCCACCCATTTTACAGTTCATTTGCAAGGCAATTTTTGTCACTATGGCCAGAGTAGTCTGAGGCTTGCTTAAAGTACGAGCAATCACACATTGACTTGGAATGGGACAGTCCGTACACAGGTATTTCTTGATAGCATCATACTTATCCTTTCGGGTACTAGACAAAATACAAACTACCTTTGAAGGGAAAAGAGTTATTAAGAATCTGAATCCTCAGATTTACATAGCAGTTGTAGTTGTTCCAAAAAAGTTTCTTACACTCAAGAAAGTCAAATATCGATACTGAAAAAGCTATCTGGAAAGTTTCAGTGGCTATACTTGGAAGTCAAGCACAAAGGCTTTTTAAACAGGAGGCTACCGGTATATGCACTGGAGGTTGAACAGCACGACGAGCAGGCATACAGGAGATGGGAGATATTCACGAGCCAAGGGTTTTATTTCTGAGAATTAATCCATTAGACTAAAAATATGAATTAGAGATTCACATGGATTGAAGTTATACATACTATGTTTGTGTCAGGAGTAATACTTTGTTGCAAAACCCTTAAATAAGCTTCTGTTCTATCATCCACTTCAATCCTGAAAAGGAGGAGAAAGGTTTTGTTTTTCTTCCTGTAAGTACTAGTAGTTCTAACAGCTACCAAAACTTCAAGCAAAAAAGAATACCCATTGCACATCAGCACAGTGTTCTATGTCGTAATTATAGCTGTTAATAAACACATCATATTTGTACTTTCTGATCACTAAGAAATCCCTCCCTTAGGCTTCCAACAGCGATTAAAGACAAAGTTTAAAACAAGGACAAATACTCAATGCTATCTGCGAAGACGATAAATCAGAATCCGGTCAAGGCCGGCATGAAAACACATATTCCTTCTTGTATTACACAAGTCCATTTGAGAACGTTTTGCTCAATGATCAGATGACTAATGCTGTTTGATTTCGGCATGCTTCAGCCCCACAGAGAAAGCTTCCACAAACAGAAGTCTGAGTAAGAAACATCAGTCACTTGAGTAATGTGCAGAACCTGCAAACTGAAAGCAACTTCTTTTTTAAATTAAAATCCTACAGCAGAAGTAGGTAACTTGAGATTCTCTGCTATCTTACTTACCAAACTAATCATGCTAACAGATATACCTTACTAAAAATAAGCAAGAAAATAAGTCTGTTTCCCATCAGACTTCTAACATACTTACATAGTTGCCTTGTTCATTCTGATTCCCATAGAGGGTGTGACTTTAAACAGATTTTGAAGTAACGTATTAGCAACATCATAGTTGCGCCGTGTGTATATTAGTAACCAGTTGTCCAAAGGCTTTGCGCTGATCAAGGGAGCTACCCTGGTTTCCCTTGACCAATCAGCAAACTGAGGATTGTAATCAAACTGCAAATAACAAGTGGGAGAGAAACACCACTTTATCAAACACTTCAAGGACAGACTGCAGCACATTTGCCTAGAACATACACAAGTACTTTCGTGTTGGTTTTTGCGGTTTTTTTTTTCCCCCTAACATCCCTCAGACATTAGCAGAGCTGTACCTAACTCTTTCAAGGCATCCTATGCTCTTTGAATGCTTCCCTCATTTAGCCAATATAAGTCACTACTTACTGCGCAGGCTTTGGCTGGATACAGCTACAAAGCACTTTGTGTATTAATACGTATTTTCCCCGGATCCTAATTTTTTTTTAATTAAGGTAACCGCATGAGAAAGAGAGAAGTATTGTTATAAAGAAAGTTAAGATATTTTCAAGATAAAAAATGCTTTGCTAAATACGTAAGTACTATTAAAAATATATTTTGTATCTAGCATCCATTGAAAACCATCAAATCCTTTAGGGCACAGACTATTACAGAGCACACATATTCTGTTTTATGGTAATTTACAATCTAATGGAATCTCATTTACTCATATTACAGATTTACCCAGCTTTCAGTGAATAGATTCTGTATGTGTTCCGTCCACAGAACTACTTAGTGGTTTTTCATTTGAAAGCCTTGGTATTTTATTAATGGAAACTAATTACAAACAACTGCATTCTCCTACTTCTGTATCTGAAAGCACTTTGTTCAGACAGAAGGGACTGTTTTGCACGGAAGGTAATTGTAATGCAAGCCAGGCATTTTTAAACAGAACTTGTGGACAATCTGAGAAGTTTTAAAGCATTCTGTATGGGCAGTGACTTGTGTGTAATGTTTTCTCACGTAATCCTTTCTCCAACAAGTAGCATTTCATCCTTTAAGAACTTGCTTCACTGGTGACAGATCCAGAAAATTTTAGGAGTTGATTTATTTACCGTATTTCCTGCTTGAAGAATCTTTTCTGCTTGAACAACTCTTCCCGTAAAGGATAGTAAGCTGGAATCAAAGCTTAAACCCCAGTCCCGGAGTTCGTTCTGAACACATTCATCTCTGTTCAAAAACAACATTTCAATTAAAACAAGTTCGTTCTTGCTCAGACTTATTTTTTTAAAGTAAGATTTACAAAAATTTTGCAAGAAATAAGTTTGCTGTCTTACAAATTTTTCATGACAAAGTACAGGAGATACCCAGGTAACATACTTGCGCATGTAGTCAATAAGCTTTCCAATTTCACGTTGCCTTTGCTCAGGTGGCAGCCGTGTATGAACAGCCAAGTCTTTCATCATGTTAAAGTCATTCCTCATCTTCTCAGTTAATCCTGTCAACGGCAGAAATCTTTTCCTGAGTACAGATTAGACTAAAGACTAAGAAAAGTAAACTCTGAAGTCTATATATACCAACCAGAGTTCTAACTCGTCAGTTCACTCACAGGCTGCACTGGTTGAGAGCGTAACCCAGTACGCAGCCATGAGACAGACAATACTTGGACACAGCAGTTAATGCTACACGGCATTTCAACGCTTGTGCGCATTAAGCTGTAAGAACACATCCCACACCACTGTTCCTACTGAGCCTTTGCAGATGACTGTACTGTACAGAAGTTTTGTTCTTTACTAATAACATTTCTATTCATTGTTTCCTCCCATATTACATGGGTTTAGTGAGCGTTCTCACTGTCTCTGCAGTGTACAAGTCCCTCAGTCTTATTTTTAAAACATAGTACTGTTTAAGCAACTTTACTGTACAGCTCTCTTATTGCCCCCATTTGGTTTTCCTAAGGGCAAAGAAGCAAAAAGGAAGTTTGCTAAGCAGATGTAAAAAGAATCCCCACATTGGAGGAGACCTGTGCTAACGTTAACAATTTCTGTCAGAACCCCAATGCTTTGAATTCATTTTCCCATGCAGTGAAGATTACCAGTACAGAACATCTTAATAGTGTCAAAGTCCAGAAGAATCAGATTTCCAAAACAGCTTAAGTCATTCATTTCATAAGCAAAAGAAAAGTAAACAAGGTTAAATTTCCAACCTGCTGAACACAGTGGGGTCAGCCCCGGACTCTCAAGTTCAACATTTAAAAACCAGAGTTCCATAATATCGTGATACCAAGCCTTCTTAAGATCTGCAAGCCAGTCTCTAAGCTTTCTCTGTTCAGTTAAACCATCGAGTTCTGATGCTCAGTAATCCCTTCCTAGTAGCACTGTCTTTGTTTTTTGTCAGTAACACTTCCCAGGCCATCATGTAAGGTAGGCACAGCTGTTGATCTGATCCATGATCAAAGCATATGCTGAATTCTAATATGAATAAAATGCATGGGCTTTAAGTATTTGCTACAAGTTTAGGAGCTACTTAAGGACAAGGAAGGTGCCTCACAGGCCAGGAGAGCTGACCAGGATGTCGCAGCTGACAGTGAAGTCTCCTAGTCAAAGTACTACGCTTTTATTCAGAACTTGAAACTGAACAACTTGCTAGCCACTCTGGGTACCCATCTGGAACTGGTGGAATTCACATGCAATTCTTGAACTTCAGGTGAGGTATCTGCCACAGTTACCAGACCTCCACACAATAAACATTTTCCATCTGTGGCTGCCCAAGAAACAGCCAAAACCACATCCTGCCATTTCAAAAGGGTTTAAGGCCTTTACTGAGGTCTAAAAAGTCTCCCCAAAAGAACAACCACCACCACAGCAGCATTATCTATAATAGATGCTGTCAAAACACCAGTTGCAGTGACAGGTGTGGTTTGACAGATGCTTTGATATGAAGAAACTACTGCTACAGTACCTGTTAGATAGCACAGCTCTGGGATTAGAACCACAGGTCCTACCATCATGTTTCCTCTCTTCCTCCGAGACTGACTGATCAAGACAGGCTGGTTCAAGTCAGTGATTTCTTGATTATATTGCTGTATAAGAAATACATATTGTATGCTAGTCTATTCAAAATAAACACTCAGTTTTCTTAATGCTTATTTCAGAAATTTTTTTTAAAAAAGAAAAAAGCAGCCATCAACTTTTTTTCCCCCTCCAATTTGCACATTAACTTAAGGGAAATTGTTCTCATCAGAAAAAGCCAAGCAAGGAAGCACTGTTCTCTCTATTAGTGAGATCAAGTTATAATTTGTAATATACTGACTTGCAAGAGACAACAGAAACAGTCCTGCCTTGCTTGAGGCAATACCACCCAAAGTACCCAATTTAAGATTAGGATGCTCATTTCAGTTCATTAATGGACAAAGTTCCTATCCTATAGAGCAATTTAATTCAACACATCACAAGAATCAAACAAGATTCCTTGTAAGTCTGAAATTCAACCCTCCTGCAACTTTTCCAGGCATCTGGCAAGAGTTGGTCTGTTTAGCAGTCACTGATTTAATTTAGGAAAAAAAAAAGCTGACAGCAAAATATACTTCACAATTTAACTCATTCTTAAAGAGAATCACACCTCAGAAAAAAAAAAATGCAATTTAAAAAACGAGAGATCACAGCAAAGCCTAGAAGGCAAAGGAAACTTATCCTTTAAAAGCTCCATCTATAAACTAGAAGCAGAATTTAAATGAAGTCCCATTCTTTTTTTACAGTAGAAAATGATGTTTAGAAAGATTCCACAGTTCCAGTGAGAGATTTAATTTTAGAGAAGGCTGAGCTATAGAAGTCATACATAAACTTAGTCTCAAATGACCTAAAACTAATAAAATCTGATTTCCTAAAGATGACCGTCCACACATTCCACCTCCAGTAAATCATCAACAAACTTGCTGCTGAAGGTAAATTCTGCCCATCACCCATTACGATGCTAAACAGGACTGGTTCCAAGACTGACCCCCTAGTTACTGACCTCCAATCTGACTTTGTTCCTCAGGGCCCAGCCATTCAGCCAGTTTTCAATCTCCCCTCCCTGCCTGCTCATCCAGCCCATACTTCATCAATTTCTCCATGAGGATCTTACTGTAAGGCTTTCAGCCCTGTCTTCTAAGTCTAAGTAGACAATATCAAATGGCATTTGTTCACCTACCAGGCCCGTCACTCATCACAGAAACTTATCACACCAGAGAAGCATGCATTAATGAGTTTCTCATCATTCACATTGCTAGAAAGTTTCCAGAATTAGCTTTCTCCATCACCTTCCCAGGGACTGAGGTGAGGCTGACCAGCCTGTAGTTTCTTGTGTTCTCCTCCTAGCCCTTCTTCAAGAAGAAAGTGACATTCACTTTCCTCCAGCACCTGGGCATTTTTTCCAACTATCACAATCAAAGATTACTGAGAGGCCCCACAGTATCATCAGGCAGCTGTCTCAGAACTTGTGGGTGCAACCCAGTTTGCTTAAGTATTCCCTGACCTGATCCTCTTCTACCAACAGTAGATCTTTCTTGTTCCAAACTTTCCTGGTTTTTTTTTTTCCTGAGACCTGAGACTCCTGAAGGCCAGTCCTCATAATGAAGACCGAGGCAAAGGCTGCATTCAGTACCTCAGCCTTTTCCACACCCTGCATCTCCAAGGCCCCTACCTCACTTGCAGCAGTGGAGTCACATTTTCTCTACTCTCCCTTGTGTGTTTTAGAAAGTCTATGAGTAAGAGTACCATAGAAGAAATACCTATGCACTTACAGAAGCATTTCTTGTTACCTTTTATACACCTCACAACATTTAACTGCAACTGGGCTTCAGCTTTCCTAACCTCATCCCTGCATGCTGGGACACTGTCTCTCTATTAACTCCAGCCTGCTTGTCCCTGCTACTACTCCATACACTTCCTTTCTGTGTTTGAGTTTTGCCAGGTGCTCCCTGTTCTTCCTCCTGGCTTTATTGCACATGGACCACTAAAGCTGAACTCATGCCAAGTAAACAGTTACTTCATTCAGATTACAAAGTATTAAAGACAACTGCTTCATAGGTAAAGCCTCCAACAATGCTCTAGAATTCCAAGTCTAAGCGTACCACACAAACTGACAGTTAAGTTTCCATACCCTTCTGTAGTAGTCTATATAGCTGATTTCAGAGCCATCTGCTCGTCTGAAAGTACACCGTGGATTGGCATCCCAGTCAATGTCATCAACTCTGTATGTTCTGTTGTTGTACCTGAATAAACCATTTGATCAGTTGTTGTTTTTTTTTTTTAAATCAGTAACTCAGCTACAAATGAAACAGAACTATGAAGAAGAAGTTAATGGCAATACTCATAGAAGTTGGAAGTTTTGCTCACAAAGTGAGCAAGTAGTAACTTCAACTTTCCTAACAGGAATCTATTCTACTAAAAGCTACACTGCACTAATACCAAATGAAAATAGAACGAATCTGATAGGCATTTCCTGCTTTTGTAAATGCTGTCACCTCAGTTAATTGGACAATGATAAAATTTTTTGGCTTTCCAATACCTCATTGCATTCTTCAGGACATGGACCACAAAAAACAAAAACCCAAACAAATCTCTTAGAAGATTCCAAAAAGAGACTTACTTTGTGAGAACAATTAGACCTATCAGCTCTTTTGCACAGGCATCTCTGAATCTTCTCTCTTCAACCTGTTCATAGAGACTGTACATATAATCCAAAGCTGTTTCACTACGAAGAATCTTATGGCTCACATCTGCACATAACATAATGCTTTCCTCATATTGGAGAATAGAGCTTGTGAAGCCTGGCCAAACCATCAACCTATCAAAAGGGAACAAACAAGATCTTAAAATGCATACAACGATTTAAAGCATCTCTGTTCAGACCCTTAAGTTATTTCTGTCCACTTTCTCAGACACTTGAAGCCATCAAGACACAAAGGAACCATTATCCAAATATAAATAAGATCACAAAGATTAATAAAAAAAGTATCTTAAATACAAGTATCTTTAGACAACTTAAGATTTAAACAGTTAAGTGATATAGCAATATAACCAAGCCCTAAAAAATAGTGTTTCAAAATTCTACTTAAATATCTTAAATATGAAGTATATGAGTGTTCAAGGGGCGTGTTAAAAACACCAGTAGTTTATCTATTAGAACACTGCCTACTTTCTTACATCAAGCAGGCTAGGTAGGCTAGACCAACAGCAAGGTGTACACCACAGCCATACCACAGGGCACCAGCCAAACTCAAGATTACCAGCATGTACAGTAGGCCTAGCACTACCTGGAAGCATCAGTCATACTCTATGGGATCCTGGTGAGGGAGACAGTGACAAGACCCAACACCCTGCAACAGACGAGCTGCAAAACTACCTGTCCACTGGAGTATGGCCTGATAGGAATTTCCTCGGCAGCTTAAATGACCCTCAAAATGAAGGCTGGACATTCCTGAACTTTAGAATTAATGCGTTCAAAGGTTTCAGCTTTATAGCCATTTACGCAGGGTTTCTGTCATGCGAGTTACACGTAATAGCAGAACACATACATTGGTAAAGAGAGATTGGATGTTACACACAGAAGAATGTTCTGCATGGAGGTCTCGTGTTCCTTGGGAATAACGATTTTTTTAAATCTACGACATTATTATAAGATAAACAACTGGAGCAGCACTGAAAAATCATTCTCTGTCTCCCTTGGGTGTCCATTTTGCCAAACCTGTGATTAGGGATGCTGATTGGGTCCTTAGGGTTGTAATAGTTACGTCCAATTTGTTGCAAATTCATCATCTTCAGAAGCCTGGAAGTTAAAATAAAGGTGTCATTTACCATTATTATTCAGTTAATCAAACTATCCATGGTCCCACCTCTCGTGCAACCATTTCTGTTCATGATCCAGCACTACTTTTTGCTTTAACAGGCAAATCCACACACAGAAGAAGAGGGCAGGGAAGGGGCTAACTGCCTAGATGAATGAGCACTGCGGTATGAATCTACTTGCACAGGGAAAAGGCATAAACTATTTTACACTAACATGTACCAGAAACACAAGAAGCAAAGGGCTTAGGTTGGAAGGGACCATGAAGACCATCCAGTACAAACCCTCTGTATGGGCAGGGTTACCAACTGCTACATCTGGCTGCCCAGGGCCCCACCCAACCTGGCCTCAAACACCTCCAAGGACGGGACATCCATAGCTTCTCCAGGCAACCTGTTTCAGTGCCTCAACACCGACACACATCACAGTGTGCATGCAACCGCACACTAAGACATTACCAGGTGCGGCTGGCCACACAGCAATGGCAGCTACAAAGGCTTGAAAGTGTACATTTATCACACTGATTTGTAGTCCGTTCTTTGGAAAGGAAACATTAAGACAGATAGTTTTCAAATCACTTCTTACAAAGACATAACTGAGCAAGCAAACCTTCTAAAAATGATGTTGTAAAACTGCAGACATGTAGGTGAAGTAGGTGGCAACTCATTAGTCAATGTGATTGTGATCCTCACATCCTCTCCATTTCGAGTCTTACTAAATACTTCAGTAACCTGAAAAAATTGAACTTAGATTAATAAAAATAAAGGCAAACGGGTTATACCTGGACTTTGCTTCACTAATATCAGATTGTACTAGCATATTAAAATTCTAAGTAATAATCTCAGGACTTCACTGAAACAGGAACTGGATTTCTTACTCAGACTGCAAACTGCAGCCTAGAACACTTGGTTTGCTTGCGTGAAAGACAGAATGGAAGCTACCCCCAAGGCATCTTGTACAAGATACTGAGGGGTAAAGAGACAAACATTAAAGCACATGGGAGTAAACAACTTCCCACCCTCACTCCAGCCTCTTTTCCCCTTCCTTTATTTATGCCACTAGTCATTCTCGGTCCCTCTGGTAAGAACAGAGGCAGAGCCAGTTGGTACAGTCAGCAATCTCCCTCTGTTGCTCCCTTCTTCTCACACTTCTGCTGCTTGGGCATTTTTTCCCCCCTTTCTTTACCATGTTTGCAGAGAGGTGCCACCAGCTCTGCTGACAGGCTCGACACTGGTCTGCAGTGGCTGGAAACGTCTGTATATAACAGAGTAGATTTGAACTCTTCCCACAGGGGCAATCCCAGAGACCCCCCAGCTACTACAACCTTACTATGTATACCCAGTACATCCACCCTTTCCATTATAGTGGATGTTAGAACACGCAAATTATGAAAATATCCAAGCAGAAAGACAGCTGATGGAAAAATACAGTCTGTACTACCTGCTTCTGTGCAGAGGAGTATGCCAGTCTGCAGAGCCTAAGCATTAGAATCAAAAGTTTATTACCAAATTTCTCTATGGAAATAAATTAGCTTATACTATCACATTCCGTTCAACTAGATGTTGCTCAAGAGATATCTATTCTTTACGTTCAACCAGACTAGTAAGAAACAAGAAGCATTGTGAAACACAAGCCAAAATAAATGCAACACAGTATTCTCGTATCACACCTTATTCAGCAGTTTTTTTGGCAAGAATAATATTGATCCATCAAATGCGTGTGTTTTTCCAATTAGGTCTTCATGCTGAAAGAGCAAACCTGATCGCAGGCGGCGTGCTTCCATCTCAGGATTATAGTCTACATGGTATTGATACAAAGCCCATTGCGGTCGAGATGTGAGACGAAAAAAATTCGCAAATAATTTTATCATAGCACCTGAAGAGCCTAAAACAAGAAGCAAACACATTAGTAATTACAGGAGCTTTACCATTCTATTGTATTTTAATACATTAAAATTTCTTGAAGTAGTTAACTCATACATACAGCTGTGTTCAGCAATCATTCTAGAACAGTAACATTCATAGAAATTATTGAATGTGCATAGCATTATTACAGTCACCAGAGATTTTTATAATTACTTCGTCCCTCAGGAAAACTCCTACATCAAAGAAAGTAAGTGTTCAGATCAGTGACCTACCTCCTAGAGGACAGCTGCTACATGCTATAGAGATGAACTGCCACCAAAGCACAAATGGACAAATTGCTTTTTTTTTTTGCGAATCATAAACACTGAGCAAGAACTAACACAAGCACTAATCAGTGTGGATGTCCACATTCCCATTCATACATGAAGAGATGACATTTCTTTTGGTATCTCAAGATTTAAAAATAAAAAATACAGTGAGAACTAGCTCCAGGTCACATTTTTTCCCTTTTTTTTTTTTTTTCCAAGTTTCATTTCAGTTTCTTTTAAAATCACAAACATCATAATAATTTTAAAAAGTGCATTGCAGCCAGTAAGGATTATGTACTTCAATTTGATTTTGATCACCCATTTTTCCTATCTGAAACGTAACACCTCAGATGGAAACAAAGACCTACGAAGCACATACATTCTACCAGAAAACCATACAAGGGCACAAAGGGAAAACAAAAGGCCAGCAATACAGCTGCCTATGAAGTACAGCAGCCATATACTAGCTGCATTAACAGAACTCTGAATAAATAAAATACAGATAAGTAAAGAGCTACTCTGCCGCTGGCCCAAAGTGACATGAGTAGAACTACGCTCCACCATTCCTGGACCCGTGGCATAACCATTCAATTAGCACAGACTGCTACAGGTGCAGCTGTACTGCTGTGATATCTCACAGTCACCTGCAGCATAAAACTATTATCAGCACAGAACTGTACTTTAAACATAAAAAAGGACAGAGGTCTAGCAATGAGGTGGGACCACCACGGCAGCCCGCTTCTACTTCTTCTCATACGACTTTGTCTCAAGGGAAGAAGCTAACAGCCTTCTACTTAAACTAAACTGTTTCTTCAGAAGAGGTCTCAAATTGTATGTTTCTTGCAGGAGATCTTTACAAGTTTGTTCAGGCTGTTACAAACCCAAATGTCTATAAGCAAACTTACAGAATCCTTACAGAATAGTGTTGCTAGCAGAAGCAGACAACAGGAACATGCAAGGACTACCACTTAGGTCTGAATCCTCACGATTTAAATGCTACACAACATCTGTCAGACGTCATCTTACTATTTCTCTTCAGGTATCAGGAACAACTCATCTCTTTTTCAAGCACATAAGGATTTTTTTTTTTTGGCTCCCAAGGGGATGCTAAAAGCAGAAAGAAAGCAAAACTACTTCATTTCAACTTGCTTATATTTGTCCATAATCTAACCTGAACGTACCAGTTTTTGATTCTCGAACATGTTCCATGGCTTGTCGAGTATTTACCCCGAGGTCATGGAAATCCCGACGACGTCCGCCCCTATCTGCCAAAGACAGTTCCTGAAACCCTGCCGAAATCTGTAATCCTGCTGTTTTGAGACAAGGGAGAAGTTACAACTGAGTTTGATAAATAAATTAGGGTTTTTGAAAAATACTGAAAGACAGATCTATATAGAAATTAAAGGAATTATGAAATGCTATCACATTTTGTAATACAGTATGTTCATCTTAAAACAGCACCCAGGTAATACATATTATCTTCCTAAGATTTACAGTTAATTAGTAAACAAACAGAAGAGCTCATTAGCCAGAGGAAGAAAGATGGATTAATGAACCACCTAAGTAAGAGTCTTCTGCAAATACAGAGGACAAAGGCCTCATTCCAGCTCTAGCTGACACTGGAATGTGAAAGAGTACACCATGATGTAAGAGCTTCATTTCATTATTAACACTGAAGAACAACTTATCATGAGAGAAGTTTACTATTGGTATACATGCAGTTCATAGTACCAACAACTTCCTAATCTTCTTTATCAAAACACTGAATAAAGAAGATGGTATTCTGCTCAAGCTCTACTAAATTAAAGTTAGGTCTCAAAGTCCTGGTTCAGTTATGCTGCACATTAGAATGACAACACTATCATCACAAGGTAAACACTAAACTTTTCAAAAATGTAGTAATGAATGTTATTTTGAAAAGAAGAATTAGAAACGCTGTACAAAGAGTGTATTAACTGCATTCTCTTCAAAACGCTTGCTCTTGTTTGAAATTAACTTTATTTCCTCCTTCTGACCTCCTGTCTTTTGAGCACCCTGAGGGCCCCTCTGCTGCCCACGGCCACCAGGTTCTTCTGCCAGTGCTGGAGGACGACTCGGCTGCGGTGGTTGCCATTGGCTGGGTGGATGACTTGGTAAAGCCTTTTGAGCCTGCAATAGTTGAGAACAACATTTCCCAGTGCAACTGAAGAAACAGCACTTCGGGTACACAACAAAGCAAAGCCACTAATCGAGTCCAGAAGATCCAAACACCAAAGTGTAGCAGTTACATATAATTTTTTTTCCTATAATAAGTACCAAGAGGTATTACACTGTACTTTCAATACTAGAACAACGGGGTTTGGGATGATGCTCATTTAACAGCAGTAAATATAAACCTTGTCTCTCCAGGCCCCACACAGAATCTCTGGACTACTCTCATTTTCAGTGTCTCCTCTGACACTCCAAGTAAATGACTATTTTATAAAAACAGCTCTTCTCACGTCAGTGTTCAGTGTATAAATAATACTAAAAAGCATCATGCCTGCACAATTACTTCAGAATAGGCTGTACTAGCTCAAGTTCTTCTCCCCTCAAAACAACTTAAGTTCCCAGGGAAGAAACAGAGATTTATTCTATTTAGTGACTGCAAAACATGACCATTAGCCACAAACAATCCCACAATTCACAGTTTAATGTTGAATGCATTCAGATAATTGGAGTCTGCCCCACAAGCATGGTTAGTTCTTCCCCAAGTTGAAAAGTCGAGTTTAGTATTTTAAGTACAAGCGAGCAACAGGCCAATATCAAGGACGATGACAAAATCCGAGCCAGACAGCTGCATGGCTCTGTCCTACGACACAGCAGGACCTCTCTTCTCTACTGGAATTCCTCCACCCCTTCATTCTCAGTGCAATGTCTTGTGATTCTCATGTGCGTGTTCTGACACTGCACACAACACTCCACATGATCTGTAACGAAGCAGGCCCCTCTTTTCTTAGACTCTTCACCTTATGGTCCTTAAGTCCAGCCAGAACAACTCAATTTCAATTTGTGCTCCCTGTCCCCCATATTCCCACCATGCACCAACATAAAGAGGCTAGCTCCATTTTCTTGACAACCCCCTTGAAGGCTGCATTTACCCATTCAGAAAGGCATCCCAAGAACTAACCGCCTCCCCCCCAGTCCTCTTTCCTATTCCTGCAGCAGGAATAATCACAGGTTTGTCAGAACATTACTTAAGGAGACTTCTGACCTCCTTCAACCTAATTCTTTCTGATAAAAAACATAAGCAGTATCAACTTTGTGGTATTACAATACCTCCGCACCAGTCCAGTGCCAAGGACAACAGAGATCATCTAGAATTCAACTCTCTTCTTCCTTCCGCAACCTCCTATAAAATGACTATGGAAAAGCTTCCAAAAGTGAGCTTTGTGCAGGAAGACGCGTCCAGTCTACATGGTAGAAGAGTGCCAGCCTATACAGGAGTTTCACTTAACACATACATCCTAAAATACTAAGTAGCAGTAACATTTCAAAGCACAGCTGAGCTAATTAAAGAGAACCAACTTACAGATGAAGCTCCTACAGAAGGAATGGCAGCCTCCTGTCCTGGAGGTCTCCCTCTCGATCTGACTCTAGCTCTTCCCGTCATTTTCCCTTTGAGGACAAAGAAGCCACAGCATTAGTGCTCAGTCTCCCGCTTCCCCCATCCTAACTCAAATATATCTTATAAGCAGCACCGTTTCATTTGCCCAGCCAGCATGAGTAATTAACACCTCCTTACAGCCAAGCTGAAGCCTAACAGCACAGCCTGGGCATTCTACGGCTGTGAAGAAAAACAGCTGCACCAGAGAGCACGGCAGGAGCTTCAAACTCTGAGCCCACCAATGCCACTTTGAAGTTACGCTTCCCAAATCAATCCAGACTAACCCACTACATTATTTGCGGAGCAGCAAATGCTTTATTTGTAGCACACGGCCACCCGTAGCGCTCCTAGCGGCCCACACAGCCCCCAGGGACCGCCGCCCCCTCACGCAGCGCCCACCCCTTCGGGCTCTGCCATTCCCGGGCGCAAACCCGCTTCCCCTCCCCCACCAGACCGGCCAGACCCTCAGCATTACCTCAGCCACAAAGCGACTCCGCTCCCACTCCAGCGACAGACAAGAGACCGCCGTCTCCACAACACCACACGCCTGTTTCCCCGCCGGGACCCCCGGACCGCAAAAACCGGCGACAAACAGCCGTCGCCACTTCCCTCAGGCCCGACCCGCACAACTCACCTCAACCTGCACGCGCTGGCGAGCTAAAGCGGGAACGCACGGCGTCTTCTGATTGGCTCCCGAAGGCCGAGTGCTGCCGAAGAGCGCCGAAGAGCGCCGAAGCGGGCCGAAGGGGGCCGCTGGCGGGGCGGGCAGAGCCGAAGGCTGTGTGGTAGGGGTGGGTGTCCTGCCTCGTGGGGTGCCCTCCGGAAGGAGCGGCCGTTGAAGGTTTTTGTAGCTTTTGTGAGGGAGTTTTCCTGCTAAATGTGACTCCATCCTCATCCCAGTTCTTGCTTGGAAAATAAATGTGAGTTAACCAGAAGGTGGAGCAATAAAACAAGAAATAAAACTGTGAAGATGTTTCTGTGAAGGACTGCATTTGTCAGTAACGTTTACAAAGCTACTGTTAAAACTTCTTGCTCTGTTCCAGACATGCACAGAATGAAGACAAAAATAGACGCAAATGGGCTTTAATATACTCTGCATAGAGGCTGTTGGAAGGAAGGACTGGACACAATGCAATTAAGCATCAGCAATTCAAACCGCGTGAGCAATCATCCTTCCATTGAGAGAGGTTCTTCAGCAGACTAACCATCAAACTTAAAAAAAAGAAAAAAAAAAGCCTTTTTCTAATTACCAAGGCTGGTTCAATTGCTGCAATTGTTTCCAGAGAATCACTGCCTCTATTTTAGATACTCTGCAGCAGAACCAGCAAATCTTATGGCTGGAAAGTAAGTGCCCTTAAGTGGGACTTAGCTCTGTCTGCAAGCTTTCCCTACTTCTGTGGGAACGCAACGCACCCAGGCAGTGCCAAGGCTGACGTGCACCTGCCTATTGTTTTAAATGTGCCTTTACTTAAGGTTTAGGTGGCTGTGATGCATCTGGAGACACTGACTTCAAGGGACAAGAGATAATGTTATCTAATTAAAACCGTACCTTCATAAAAGACCAGTCGGATCTCATGAGGTCACTTACAATTTTTCAGCTACCTGCAGTGAATAGAGGACAAAGCTGCTTTGCTTTGTTCTCTGTTATTCCAGGTGGAGAAGGAGTGGCGGTATTAACATAAATAATAAAAATATCTTCTTTTGTTTGATTTGGATTGTCAGTTTGTTTCCAAAGCCAGTTCTGTTGTGCTTCTAATTAATGTCAGTGTAGCAACCCTCTTAGGAAACCAGATTCTCTTTTACAAACTGAAAATAAAAGCTTTCAAACTATGGAAGTGTGGATATTGCTGCTTAAAGATAGTTGAAGTACTTCCAGCATGTAATTTTTATTACTCAAATATAAATCTGGATAAATATTTAACAAACTCAACACATACACTTACTTAGATGAGGCATGTTTGCTGCTTTTGCGAGCGCTGATTGCGGCTTGCCATGGGCTCTTTACCCACAGAGGGAACTTCCATTGCTCAGTAGCCTGCAGAACTCTCCAGCGGGTCAGAAGGTTGAAGCTGCAGAAATGCAATATGCAGATTTTCTTAGCTCAGCTCTATTTAAAGATAAACAGAAGATGAAGATGTTGTCAAAGTCGTTTACATTATGTAAATTGTGAGAAAGCAGAATGTGTGTGTTGGAAATAGTTATATTTGTTTGTTCACTTAAAATATCTGCCATACTTAATGTTTACTTTTTTATGTCAGATTCCTTCCATTTCACTGCAGAACTTAATTATCTTTAGATACGAATTGCTAAAAGTACTTAATCATGTTGGCTACCTACAGCAATGCACATACATCCACAATAACAATACATCTGCAGTAAGCACCCTAATTTTTATAAGTGGGTTGTCAGACAGGTAATTAGTACTTAATGAAAGATGGGCTCCAATTTGCTTTCCGCAGTCTTTAAGACTTGCTTTTTTTTTTTTTTTTGATCCAATTCAAGCCCGATTAAAACTGTCTCTACAGGTAGGTTTACTGTATTTTCACATCTTAGAAAAGATAGAAATGGCAATGCACCAGCTGCAACAGGTGCATCATGTCCATAATATTGTCTGGTTTTAATAAAAATGCAGAGAAAAACGAGATTTTGAAAGTGGTAGCTGCTTGCGTTTTATTTTTTCTGTGTTGCCAAAAAATCTACCAGTGCTGGACTTCAGCACACTGAAATATCACATACGAAATAATTTTTTCACAGCTACTTGGCTTGCACTTTGCTTTGATGTTTGCTTTACCCATGATGCAGTTGTTTTTGCCTTCTGTCTCCTGTTGCTACAATAAGCCATTTCCCATACATGTCATCTCCAAAGGGGAAAAGACTGCATGGAAACAGAACAAAGAAAACAGAACAAAAGAAAAGCAGGGATTTTTCCAAAGGCCCATCTGATGTACAAGTATAAACAGGAAAAAGATGCCTGAGGAGGTAGGAGCCAGGAACTGTATGAGCAGACAGCTGTTAACTTGTGTAGTTAGCAGCACTTTGGGATCCTGAATGGTAAATAAATAAATGATTTGAATGCATACAGTGAAAAATATGCTCACTTCAGTACCTTTAGCATAACATTTAACCATATCGTACATTCCGAGCAGTGTCAGTTGAATGTGTAACCTTCATTCTCCTTTTGTAACAGCAGGTTCAGGTATCCATAGTTCTTTTGGTTCTATCCCCAGAAAAGGCAACACTTCAAGATATCAGATGTAAAAGTATTGTCTGCTGTGATGAAGGAAATAAAAATAAAGGAACAACTCACAACAGAACACAATAAGTCGTGTGTGGCTATGTTCTCAAGAGACCAACGTGTTGGGCCTAAATCCTTTTAAATATTTTGTAAAAAAATCAGATAGGAATTGCCCAAAATTAAACTTTAAAATTCACATTCCCATGATAACTATTAAGAACTCACAAATCTAAATCACAGTATTTTTACATTCGTTTTTTTTTTTTTTAATAAAACAAGAGAGGCAAGGTTTTAAAAACTGACTTACTATCTGAAATATCTCATGAACTAACAGTCTTGCTTCATCTCAATGTGAATTCTTAATGTCACATTTAATTTACTATAATTATGCTTGGGGTAGAGGATCTGATCAGCCTGCACAGTGAGGCCTGGTGTCTATACTACCTAGAGTGAAGTATGGGGGACTGGGAAGCTATTATTTACATACCAAAACAGAAAGCAAAAGGCATGTTAGGGAAAAAATCTGCTACTAAGGAGATAATACCCAACTCTCTACGTAACAAATACAGTGCATGCATTTTCTCTTCGGAGTGCAGAAAACAAATTTTTCAGCTTTGTATTTTCTCTGCTGTTCTCTAGTCTATTTTTTCATCTCTAATTTCTGTTTTTCCTTAAGATTCTTACTTCTTTTCTCTAAACTTTTATTCTCAGGAATTCTCCTAACACTTCATCAACTCTCTTCTCAGCTACTGCACAGGACTCTCTCCTGCTCCTCTTGACAACAGCTTGTTTTGCTTCAATAGAAGAAAACTGTTTTTCTGTTTCATGTGCTCTCTGTTTACCGGGTTATCTGTTCACTACAGTTATCATCACTGCTCATTCCAAGCCCTGTTTTGTCAGACAGCACCCTGAGCCCTCTTTTCCTGAAAAGAAAATGGCCTCTTTATTTGTGATCCATCATATCCCTGCCAAAATTTCCCATGCTGTATCAACTCAACTTTGTTTTCTGTTAATTTCTGCCCATTACAAATTCACATCAGTCCTAGCTGACATCTAATGTGCATCCACATCCTGAGCAAAGTGAGCAAGAAGTGATTTGACATAAGTTCTGAATAAATAGTGACACTGAATGGAGAGGTCACATTGAAAAGACAGAAACAGGACCTATTATAAATGGTTTGTAAAACTTGTTGCATGAATAAGTATGACATTCTGTAAGATGTTGTATTGCTCTTTTTTATCTAATTTTTAAGTTATAAGAGGAGATGGAGTGCTAGCATATGGAGTACATTGGAATGGAAGTGAAGGAGTCTTTTCAATGAGGTATTACACAGTAAAAGTATTGCATTCATCCAAAGAGTAATGGGATGTATTTCAGGAGAAAGACTGGCGAAAGTTCTCAACTTCAGATAGATTGATTTCAGCTCATTAACAAGCAGGTTTGATCTAATTGTCTTTTTATTGCTCTGAACATTCCTGAATTATGCAGAGAATTTGGGTTACGTGATTTAGTGTTGGATTAAAAAATGTCATAGCTTGACTTTCTTTAAAATAGTGTGGAACTTTGTTCACAGTCAACGAAGTTCATTATTTTTTTGTTCAAAGCCCAGCTGCAGGCCTGAAGCATTTCTCATAAATATCAGGAAGTACCTGAAGCCACAGTTAGGATTAAAGAGTTGATCTGAACCTTAGATCTCAGCTTTAAAGCTGTAATGTACAGTGAATTTGGTTTCATGGTAAAGGAAATTGTAATTGCTAAAGTATGTTTTCTTAAGTCGCAAAATCACTTTTGAAATGTTTTTACTGAAACATTTATCAGTGCTATGCATGCATGAGAACAAGTGGACTTGCAGCACAGTGTTTTCACAGGATCACAGCGCTGGTTTATGTACTGGTGTCACTGATCCAGTCTCAGAGGACAGCCTTGCTACTCCTTTGTGCACAGCATTGTTACTGAAATTATCAGATCTGCAGCCACAATCTTTAGGACTATCCAAGCAAGTGAAGTAACAATTTCAGTACGCTACTCCAGTAATTTTTCTGCAAGACTGGTCAAATTTTTGGTTATCTGGCAGGTATGCTCTCATCAGAACAAGGAACACAAATCCACAAGTGATATCTTTAGTTACAAAAGTGCAGAGCAAATCTCTCAGCAGTGCTAGGACATTAGAAAAATCACCTTGCTCCTCAGTCCCTGCAAATAGAGTCTGGTCTGCATGGCTGAAAAGAGTGGAAGAGCACGACTAAGTACCAAGCAGGTTTCTCATGGCTTCTACACTTGGGTAGGTGCATCAACCAAACCATATACCCTGAATTCTGTTTCCATAGTAGTTTAACCTGAACATTTTATTGCATGAAAGCAACTCTCTTTATCGTATTTATGCAGAAAATAGAAAGTGAACATTTAGTATTCCTTTACCTTTTGCAAACGATGTTACATTTATCCATGTATATTTAAACATTTCCACAAGTGGCAGCATTTAATCACATTCTATCGCTTCATTACTGTAAGCGATCCAGAGAAAATATAATGCTTAAGATTGATTACTGCTCCTGAAAACTTGGCTTTCTTGTGTACATTTTGGAAATAAGAAAGGCATATTTCATATAGCTTTTGTACAAGTGGGAATCACATATAGAAGTGTTATTCTCTGCAGTCTACATAAGCAAAAACAAATGTCTGTTTTCACAGTTCTAGTGAATCTATCATAGGCTGCCTATAAAGGCAGTAGGTTTTAATTAGGATGCTTGTGAATTCAGTGCAACAATGCTATCAAAACATGGAGGGACATTTATGCCTCTACTGACCTTCAGTTCTGTGGGATTCCACGTAGATGGGTGATTTATGATCCTGGCCAATAGTTACAGACGCTCTTCAGGTCATCACAAGTTTTCACGACAGACATTAATAGGAGATTTGTATATTTTCCTCCTATATTTGATTGTCAAGATCTGGTGTTACTTTTGTCATCTTGGGTTCTGTTGAGGTGAAGGGAGAGCAGACAGAATCTGTGTGTGTATTTACAGTATACGACATAGAATTTGAATACAAAACTGCAATACTAGAATAACTTGCTTAGATGCTGCCTTTTACTGAAGATGCCTAGTTTCATGTGCACTGAACTTTCTGATTATAAATTACCTCAGGCACTCCAAGTTACTGTTTTTTACTTTCCCAGCACAAAACTGCCTTGACAAAACTTGTCAGATTCTTTGCATCAGAGGCAGTTCAGGAGCAAACAAGACTCTCCAAGTTAGAAGCACTCACTCTGTGGCTTACTTCCATGATAACATGGGAAAGACACTGAAAGGTCAGTGAGAAAGATAGAAACCAAGTATGAGCAGTAGGCAGGAATAAGCAGCTGCCACTGTTAGAACATCCACCTACTGACAATTGAATTTATCTGTGCTTTCAAACTCAGCCTAAGCAAAGAGGTATGTGGGCTGCATGAATTCCCATAGGGCAACCTAACATCAGCCATTCTTCATCAGGAGTTACTTCCAAGCATGCAGTGGCTTATTTGCATGAATTAACTGTGAAACATAAGCAAAGTGAGTCCAACAGAGAAATGAAAAAGAAAGAGAAAAGAGGAGCCATAAGCATCAGCTCTCTTCATGAAAGATCCACCTGACTTGTGTGATCAAAAACGATGGACACTGCTGTTTCAAGATAGATAAGAGCTGGAAGATGCTTGGCTTGAGAGAGTTCAAGGTGGAGTCTAAGTGGATGACTGCACCCTTGCAGCCCTGAATAAGACCAGCAAATAACTCACAGTACAAAAAACACCTGTAGTCTCCTCCATGGCATGTACTAGTGCATGCACTGCAGGCAACATGGTGAGGGAATTACTGTTACTCTGCAAAGCTCTCCTTTATTGAGTCAAGCCTGCATCCATCCTTATAAATGCAAAGAAAGGGGCAGGTGGATTCAAGTCCAGTATGCAGACTTTATGCTGGCTCAATGCACTGGCTTTTTAGGACTCCTGAGTCCTATTTACTATGAAAGGGAACTGTGGCCCATAGCCAGGCATCTTTATTACATTGAGTTTCTATTTGCTGAACTCAGGTGCAAAGTTTGAAATCCTCCTGTAGTTTCCACTGGAGCTATAAACCACTTGAAGTAGGTCTTTTCAGTGGCAGAAGAACTGGAGTGACCAAATCTGCAGGACCATCCCTGAGATAGTGTGGGAACCTCTATAACCAACTGTGAAGGGTGTTGGGAATGCACAAATCCCTGCCTGCCTGCACCCGGTGAGAACAGACAGTGTTATGCTATTATGTGCTGTGTACACACAGACAGGCAATGGTCAGCTCCCAAAAAACATAGGCCAAAAATGCCCCACTACATTCAAGCTTCTGTCAAGGAAAACGAAACCCCATCCAGAATTCTGAAAGATGTGAAAACAGGTTCTTTTTCACACTGCTTTGTTCTGTTTTCCTCAAACACACAGTTAACTCCTGCCTGACACTGCACCATGGAAAGGAGACTGGTGGGCACTGTAAAACCACAGTGACACCTTCCAGCCTCCCAGTATGACTCAAAGCACCACCTTCCAACCCTTTGAAGTCTTAACTACATTTTAAAGTGAATTTTTTAGAAGGAGACAAAATTATTCTAAGCTCTTAAAGAGTTTTTAAAATGGTTCCCACTAAACGCAGGTTTGTGGCCATACAGCAACAAGGACTTCTGACTGTACAGGCAAAGAAATACAAATCAGTCATTGTATCAATACATAAAAACCTTGGAATCATTGGTAGCTTTTCTATACTGTTAGCGGCACAGCAAAGGATAGAGCAGTGGTGCTAAAAGACTGATCAGTGTTAATTTAAAATGAACTACAACTCTTAATCCGTAAGATTTATCCTTTATGATTAATGAAGCCAAATTCATGAAGATAGATCACTGTCCCACAAGAGACCATTCCAGTTTTCTCTTGATTACAATATATAACCTAAGAATAAAATTTCTATGCTTCTAAAATCACAGTCTTTTTCAGTGCAGTTTAATGAAAACTTACCCATACCTTTCTGATGAGATAGCCAGAAATTAGTGCAGTGCTTTGAGATGAGATTAAAAGATAATGTCACAATTTCCCCATCTTGACGCTGATTATGTTAAGGATCATCCTAAATTCCATGGATTTTTTTATTTTATTTTATTTATTTATTTTTTTTTTGTGAGCTATTATTACACTGAATATTTGCATGTAACTGCTAACAGCCATCTTTTCTGGTTCCGAGTTCCCTGGATATCTCTGGCCCAAGTGATGAATCTCATTAGCGCACTTGCCCGTATTTCAGCCAAACGTGCCCAATTTTAGGAATCTTTGCCTAAGTGGCACAGGTCTTAACTACTGTCCTTGTGTCAGCTCCCTGATCCAAATCTAGTATTTGCATTTTTTTTACTCTGTGATTTGCTTATTTCTCACTGTCTCACTTCTCTGATAGGTTCTACAAACACAAGATATTTTAAGCAAAATTTGAACAAAAAGGCTGCTTTTCCTGAAACAAAGAGGACTGGTCTTGCCTTGGGCCCATCAGCAAGTCAGCATGGAAGAAAGTAAAACAAAAAAACCCACAAATTTGTTCATTAATTGGTCTACATCAACTGTTTTTATTTAGTTCAGGAGTTCCACACTGCAAATTTTCACTACTCAGTAAGACTATGTTGTTATTTCATCATTGCCACTACTAACCTTTTAATTTCCACAGATTTTCATCTCTAAGTATCATAATTAAGCAGAACTAATGAGCTAGTGAACTCATTGGATAGCACCTCCTGAACAATGTGCAAGTTGGGTGATGCTAGAACTGCTTACTCTTAGCATTTCAGGTAGGAATCATGAGTAAAATTTCATTGCAACTATTCAAGGAAGTAAAAAAAATTAAATGTACATACACAGATTCACTTCCAGTTTTCCTTTTCCTTCATCTTCCTTCTTACTCTTCTTTGGACTGGAGAGATTGTCTGGACCATTGCTTTCACGCCAGATAACCACCTAGATGATAATTAGAAAAATAGTTAATTTTTTCTTAATTTTGTGTTTAGCAGATTCCTTACGATGCCTATATTGATATTGCCTGACAACTTGTTTTATTATAGCCTAAACAAATGCTAATCCTTTATTTAATTAAGAAGATATATAGATTAAGGCAGATGCAATGTCTTTTCACAACAAAGGACCTGACCAATGTCTTTTGGAACCAGACAAAAAAAAACAAGACATGTCACATTTCAGCCAAATAAAAAAATGCAAGTAGGGCATTAGTCCAATGCTTTTGTATTGTGCATTTCAAAGTTTGCAACCAGTGGGTAGGGCAAAAATAAATCAGGGCCTCCTATGGTGAAAATGTATTTGGGATTCAAGCATCTAGAATCTGACCCTATCTTCTGCTCCCTGGGATTGTCAGCTGCTTCAGGGGTCGTCTGATATATACCTCTTTTTCTCACTTCTGAGAATTTTTAGCTTGGAGTGTGTTTGAAAACACTTCAGAAAAAGGGTGGAAAACACAGAGTGCCTTCTTTGAAATACACTCCTTTGTTAAATTCCTTTCCCAAGGGTAAAGAGACTCTCAAACACCTGAGGGTAACAAATGACTCTATTCAATGGTCACACAAATGACCTAATAAACTCCCCAAGGGTTACAATGGCTTATTTGTCATCATTTCTTGTCAGCTCCTTATAGCACCAATGTAAATTGAAGCAAAACAATAAATACCAGAGTTATTTTCTTTATTCTGAAGATACCTTAAGGACCAAATGGTGCTTTATGATTTAAAAATCCCAATATTTAATTTTGCGATTGAATTTAAATCATACTGACACGTTTTGTCTTAAACAAAATTTATATTTACCTACACACAAAACATCTGTCACCATTTCACTCACTTTCCTTGGAACATTTTCAGGCCATGATTTTATAAAATTTTATTTTGGCTAACTTTTAAAATGCTGGAGCGTAGCCTGATGGACCACGTTATAAATGCTTGTGCTGCATGGATTCACAATAGACTTCGGTGGGAAAAGAAGGCGTTCAGTGCAGTAGTAAAGATCCTGATCTCTATAACATTAATTTGAAGATGTAGCACTTTCCTTGTGTTTAAAATCCATTCTGGGCTGGGATCTGATCCACGATGCTACCCGTCACAGGGCTCTTATAAAGAAAAGAGGCTGTAGAGCTGACCTAACAGAGGAGATAGAAACCCATTTGTGTTGTTAAACTATCGTGTTAATTAAGAGTAGAAAACACTTATTTGAGGCACTGTTGTGGTTTTCATGAGCCAGCTGAAGACATCGTATAATTCAGCACTATCAGTTGCACACGGATCCTACAATGTACATCACATAAGCATCATTGTAGTGGGTACTTGATGCGTGCAGTATCCTTCAGATTCAGTGCTGCATTCACCTATTTCTGACAAGTTGTTGATCAAGTTCAACAGTGAACACCCCTGCCAAGAAAGATAATTCATAGATACTTCGAAGAATTATTTTTATGATACATGACACAGGTTTTCTTTATTCAGTAAAATAAAAATGTAAAATGATGAGAAATATACTGTTTGATAAATATGCTGAAGTGCTGTCCATTATTTTGGTCCTAAATATAGAGACAATATTAATTTCAGCACGTCTGACTTTTACATGCCGTGGTTTCATGGTGAGAGAACTCAGCCATGAGGCATATGTTCAGAAACAAAAAGATAACTGAGGGTAAATGCATCATGACTTCATATTCTCTAGGAGGGGACAACTCAAGGTGCCCAGATGGGTGCAAAGAAATTCTTATTTCCTAAGTCAACATTTTGCTGGGCTGTATCTCTTACTCCTACTAAGCTTCTTGTAGGCAGATGGAAAACATCCCGGAGGAGAAACATAATTCACTAAAAGTACCAAATGAAATATGTCTTTGTTTTTTGTTCCTGAGGGATGAGAGCAGGAGACAAAAGGAAAAAATCATCTCATGATAGCTGTTAATTTAAAGATAAATTAACGATTGTGAACATTGTACCAAATCATCCTGGGTCTTAGTATGTCAGTCTCTGCCATCTAAATGTTGGGATTTCGATTTGATCTTCTTGTCTGGACTCCATCAGTTCATACAGTGAGCACCATATCTCAAGAATATTCTGGAGAATGCTGTTAGTGTGGTAATATTCTGCAGGTGCTGGTTTCTTTCTATCAGCAATAGGTTCTTCTAAATTGTTATCAAGATTCATCCCTGTTTTAGGCGGCTAAAGCAAAAAGAAAGTAATTGGGCCCTTTTGTAGCCATTATAACTCCATATCTATTCACTGTGTTCAAGGAAGAATGAATGCCTAAAGGCAGCTGGAGACAAAGGAGCAAAGGAATATGTGTATGCACACAAGTAGAAAAACTTCATGTTGCCATTGTATTCTCATATCCATAATGTCTTACAGAGCTGAGACCTCGCATTTGTTGGGATCTCGTCTTTTGTGAGATCAGATAACACAAAAATGGACTAGGTTTTAGGCACACAAAATGGTGTGCTATTTACTTTTGTTCTGTGCAGGGAAAACTCCCTTTGCCTTGGTTCTGAAGCATTATCACTGTAGGTATGGTTATTAACAACAATAAGGTATTACAAACAAACAGGTAGCCAACACCAAATAACAGTTCTGTTCAGACTTGGTGCTCTAAATGCTGAATGCCATGATAATAAGCATTGTTGGAGTATTGTTAATACAGACATATCCTAACATATGTCCTCTACACCTATTCTAACCTAATACATATGAAAATAAAAGCGTCAGTGAGATGCAAGGAAAAAAAAAGAAAAAAGTGAGATGCTATAATAGAGCCCTAATGTAATGATAAGATCAAGTGCTCTCCAAGTCTCGGTTTACATATTTAAATGATCTTTGCCTTAAACAATGGTTGTAACTAGACAGACATATGGTAAATACATCCCTATCCATTATGTGCTATTCAAAGCAAGAAAGCCAGTCGGAGCGGGGGAGGTTCGGTGTTAAAAAGTGATCTGGTGTTATGTACACTCAAGTAACCCCTTCATGGGAGGAGGAAAAAAAAAAGAAAGTTTGTGAAAAGGGAAAAAAATCTTAAAAAGCAAAGCTGAACACTTTGCTGCTGTGCAGTGAAAGTGAGAAACGGTCCCCCCTGCCGGGGAAGTTGATGAATAATCCGCAGATCTCAAGCTGAGCCTTGGGCTCAGAGCGGCTGGTATCCCATACTAACACTAATCAACCAGTATGAAACATCCATTTTAAACGCAAATGAGGGGGGCCTTTTCAAAGGAGACCCAGAGAGGGGAGGGAGGGGGAGTTCAAAGCTCAAAATGGTTCTTTCTTTCTCTCTCCCTCTCTCTCTCTTTTTTTTTTTCCTAAAGAAGACAGAAATATGGTTGGTTATTATCTAAGTTATTGCTACAAAGAATTTTGAAATTAAAAGATAAGCTTTCAGAGGAAGCTCAGTAATTTTCATAAAGAAGGACTTAAAACAGATGTGCCCTCTTTAATCGGGGTGTGCTTGAAAAAATATAAATGCATTTTTAACATAGCAGGGGGAAAAAATCATATGGTTACACATTTGTCTCCTGGGCAAAAATAATTTTTTAAAAGTCTCACTGCATTAAGTATCTCACAAATAGCCACCGCTGGAACTTTCTTATCTGACAAGAAGTGGGGTGAATGATTAGCAGCGTTCAGAAAGCAGATAAAATATCTTATTTGCCTTATTTTTCCTTTTTTTTTTTTTTCCCACTTATTCAAATAACCATTAATGAGAATTAACATCTTCATCAGGGTCAGTATGCAAGTGCTAATAAACCTCTAATACTTACTGATAGATTATTTGTTGTTTTTCTTCTCAGTTAACTTTCTCTGATAATTTCTGCCTCCAGTAACAAGCTGTGGCTCATACATTCTCTGTTGAAAAGGTGCCACTGATACAAAAGAAGGTTTTGTTGAAGAAAGGTTAGGGACAGAGATGTGACAGATTCAATGTTTTCTAAATGCTCTTCCTAAATACTGCTAGCTTTGAATGAGTTATTTTTGCCTTATTTTCCATGCTGGAAGGACGATACATTTGCTGCAGGAAATTATTGTTAGAAGATGGAATAGAGAGGAGTTAATTTGATTTTCTGGAATAAAGAAGCACAACAATGCTCACAACAATCCTTTCCCCAAGAAAGCCACAAGTCCTGACTGGTTTCTCCACTGCAGCTTACAACAAGCCTGACAGCTGCCACAGGAAAGGTTTTGTGCAGAACATCACTGATGCGTTGTGTTAAGTACATGAAGAGCTACAAATCCTGCAGCATTAGACCTGTGTGCACCTCCTGGCTGGAGCAGCAAGAAGCAACATCTTCCTTTTCAGAAATACCTCCTGAAGAAGGCTGCTTCACCACATCTCACCACAACCCAGAGCACATCACCCCGTGTCAGAGGGGTGAGGCAGCTCATACATCCCTGCTTTGTTCTCGTTGCTATCTAGACAGGTTCAGGCCATGGAAGGGTTGTCTGGAATGACCATGGCTGTGTGCCACCCACTGCCTGCCCAGGGATGGTGCTGGGGAGCACGCGCCTGTGTCCTTGCAGCACAGCTTGCACAGAAGCACCTTAAGCAGGGCAGGTGCTGGCACAGCCCAGCAATGCTACTGCTCTATGTCAACAAACCCTTGCTTCCCTAGGGCCCTTCACCCAGCAGAGCAAGCTTTTCTGGCTGGCACTGAACTGGCATTGCCACCTGAAGCCTTTGAAGAACCAGTATGTCAGGATGGGGAGGTCGTTCCTCATTAGCTATCAGACCCAAAAGAAATTTCTTGCCCTTCCAAGTATCACAGGAGTCTATGGAGTGTGTCTGAAAAAGGATGATAGGACGATAAAGCACCTTCCAGACAGCACCAAGACAGGCAAGGCATACAGCTGTTGAACTTCCCCTTGGGCGAATATAAACGTGAGCCCTCTGCCTACACACATGCTCCCAACAACCTCTGCAGCTGTCTTTTTTTTTTTTTTTTTAACTTGCTTTTTTAGCAAGCTGCTAAATTATGTTAATTGTTTCTTTCTCCAGAGGTCCACTGGGGACCCAGGCAGTGCTCACTGCTTCCTTGTCCTTGTCCTGCACTGTCCGTGACCTGTGTGAGAGGGAAGGGAGCTAAAACCAGTAGAGCAGGGTTATGCTGTACAGCAATTCCAGGGAAGGGAGAGCTCCCAGTGGGGCCATGAAGTTGTTTGGTTCTTCCAAAGCTGCACAAAGCATGCTTTTAGCAGGATGGAGGCTCTGATCCTCTTTATTTTCCTTTTTGTTTTCTTTCTTTTTTGGGGGGGGGAGGAAGGGGGAAGTGGGGTTAAATATGTATGTTTTAAGAGTGCAGTAACGTAGGTTTAGATATAAATTTGCTGTGCACAGCTATAGTTTGGAACCTGATACTGCAAATCTGATGGATGCAAATATGTCCTGAATTTTGAAGGGAGTTGTCTAGCTATAAGGAATGTGGTCCTGCCATTACCAGTTATGTCAGCTGACAGCTGTACTCACAACTAAGCCACAGAACAATAAAACAGCACCTAATTATTAGAAGGAGTCAGACACAGTAGGAGATCTGCTTTGACATTTGCCCGTTTGTGACTTAAATATCATGGCCACCCAGCAGTAGGAGAAAAGCAATACAAACCTCTTGACATTAAAAGCACCTATTATCTAGTTTTCCTTTTGTATAAGCAAAATAATGTTATTGATATACACTACAGTTCTTTTCATGGAAAAGTCACAGGAAAGAAATTTGCTGAAGAAAATGGGATTCCAAAGACTGATGTTTCTGTCCTCAGCATACTGAAATCACTCGTGAGATGCAGCTGTAGCCTCAAGAGCTGTGTTCACTTCTTTGTAAACAAGAACTCTTTGGGTTGGCATAGTTTTAGCATAATGGATGTGTAAGGTTCCTTATGCTCCTTTCTTTCTGTGTTCCAGAGCCCACCTTCCAGACTGAATAATGCCTGTACTGACACTTCACATGATTGCAAAAAAACAGCTGCTTCCCATAAATTGTTTGTGGTCGTAAAGTCACTCATCTTTTTGTCTCACATTAGACTTCGCTGGTGACCAGTAGCCAAAGAATGGGCCAAACTAAAAAAAATTCTGAACGTAGGTAGCAAGTTGTTGACCACGATCAACCTTTGGGTAAGCAAGGCAAAGAAGGGGACAAAAACTAGAGCACCCACAATATGGACAGATGTAACCTCTCAAACCACTGGTTCTCCACTCTGGCCTGTAGTAAACTGCATTCTATCATTCTTTAATAAAACATTTTCAATATTTTAGAATGCTCTGGGTTTTGTTTTTGGTTGAGGATTATTCCAAGTGGTTCTTTGACCTTTATATAATATGTCACTTAATAGTTTGCCTACCTGATGAAATTTGGCTGCTACATTGCTGCTATTACAGTAGTACATGCTTATTATAGACACAGCAAGTCAATCAAACAGGACTTACAAATACATACAGGAACTTAAAAGAGTTATTGTTATTGAGGTATCTCTACGTTAAGGATTATAACGATGTAATGTCCTAATTTCAGTTATGCAAATGCCTTTTATAGAGACAGGAATTTGCCATAGCTTTGCACTTGTAGCTATTTGCAATATTTACCTTCTACAATTCTGAATAAAAAGACATGATCCCATGAGATGTCTTATTGAGTGAGAAAGTACGTTGAACTGCATTTGAGCCAAAACCAATGTATTCCAAAACAGTCTGCTGTTCTGTGTGCCTCACGAATGTCTTTGGAATTCTTTTAATTCAAAATTCTTTTGGCCTCTTCAGCTTCAGTACCAATTAATCCTATAATAGAAAAAGACTCATTAAAATTAAGAAAATTACACTGCATCTGAAATTAAAAGCAGTCATTGATGTTATAAGAGCTGTACACTATTTTGAGATATAATTGATACCCATGATGATTTATACAATCTATGCACAAGTTTTGCTAAATCTTTTAAACACTTTACATTTTCTTTTTAAGGAACAGATCATTAAAATGGAGTAATTTCTGCAGTTTAGATTATACACATTTTATGGTCACCATCATTTCATGTTCTATTACACAGTATATTAAATGTCTCTTGATTCTGTTTATGCATTGGTTCGAGTTGATATGAGCTGTACAATTCTTCAGTGTTGTTGATAGCCCCTACAGAACTATAGTCTATTCCTTGGATCAATGCATTTAAGCTGTGCTTGGTTTCTAGTCAGTAGCTGTAACATGAATATTTTTGATCTGTCATATCAGTAGTAAAAGAAAACAAGTATGAAGTCTCCTTCACGATTTGCTTTTAAAATGTAATTGAATTCTGCAGCCAAGTGCATTAATCGTGGTTGGTTATTTAACAGAAGTTTTCAGATTTGTGAGGTACTTTCAGAAGTTAGTATTACCACTCTGTTTTTCTTAAGAATGATTATTTACAGCCAGTTTGGATAGGGCTCATAAAGCAGTTGGGTTTTATCCTCAAGCTAGAGAGAAGTGGGTCATCAGGTCTCTTGGTTTTTGTAGTGTTTGTCTGACGTGCAATCTCTGGAGAATCCAAGTCAGATCAGAATACACAATTCTTGCTGAAATTAATATCTTAGTTTGCTTTCATGCAGAAACTAACTTTTTTGTAACATCTCTGCATGTAGGCACCTCCTTGTTTTTTTTTTCTTTACTCAAATGATGCTACTACAAAATCTTCAAGTTCAGATAAAGAAATAGCACTTCCTTATTTTTTCTAGATCAACATCCATGGAGGACCTCCCACTCCTGATTCCAGGCTCCTCTTTTCCCCCTTAGTGACTCCATTTCATGCTGGAGTGACCATTTGAACATTTCTGTGGTCTTAAGTCCTTCCACCGATGGAAAGCTCCCTGTATTAAGATTTAACTGCATAGAGGAAGTATAAACTGAAGCTTCATTTTGGGTACACATATATCTCTCTCACATCAAGCAGTGGTTAAACAGAAAAGGCAACACAAAATTGAGAGGAAATACTTGTCCCATAGAGTGCTCTTTCAACATAAGGGAATTTAGTGGAAATGATGTCTGTACGATTTTGTGGAATAAGGCAGAGCTTGCCACAAATGTGGCAGGAAAAAGATGCAGCAGATTCAGAGCAAACTTTCGTAGGTACATGGCCTCCACTGATACAGCCTCTCCTTGATTTGAAGAGGTGTGTTTAGGGCCAGACTTCACAAATTCTTCATGAGAAAACAAACCTTGTGTTAAAGGATAAAATCTCTTAGAAGCTTGGTGAGAAGACACTGTGTTTTCCTCTGATTTTTTTCCTTTGCACAAATACCCGGTGTTCTAAGCAGTGATACAATCCTGAAGCAACTGAGAGGGATGCCTTTCTTTGTAACCTAAAGATGCCCTCACTCTTGTCTCATCTCTGCTTTGTCTATGTTAGCAGAATGGGTGGCTCTCCTTGTGTTTGCCTTGCACTGGAGCCAAAGGAAATATTCACTCTTATCTAAGTCAGCATGGTGGAGGAAAAGGGAAAATAAACATTTGAATAAAAAGAATATTGGCCAAATGCAGATTGATCAGTGTAGCTGAGATCTGCGAAGCTGGGGAAGGGAAGGGTAGGTCAGCAAAATTATCTGCTTCAGCTCTCTCTTTCTAATAATGTAACTATTTATTACTAGAAAATGCATTTAAATCTCTTGTATCACTATTAATCTTATACACAGAAAGAAAACTTGCTCAGCAAGCCTGTAAATGTGGGTAGGAACAATGACTGTTTCCAAAAATATGCTTGTGTGTTCCACGACCCGAGTCCCCTTGTGCCAAAAATGTGTATTGCTGTGTACTGTGGCTGTAATCTTTATATATGAGAAGGTAATAGATTGTGCTTCTGATAGGAAAAAGTGAAACAATATTAAAATATTCTTGAGCTTAATTAAAATCATAATTATTAAAGGGACTTGCATGCAACTAAATTGAGAATCCAGATTGTTTGAGAAGAAAACTTCATAATCTTTTGCATGTCCTATCCTCCATTCAGACATCAGATCCTTGCTGAGCAGCAATGGTACTACACTGGAACCTGTGCCAGGTTACAGCAATAATTGCAAGCCCCCCAGGATCCAAGCTCAGAAATTTTTGTATGTTCTCAGGAGACAAAGATGAGTGATCATCAAAGGCAGAGGAACACAGCATGACTGTCATAAGCCTGAAGTTACAACTTAGACATGCAATAGAAAATATCATTGGTACCTCTCCAGTGCATAGCCTGTAGTAATTAAAAACTTGATCCCTGCTGTTTTATCATCTCATTAGCAATGGGGGCACAAGACTTTTATCCTTGTTTGTCAGGAATCAAACATACCAGAGGAACTCTGATTATAAATTGATGAAAGTAAAGTTAAACTTTTAAATAAGAGCTGTTTCAGTTCACAATGTTTTTTAAGCTGATTAAAGAGATCTCTTTTCTGTATAAAAATAATATCTAAGTCCAGCACAGATAGTAGAGGTCATTGCTAGGAACAGGACATGAAATAACATTTGAAAAAGTGCACATACTTTTAAAATAGATTGTTTGAGAAGTAACTGCAAACCCTTTCTGTTAGTGCTAATAGTACAGCTTTCAAATTTTTGATGAATCTTAACTCTTCAAACTTTTCAGTCTTGAATCTGTGATGATTTTAATTGTGCACAGCTATCAGACAGAGAGGTATTGTTTCTATTTCAGCAAACACAGAGTGGTATTTTGTTTCTATTAATGATAAATTATCTTGATAACAGCAGTAGTGACTTCTTGAACACCTTGCCAACAGCCAGTTCAGCATTCATTTCAGTGATGCAGGATTATGGCAAAATTGAAAGCCTCCTGAAATCAATGGGAAGCATTTACTTCTGTGGGTTTTGGATCAGACCCTTTAGGAAGAATTCTTGAAGTATTCCAGGATGGTTCCAAGTTTCCAGAAATTGTTACTTCATTGCATTTTAATAAATCTCAGACCTAAGTGGTGGTGCCAAGATTGAACTGGGCAGAAGCAAATTTGGTGGGAGAGAACTGATAGTAACATACTTTACTTTTCATTTGTTTGATACGATCTAAAATCACTTTTTTTCTCCCCCCTTTTTGTCTCCCATGAATCTCTGTTTCTCCATCCCTTTCTTCTTCTTAAGATCTGTGGCTTATCTCATAGGAGGTCTAGGAGGCTAACGTACCTGAACCACTGTGCTGATTATACTAACAAGTTTTTTATCCCAGTGATAAAGATGGACCTATGTCTTTTCATAGTGAGTAGGAAGCCACCCTTGATGTTTTGTGTCATTATAGGAAAGGATACGATTCATTATTTCAGAGCAACGGTGAGTGAAAAGTAAAGAATCTGAATAATTTTTTCTTTCAACCTGGCAAAAGACAAGTGCTTTAAGCCATGAAGACTAATCAAGAACTCAAGGACTTTTTTTCAAGTGAAAAAGGCAAGCAATGAGAAACAAAGCAAAAGTAATGATACAGTAACTCATTATTTTACCGTGATTACTTTATGAGAAATAAAGTTATCAGATGCTGCAGAATTCATTATGTAGCAAATGATCCATCAAAGACAGACAAGAATTACTTGTTGAACTAGCTTCTTTTGCAGAAAATGGCATGTTTAAAATATTGTTTCTACAGCGGGTAAGTGAGATAGTTGCTTAAACAATCTCTCATCAGTGTAAAAACTCGTAATTACTCAAAGTGAAAAATAAAGAACTAGGTAGGTTGCGATGATGAAGCAATGGTGAAGAATTTATTTTTCAGGATGGAAAAGTACACTTTAAATGATGACCATTTAATTAAATTGAAAGAGATCAAAAAGAAAAGTGACCAAAAAGAAATCTATTTCTTAACTGAACATAATTAGGTTACTGAACTCATTGTCACCCTGCAAACCATGGAGGCAAGAACTTAATGGGACTCCATGAAGAATTAGATACTTCACAAAAACTTTTGAGAAATTATGATAGCTATCTAAAAAAAAAAAAAAAGAGGGAGAGAGAAAGAAAAAAGGCAGTTTTTTTCAGGGGATATAAAGCTTTATACATCAGGGCATAACTAAGTCTCCAACTGCTAGGGCTTGGGGAGATATCATTCCCCATAGGCAGGTTACCCCTGGGTTAGTAACCAAAGCATTCCTTTCCCCTCCCTTTGCAGCATCTGTTACTAGCCTTCTTAAAGACAGGATACTATAGCACTAGTCTGATCAAGTATGGAATTTTGACTATGCGTCTAAATGAAAACAGAACTCAGCAAAGTAAGAAAAAATTGAGCAGTGGGATGTTCTTTCTGTACAGTGATGTTTGTTAGAATTGGGCAGCCCCCAAAAGGGCAAAGGAATAAGAGGAAACAAACAAAGAAGATATTTGCAGTGATTCCTGAAAACATAGTTAAGAACATATGTTAAAAGCTTGAAGACAATGAGCTTAGTTAGATAAGTGGATAGATAATAATATAGGACTGAGGTTTCCATTACAAAAGAAAATGCCAAATTAATCTTTCTAAAATCTTAACTATCTGGATACAGATGTATACAATCAAAGTATTTCATTTTATATCTACATAAGACTAAAAACTCCTTAATTTTTATTTTCTAATATGTGAATTATTTTTCATAATATTGCTAACAATCTGCTGCGCAGAATTCTAATATTAAATCTTGGTCCTCTTGATTTCCATATTAAAGAGAAACAGTATATAGAAAAAAACCAACATCTCAGAGTCTTCCACCAACTCACTTTGAATCCTCAAACTGAAAACACAGATACCCCAGCTTAAGTTAACCCACATGGACCAGCATGACATTTCCAGAATCTCCTTTTTTCATCCTCAAACCCCTTAAATTAACAACAGTTGAGGAATGCATCATGGTATGTATGCTGCAACGTAGGAAAGAGAATGCTCTGAGAAGATTGCCATTCAATTCTACATTTAGCCTTACATAATGCTCAGTAGCAGCATGAATGGTTCTTGCACTGGGTTTGTTCTCAGGACTGTGTGAGGGGAGCTCTGTCCAGTGGAGGAATATGAAACCTGCTTATCAACGTGTCATTTTTTCAGGTGGCTAGTTATCTTTATATTAGGCTGAGAGGCTTGCTTCATTAACTTTCCATTTGTTTTACAGGGTTGGTAAGATTAGGATGTTTGCATGTGTTAAAGGTTTCTTAACAAGATACCAAAAGAGGAACTATTTCCAATTCTTCCATCCTTTTATTTAACCCCTTAATCCATTACGTTTTATCCAAAGACATCTATGAAGAAAAGTCTTATTTTACAAGCAAACGTTCTGTGTTCAGGGGTATGTGCTTGAACACAGAATGGTTAAATTACAGAACAGAAAAAAGAGACATCAGCTAAATAGCCCAGATCTCATCTGAGAGCACTCTAAAGCCCAAGAGAGGATAGAAGAATTAATTTTCGAACCATTAGTACTTTTCTCTGCATCAATTTCACAAGAACTCACATGACACAAGGGTTATTTAGTTGGGCTACTCCTTCCACTGAATGAACCCTGTTTTCCTCCCATAATCCGCTCTCATGAATACAGCTTGAAAACCAGCATTCCCAGAGAGTAGGGAAGTAGATCTGCAGAAGTCATGGAGCTGCAGACTCTGTGAGAAAACAGACTTGGTATAGTATAGTGAGTGCCTGGCTTCCATAAAGCTTTGAGAAATACAAAATCGCCACAAAGTTTACAAGAGACTGGAGTAGCAACTGGGCCCACATCCTTTTCAACATCTGAGAAATCAAAGGCAGAACCATGCTCAGCAGAGACACAAAAAAACGGTGCTCTTGCAAGGTGTGAAGCCATAGTTGCACACATCATACACTTTTAAATTAATTTCTTATTTTATCAGTTCTGGGGAATTTCCTGTTCCTTCATCCAAATTTCTCATTCAAGGAAAGTTAGGAATTTTGCAAGTAGCAGCTGCTGTGGTCACTCTGACTTCAGCCTGGGTAACGTTCTCTGTGCCCGCACTGATCTCCACTGCATGTTTTTCTTACCTTGAAACTGAGGTTAGTTCATGTGGGAAATCTTGCAAAGAGTTTCTATCGAATTAGTAATACTAATTGTTTAGTTAGGTGAGGATCAGCGTGAAAGCAGGAAACCAACTAAAATAACTAAATTAAATTTCACTGCAGTGTTTCTAAAGTACACTTAAGGTTCGTTCTTTTTCGTTTAGTCATACTACAGTCTCAGAAGAAATGGGTAGTTCAAATACTAAAGAAAGAGGAAGCAAAGACTGCTTGCTCTGAGACTCAGAATGTTGTGAGTTTCTTACCATAGGCCATCATCTACAGATGCAAGATCTTATAGAGGAGAGCCGGGCACTGGCAATACCAGGCATACTTACAGTCCAGTTACTATGGGTACAGCAACAGAAGATCACAGAAGCCAAGCATATTACAAAGACTCATGTCAAGATGTCTAATATTCCCAAATATATAAAGCCAAGAATAGCATATGCTCATTCCCACTATGCACAGCCCTCTGAACAGTTAGGCAGCTGCACTGATGGCATGCTCTCCTGCCCATGGGCACAAACTATGAGAGGATGAAAGATTTAAGTCTTGATGAACTTGGACATACCTCTTACAATCTGAGAACCAACATATTTCCAGCGTTTTCCATCTTTTAAGCAGTTTTGTTTCCACCAAAACTGCAGAAGGAGGCAGGAAAAGGATGTACAGATCAAACCATGCAAAATCTCTGTTTATTCTTGGTATGCTTTCACACTGTGATGTGCACTACATTTAGCTTTTCCCTTGGGGCATCAACAACAAAGACTCATTGGCCCATCTCAAACAGGGGATTTCAAAGCTGCCTACAGCATTTGCAGACCTGCTGAGCTCTCTCTAAAACCCATGTATGGTTTTTCAAGAGGATTGCTCCCTGTATTGCTTTTTCCCTTTCACTACCCGACAAGTGGTCCAGATTAAGGCTTGAGTGCTTCCTGCAACTATGGAATGCCTGCAAAAATAAAACACATCTTAAACAGGGTGAGGACTAGGTCAAGTCTATCTGCTGCAACAACTGTCTGAGCTGAGCAGAGTTTAGAGCAAAATCTGGAGCACAGATCTCTTTCTATAAACAAATTATAAACATTGTCATAGAGGAACTAAAGAAGTCTCTTAAAATCTTATATGTACCAGCAAACATATAAATCAGGCCTGTTATAAGGCAGGTTAAACAAATAGCTATTATTGCCTCTTTTTTTTTGGCATTGCAATTATTTAAAATGCCGGTCTTCTGAGATGAAGAGAAACACTTCATTTCCAGGCACGGGAGAACTTCAAAGATAAATGTTTCTGACTCACCCAAATTAAAGCTGACCCTGTGGTTGACGTTGGTGATAGAAAAAAAGAAGAAGAAGAAGTGTTCCCCTACACTATAAGCAAAAAAGAAAACTTCAGCAAAGATGGTGGAGGAAAGGAAAGAAAAAGCTCACCTCAGACCAGCTCTTTTAGGATCTTATCATTAATTTAACATTTAACAGACAGCCGTCTCAAGCGTGAACGAACCATTTCCCCTCTTGAACTGTCTTTTTGCTTAGCTAAGCTTAGGAAACCTTTTTTGTGAAAAACATTACATGTAGTGAAGTATAAACTCAGTAAAAAGTCTCAAAGATGCAGCATGCAACTGGCCTACACAGGGTGTTAAAGTACCCTTTTTCCTTACGCTTACTTCTGACTCATGCCCAAGGCCTGACCCAAAGCCCACTGAAGACAACTGAGTGCGCCCATCGCAGTTCTGCAAGAGGAAAGGATGCAGATGAAAACCAGGGTAGCAGCCCTGCTGAAGGGATTCCATGAGTCCCGTAACAGGAAAGGATGTCTAGGTGATGTACTTGCTTATGCATCCCTCCTCAGGTTCTGGCTAAGATGTACTTTTGGAGAATGTAGTCCTTGTCCTGCCTAACTGGAAACCCCATCAGATAAATCTAGGAGAAGGAAACATTTCATTTTCCAGGGAAGAAATCCCTTTTGTTATGTAGAAGCCACTCTATCCCAAATAGATGCAACTCATACAGATGCTCAAATGAAATAATTGTATTTTGAATTGTTTACATTAGCTCTATTGCTTATTACACATACATAGGAAAAAAAGTTAAAAGAAAATTATTCAGGTCAAACACAAGCACTTAAAAATAAGAAAATGCCAGCAGTTGAGTTGCTCATGAAGCAGCATTAGCCTCCTGCTGTTTATGCATTATGGCAGAATTCTTAATTACATAATTACGTTCTTTTTCCCAGAGAACCCATGCCTCATTCAACACACAGAGACAGATCTGTGCTGTTCAACGCTTCCCATTACCTCCAGTGTTCAGAGTGAACCTCCCTGCCTTGTGTACCTTAGATACCTGCTGCACTAACAGGTCTTGAGACGCAATTGTAGTTTCCTAATGGAGATTTCTGTGGCAGTTATCACGGTAGTATCAGCGTTAAAAACATAACTTATGCTTTCAGGCTCTGTGAAGACAAATGACAGCTTTATTGTCTCTCTGTCTGCCAGGATTTTTCAGCACAAAAACACAACAAACTTATCCCTCATCATAATCTCAGAAAATGAGTGTGGCACTTGGCTGAGATCAGAGGTTTCAGGACAAACATGCAGTTTGGCAGAACTATAAGCAACTGAAGGGTGTCTCATAATAGGAAGCACTGGGCAACCTGCTTAACAAACAGTGAAACTGGCTCCATTTGTTATTTTGTGCAGGAAATACGTACTTCCTCTTGCAAAAAAAAAAAAAAAAAAAAAAAAAGGGATAATGGTCACACCCTTTTCTCCTGCCCCAAAGAATTTATGGGCTAACTCAGACAAATAAAATGGTTTATTAGAAGACAAGGGGACATTATTCATTATAGCTGCACTATTAGAAACTTTCCTTGAAAAGGGTTCTGACAGGAAGAATTTAAGTTATCTGTCATATTTGGCATATGCAAGGATGCGTATACACCTTATGCAAACAATGCTGGATTAAATGTAATTTTGTGATGAATGTTGAATCTGCCCAAGGGGGAACAGATAGAAGAGATCATGGATGTGAGTAAGATGGGGTGATGTTGGGTGAATGTCACTTTGGGGAAAGTGGACAGATTTATTTGCAGCTGTTATCATTAATAGCCTGGTATAAGTAGAAAAGGAACTTCACAGGGATGAATGGGGTATACCTAATTTATTCTGCAATATGGATTCCAAAGTGCAGATCCAGTAGTGCTGCTTTAGGGGGATGAATGACAACAGATCAAATACAGTAGATTCTTCAAATTACATTAGCCTGTTTCTATAGCTTCTGTTTTAAAAACTCCTACTGCCTTTCTTTCCAAACATTCCCATAAAATGCACTGAAATTCTCAGCTGGTGCTTTCTCATCCCATTTTATACCCAAGTCAGTTATGGCAAATAAGCAGAAGTCTGGACTAGTGTTAGAAGTTTGCATCATGGCTGTTATTAGAAAGACCCAACACTGGCAGTGCTTTGCTTTTACAGGACACTTTCAGCTACTTCAGGACTGACTGTCTGCAAATTATGACATCTAGGATTGGTTTTCTGTTTGGTCTGTGTAGAAGGACATGTCTGGCTTTTTTTGGTTTTCCCAACACACACGGCCACTATCCCTGGCCCTGCATGGGCAGAGTCAAGCTTCTGCAGTCATTGCTTCTGCACTGCTTGCATTTCACCAACCTCACATCACCCCTTACAAACACAGCATCTGAAGTGGCAGCTTTGTGTGGCTGCAGGAAGGTTCCCTGTGCATTCTAATTACTTTGCCTAAGATGAGCTGCATGGACACCCAGGGAAATGAGGTGCTCAGTCCCCAGCAGGATTCACTGTACATGTTCAAGCCCGGCTATCAGCATAAAGAAAAAGGCTGAAGGCTGGCTGTGCAGTGGAGGCTGAACTATTCTATCTCTGAAAAAGAAGACAAAATATACTGAAAGTTTTGTCCCTTTGCCACACACGCACACCGAGGAACATGGATTTACATGAGCCTCTACCACACAACTCAGCCAAGCACATTAAGCTATCAGCACATCATCAAACCATCACAAGCACTTCCTGCCTTCCTTTTCCCTCCTTCTTGTTATTTACCCTCTGCCAGGCAGCAGCAACCACAACCTCTAGCTTAACAGCTTGCACTACACTGAAAAGAAACCCCTGCACAAAGAAATGTAACCACAAAGTTATGTCACTCGGTAGCAATTAGCTTTGTTTTCAACAGACACCAACTTTGGGGCTGGGCAGGAAATTAAATGTAATGGCAGTTGTGCAGGGCAGCAGGTGAGTGACTCGGCGGCTCGTGATGGGTCTATCGCTGTCTCTATCTCTATCTCTGTGTCTCTCTCTATCTCTATCCGGCTCTTGGGATGGACCAGGTCCATATTTCACCAAAGCCACTGCAAGTCTGAACACTTTGGCACGCAGCGAAAAGTAATGATTTGTATCTGATCTGAAACCACAGAACAGACAGGAACAACGCTAGAGACTTTTGCCCTCATGCAGTGACTGACGTGATTTTTTGAACAGCTATTACACATCTGAAAATTGACATATTGCTGGTAGTGGCACAAAAGGCACCTCCTTTCAATAGCTGTTACTCAGCAATCAGTGTCCAATCCTTAATGTTTTCTTTCGTTAAAAAAAAAAAAATCACAAAAACTAAAGTAAACCACAGTCTGGTTCTGTGCCAACAATATTAACCAGCTTCTTTTGGAGCCTTTGAAGTTAGCAGGGGGCATCCAATCTTGTGGTGCAAGTAAAGAATGATACTTTAAGCGATTCCTTTTCATCCCTTTAACTTAATGAAAGATTAATAGCCTTGTTATTTTTGTTTCTGCTTTATTTTTTATATTCAGGAAAAAAAAAAGGAGAATTTTTGGCACTTGTTGAAGCTGAAATGCTGCCTATAATGATTTTATGGATCAGTGAAGCACTGAATTGTTTGTTGGTGGGTTTTTTTTTTGCCCTGTCTGTGAATCCCGTTTAACAATGCCAGGCACAAAGAAAGTTACGTGCTGCAAATCCTCAAAAATAGCCATGCACATACTTTTGGGAAGTAGGTGGAGGAAGGTGGAAGCAAGCTTTATGAGTGCACAGACCTAAAAGAAAAAGTAGTGAGGGGGGGTTTAGCAAATCTTTTCAGCCAGAGCTGTGGATTAGTTATAAAAATGTAATCCACTTCCTAGCTGAAGAAAGCAGCTTTGTGTCGCTGCTGGCTGTGAAGATACAATGTGGGTTTTATAACCACCACTTATTTATATATTTTCAGCCAAACCCAGCAAGCCAGCACTCCTGGCTTGTTGCCTCTCAGGGCATAGGGAATAGGTAGCTTTTATTTTGTCTTTCTGTTTCCATTTTGGGGAGCAAGAGTGCAGTAAATTTCACCCCAAATAGTCACCTATTCTCTCTGCTTTTGTACTCTTGAGTTTTGGGCTACATTGTGTAGTTTATGCGTTACCACATGTGCAACCCTGTCCAAAAACCATAGCGGACCACAGGAGAAGCATGGTGTAATGCCAGGTGAGCCGCAAGAGTTTCATTTTACCAGCAGGGTCTAACCTGACACCTCCCCTGAGTTGCACAGCATCTGCCCACAGAAGTGTGGTTGCTATTTTAGTACTACAGCTCAGACATTTGTGCTTGTGCAAGGGAAGGATGTGGCTCATGACAACTGAGCAAGACCTGACAGCACTCTCAATAAACACACTTACAGTGAGTTTGTTAACTTTGGATCTTGTATTCCAAAGCTCTTTATACATGATTGGGCTGCCCAGGGAGGTGGTTGAGTCACCATCCCTGGAGGTGTTCAAGAAACATTTAGATATAGCGTTGGGAGACATGGTTTAGTGGGGTTATTGGTGGTAGGTGGGTGGTTGGACTGAATGATCTTGTAGGTCTTTTCCAACCTAGCTAATTCTATGATTCTATGATTCTATGATAAGCATTGGGTAGAGCACGTGCATTCTCTCCAACTTATGCAAACCTGAAGATGTATTTTTGCTTTCATTTTGTGTCTTTAGTGTTTCACTTATACCACCAAGGGCAAGGCAGCTCTATCCTGAGTAGAATTTTGGATTCTAATGTAAATAAATGACTCATGCAAAGATCTGTAACCATACAAAGATCTGTAACAAAGCCAGGCTCTGATTCCAGATTTCTCGTCTCCTCAGCCCAAGTTTTAGCCATTTATCCAGCGAAAAGTATTATGTTTCAATCAGAATTTCACACTAGTTAATGGGTTCCCTATAACCTCTTAGAGCCATTATTTGCAACATTGATTTTGGTATTTTTGGTAAATCTTTGTTTTGTGATCCAATTTTCCTCAAATTTCCTTTTAACCTGGTACTAAATTTTCCATCCGATGTCCACTTTAATTCTTCAAGTAACTGAATCAAATATGTTAATACAAATGCTGCAATCAGTGAGTGAACTCCTTTCATCATAAATTATTCCTCAAGATCTGAGAGAGAAGAAGGATGGGATCCAGAATTTCAAAGAGGAAGAAGTACTAAGCACTGTGATGTATGTTAACGAAGAGATTGTAGAAAAGCAGTGGTGGATATCGTGTGCACAACTTAACTGCACTTGCAATCCAAGTGCATACACGAACTAGTCTGAAGGGTGGCAACCCCACTGAGCCAGGCTACCTCCCTGACATGTACCCGCTCTGACAGGCAGAGTATTACATGCTCTAAAAGTTGTCTTCATCAGAATTCAGAGGAAGGATGGTCCCAAAGTACAAAATAAAACACATCACTGCTCTTGATAACTAGTCTGTTTCAAATGAGAAATCACAGTAGTGTAATACTGTAAAAATTAAACAGAATTTTTCTGCTATTATACCAAACAGCCTACTTAATAAATGGGTAATGAAAAAGAATAATTTATTACAGCTTGTGAATTTTGACAGTTCTAAAAAGATGTTCTTAGAGTTTCCCCAAAGGGAGACGAAGGATGTTTCTTCCTTAGCATACTGGCGTTAGATGTAATTTCTGTGTCTGTAGAATTTTGCTCCTGCCTGGTAGAAGGATTAGGTTTTTTTTTCTTACATCATAACCTATTTTAAGCAATTATAATCTATGAGTAATAAATCATTTTCATTCACCTCTCATGGGGAGAAAAAAGATGTGAGAGAGCATTCTGGAGTTTTAATTTATATCAATGTTTGCATTACTATTAAATGAATTAAACGCGTTCTACAAATGTTCTCTCATATATCTGCAATAAATTATGGAGCATCTCAACCTAAGACACTTAATTGTCTCTTTTACAAGCTTTTTGTTTTGTTTTGTTTATTTTTAAAACTGGATAACACAAACAGTTATAAAACACATCAAAAACATGAAAGGCTCGTGGGTATTGCAAAATAGGACATAACTTCAATCATTATAACCACTGCATGCCCCTTTGGATTGCAGGAACTTGCAGAGAGACAGGTTCTGCTTCAGAAGCAGTACGACCTCTGTGGGTCCTGACACGAGTACAGGCAGTGCCAAGGTAATTCCTAAAATGAAATGCCGGCCCTAGCAATTTCAAATGGGATTTTTAATCCCTGGATTATTCCTATCTTATTTTCTGATAGCGTGGCATTGTTATTTTGATGGCAAATCTTTTGAATGGCAAGAGGGAATAAATAAATTAATGTTAGTAAGCATACGAAGGTAGATGTGGAGTAAAATGTATGTTCAGGGAAAGAAAGATTTGAATTTGCATTCCACGTTCCCCTGTTAGACTTTTGACAGAACCCAGAAGACGTGCACAGCAGCTCCAAAAGAGCTCCAGAATTGTTCTTAGAACAAACTGAATTCGGTGGGTCTCAGCAGACAGATCATCTGCACTGCCTTCTGCCTCTGGCTGAGGCCAATGTCAGATGTTTCCTAACAAGCTGCAAGAAATCACATGCTGAACACAACTGGTGTTATCTGCTGATAGAAGATTCACAGCTTCCTGCAAATATCATCAAGTAAAACTTTTTCAGGGTTTTTACTGAAATTTCTTTAACAGAATGTTGAAGAGTTTTTTTGTTCACATATGAAACTTGCCCGTAATTATTCCCTCAAACTTTTTGATCTGTTATAAGGGATAATTCTTCCTGCAATACAATGAAGTATTTTACTTCCCTTCTTTTACTCACTAAACAAATCAGTTAGCATATTTTAAGAAATGAAAACAAGCTTTTAAGCCTTCATGCTCAAAAAAAAAAAAAAAAAAAAGGAAAAAACTTGTAAGCTTGTTCTGTTTATGTCCATTTTCACCCTTTGAAATGATTAATCTTTGAAGAAGGAACATTTTGACGGAGAATGAAACTGCCAACCTTACTTCCATTTACAGTCTCTTCCCCAAACATTCTATTTCTTCAACTTTTCAGGACTGCTTTGCAGCAAACTGTAGTCACTATGTAATGGGATTACTGATTACTTTTGAACAGCCAAACAGTTTCTCTTCAAGTCTGCCTTAGCATATGACTTGATTCTGAGGGTTTTACTTTGCTTGCTTATTGGATTTTCTTTATCTGCCACTGAAACACAAATCTTCATACTGAACACATTTTGAACAGGAAAATAAACTCATTCCAGTTCAGAACAACTATTTCAAATGGTTAGTCTGATGTAGAAGATCTACTTAATCATTATAGAATTTACGTGCATGCAAACCTGAAGCAAAACCCTTTATAAAGATCATCACACTTAATTATACTAATATTCACAAGTTTCCATTTCAGTTATAAGTTTTAAAGGTAGTAACAGACAGTAACAGACATGACTTAGTAATGTAAAAAAATAAAATTGAGAGCAAATGACTAATTTTGCTGCTATTCAACAGAACAAAGCACTCCACGGGGAGTCCTGAGCTGCTGAAGCCACTTCAAGTATCAGAGCAGCATTTTTTTTTTTTAACATTGCTTGGATATTTCTACCATTCATTTCCATGTGCAATGTCTTCTTAGTGACTTTAGTAAAAGGTTCCATAGAAAACACTCAGGAAGACCCAAGTGTTCAAGGAAGCCCTCCTATTAAAGAACTCCTGCAACTGACACCTAGTGGAACACTGGCTCAAGTTTTTGTCTTGTTGCACAAGTTTGGGTTTTGCATGCTGCTATGAACAGAATGAGCTCTAAAAAAAACCCACACTTTTTTCATGGATCAGCAGTGGGGCTACTTGAATCAGAATACAGCACATGGAGAAGAAAACAATTTTTCGCCATGTTTTTTCTTCCAGTTTCAGAGTAAAGGACATGGTCACTGGACCTACAGTAAACATCTATAAATGAAAACCAGAGAACTTGTGATTTAAAAAAAGAAATAAATTATTTTGCTTTTCAGTTTAAACAAACCTAAGGCTGCCTTGCAGATAGATGTACATCCCCAAAGATGAAGATGGCATTTGGCTCCGTTTCAATACCCCATTACTTCGGAAATACATCTTCAGAGGTTCATTTTTAGTGTCAAATTGGCAGAGACAGGATTTGGAAGAAAGAAAGGAAGAATATAAGATATCAGAAAAAAAAGCAGTGATACCAAGGACATAAGGACATAATGATGTAGCACATGATTCAGTTAGGAGCAGCTGATCCGCATCCAGGCAGATTCATGGAGCCACCATGAATGTTCTTAATAATGCAATTCCATCCAGACTGTGCTATTAGTTCAGTAGAGATTTTACCCCCAGAGAATCTGCAGACTTTGATTTGGATCCAGGGAACTGCGTAACAGCTGGAAAATTTTTAAAGCTGAATGGGAATTCTGTGTTATGTAATTTTCTCATCTTGATGAATGAGGGAGTTAGACATGTGACTTCAGTTAGCACTGAGGGAAGTTTCAGTCTTTTATAAAGATGCACTTCAGGAAAAAAAATAGTTTTTTGCTTAAGAACTTTTTTTTCTAAGAAGCTCATAATACTTCAGTTTTTATTGTAAGAATTTGAAGGGGAGACCTAGCTTTCTGAAGGAATTACACTTTTTTAAATCAGAATAGAAATTTGACAGTTCAATGGAAACTTTGCTGAGTGCTAGCAATCTGAAAACGCTTTATATAAAATATTTAATTTGGAAATTAAAATCTCCATGGAGTTTATGAATACTTACACCATACCATCAAAGAAGCTGAGAAGAATTTTTTGATACCAATCTCCTGTAGTCAGTAGGACCACTGTGAGATCAGCCATTTTTATGAAGTACTGGCAGCAAATGAGTCTACCAGAAAAAAGAAAGCCCTTCTCCATTCAGTTAAGAGAGCTGAGGCAGTTTAACCAGGGGGTGTGGTTATCTGCCTGAGCAGTTATTGCCCATAGGGTGAGCAGCCCCACAAAACACAGCCAGCACAATGATAGGGTTCAGCCTGTACTCCCTAGGATTTTGAACTGGTACAATTGTATTGGGGAGCTGCTTGTGAGGACTACCTATGAGTAGAAAATCAGTGATGGCTTGTAGGTCTTGCATGTGACATCAGTATCCATGAAGTGGATGACTGCAGACCTTCGTTTTCTTGGTTCTGGCACTGACACGAAAATCCCTGTGTGTTCTATATCCTGTCCCTCTGCATATATTTCTTGACACGGTTCTTCAATTAACACTAATTATGCATTCAAAGAAAGAGCAAAGATGTTTCTGTTTTTCTAGAGGGGGTGAAAAAATCATGTTTCTCTGAGCTTAGCTTTAATATCTTTGCATCCTCATTCTCTATTTAAAAACAAAGCTGATGCCATGAGGCACTGCAGGAATTTGGAAAAGATGCTTTGCTTTTGAAACAGAAGCTTCAAATCCACTTTAAATCCCATATAAAAGTTAGTCCAAAAAAGTCAATGAATGGATCGTGATCAAAGTCTCTTTATTGAATTTTCTAACAGTTTCCAACAAAATATGTTTTAAAAGGAACTGACTGTATCAAGTGCTTTCCAGAAAGCTGAAATGATAACTCTCGGTTCATGATAGCTGAGAGAAGCAAGAGATGAAACCTCAGTGCCTACATAGCATATGGGTTGTTTTATATGGGTTGCGAAGCAATTCTGAATTCCAAAATGTTCCATGGGAAATTTATCATTTCAGCATTCAGTACAGAAACAGAAACACTGTGTTTCTTAAGGCCAACCAATAATACTTGTCGTGCAGGTGCTGTATTCTGCTCTGTGTCCTGGGAATACATCTCACTAACTTCTTCTAAAACCTGCAGTCATGACAGGGTGCACAAGCTCTGTGAAAGTCATTGCGGCCTGAATCACCTCAGAAGATGGAAGCAACGGTTAAAGCAATGGTGTGGAATACATCAGTATCATTGTAAAATGACAGATATTCATATTCACCTGACAAGAAATTGAAATGGGTAAGACAAAGTGAAGGAGGTGGTTGAGACTGTTGTATGTAGGGCTTCTCTTAGAGGATTGGGTTGAGAAACTGAAGGGCCAGGTCTGCTTTTCCCGTACCTGGAATCCAGCTCAGGGCTGCTCTGTGAAGCGGGCAAAGAGTCCCCTTCCAAATGAATCTTCAAGAATTTTTTAATGCTGTAACTATGAACACAAATGTTGATGCTTTTCTCTGTATAGAGTTGTAGTACCTCAAATCATGTTTCTGTAGCATTCAACAGGACTCTTCACAATGCTAACCAATAACAGCAAGGGTGCCAGAATCCAGCCTTTAATCTTTTGCTAACGGAGTCGTTGCTGAGGTTAATAATTTACTAAGAGGACACAGAAAGTTGAGCAGCGATAGAAGGAATTTGCTGAATTACAATTTCTGGTTCCTTTCTACGAATCTCTGCCAATGAAAATCCTGAAGGCTGAGCTAGACAAGGTTAGGTTCAGTTCATTGTTTCAAGGCTGTTGTGCCTGAAGTGTTTTACTGGATTTAAATCCCAATCGATAATTGTACTGCACAACAAATATCAAATAATAATTCACTGAAAACCTAACGTTCAGAAAGTATGGCCCAACATGGCACCTGGAGGGAGCATCCTTTCTGTAGGATTTGGGAGGAAGGGAGAAGCATGCAGGGGAAAAAAACTGGATAAGGGAAGGTGCGTACCAAAAACTCATGAGAGGTTGGTATTGGGGCACTAGCAGGAGAATTTGGGGACAAACAGAGAAAACAGAGAAAAAAAGAGAGCAGTATAAATTACAACCAGTGTGGATACTCATGAGCACGCATAAAACAAGTTTCAACTCCAGATTGTTTCGGCAACTGTGTTTACATCCTATTTAGTTTTCTATTTTCCCTATATTTACATCCTGTTTCACATACAATCTTGTGTTCCTTGTTTTCTGAACTTTAGACTGTAACAAAATTTGATATGAAAAATAATGTTTACCTTTAAATCATTTTTCTTCTAGCCCTCTTTTCTTCTGTGTATTTTGTGTTAGCTTCAATAGTTGAGCGCCCTACGTTTTCAGCTACCACCTCACCTGACCTATAGCATTCCCCATATTGTATATAGCCACAGAGAGGACTGTGATGTTAAATACAAAAGAGAAATAGGAGTGTTGTAAGGTCACATGCTTCTTGCATAAGGGATTTCAAAGGAAGCAATTGTTTAAAGGACTGGAAGATGACAGAAAATAATCTGTGTAATCCAACAATCAAAACCTGTATTCATTAGCACAGGGAACTTTGTTGGGTGCCTCAAAAAATGGAAAGGTGAGTAGTCAAACTGAGAGCAGCTCTTTAATTTCCCACATTTCAAGGTGCAAAGAATAGGCTCTGTGTGTTTGGACTATTGTAGTTTTGACTTTCATATTTCTAAACCTCGGGATTTAGATCTGAATCTTGAAAGTGATTCAGACTTTCGCCAGTTCTCCTGTCCTCAGCTGAAATACAATGTCGAGTTTTTTTGAAATAATTGTGCAGCTATGACCATTCCTTCAATAAGGCATTTTCTACATGAGCAGAATTCTTTGAAGTATGGAGCCATGAAGATGGTGAGGGCCAAAGGTGAAAGCTGTGCAATAGAAGTTTACATTCCAGTCAGAGAACGGGTTGGAGGGGTGAAGGAATTAGTCTATTGATATTCAGTGCTTTGACCTGCTAACAATAACTGTGGCGCGGGGGTTATAACAGAGGCACATCCCTACATTGTGTATCAGTGGAGAGAGACAGACCTTATCTGCTTTAGTTTGCTTCGGAGGAAAAATCAGGAGGGCTTTTGCCATGTGGTCACCAGTTGCTGCTACTGGGAGAATGGCGAAAAAATTGTTCATGATTCCTCCATCACTGCATTGGGTCTAATAATAAGTCAGCTACAGATCTGCAATCTGATGGGCATTTTTCAAAACCTGACTGATGCTGAGAAAGAGAAAATAAATTAATAGGGTATTCTCTGCCGGATTTTAAAGGGCATATAGACTAAGGAAAGCAACACCCTGCTGCTTTTTCCCCTTTTAAGATTATAAAAAAAAAAAAATCCTCTTTTTCACTTTGAAAGTATTTTTTATAAAAAATAATCAAAGCAACACCAACAATTTTTTGACACCAGAGAATACATTTCCCTTGGTATGCAGCACATTTGTAACACAGCTCAGCTAGGCCTGTGGGTAAAATTTTGTGCTGGGGATCTGCAGTTTCACTAACACAAACCCAACAAGATTTAGCTCATTCAGTGGAAGAGGCCAGTAGATATTTAGCAGCAGAGCATGTTGGTCTCTAGCTGTGGTTCTGCCTCCATCCTCTATCTCTAGCCATCACTTCCCAGATCTCTGGATTTGCTTTGTTTCTGGCCATTTGTCACTACCTCGCTAGCTAGACAATAGCATAATTCACAAAATAAGATAGTACAATATTATGTAACATGAGGCACAAATCAGTGAACAGTTTAGATTCCGTATGTCTTTAGGAATGTCAAATTTAGACATGTGGACAACTTGATTACATTGCCTAGTTAACTTTTTGCCTAATGTCAGGCAGTTTGCAGGCTCTAGCACAGCTCTTTTTTATGAATTCAGATTGGAAACATTTTTTTCCCCATATAAAATAGATCTTGAGCTTGGGATTCCATCTTACCTAAAAAAGTTTCCATAGCTTCCAGACTACAGAAGTCACAGACTAAGATCAGTGGGCTGCTTGGGGTGTTCATTACTCAGCGGCAGGAGAATCCTTTATCTAGAAGATGATCAGAGATGAAACAGAGGTTCAGACACCTGGTCAGGACTTTTTCTATTGAGTCAAGCCACGCTTTATTAATGTGGCCATCTCCAAAGAGATTATCTCAGTTCTCAACAAAACCCCAGGCCAGAAAACTGCGTAGAATCTTTCTCTGACGTGTTCAAGAAGCAGAAGACCCAATGGGCTGAGAGATCACCTTTAGTTTTAGACATGCTTATTCAAAGGCTGATTTGGTTGGAAGGAAAAGTATTTGAATAAAACCAGCATTTTGTGTGGCTGAAATTGCAGGTGAGGTGGCATCCAGGCAGTCTCCAGCCTTATCTCAAACACAAAGCCAACTACAATGCTGACTGCAAAGTTACTACAAATACCTACTCCTGAGCAAATAAGAAGCAATAATAGGTTTTCATTCCAAATGAAGATTTTAATCATGCCAGTGTTTACTTCAACTGTACATTAAAATAAAACAAAACTTACAATCCTTATCAATAATTCCTGACCATAACAAACATGCTGAGCCAGCAAACTGTGAGCTGTTTGAATGACCAGTGCAGAGCATTCAGCCTGCTTAGTAAAACAGTATTTTTCAGAATATCATAAAAATAATCATTTCAATAATCCTTTTGATATGTTGCTGCAAACACATGGCTCCTTTCATGGACACTGATAAGTGAGCGTTTGCTACAGGCACCGGCTCTCATCAACATGCCACGGTGCTTGCCAAAATCACAGGCTTTGCCCAGCGCAGCATATTGTCGCTTTACACTGAGATGAAGTCAGAGGGAAAATTTATGAAGAGGAACACTCCTGAACTCTGAGCAGGGCTCCAGTATGGCAAAGGCTATCTCCAGTCTGTCTGTAGGTAGGCGTTGCTTTAGAAATGGCCAGAGTTCATTCAATTTTAATTACAGGTTTTGACTTGGAGTTGTAAAAGCTTTATCCAAGCTCCTGCTCTGCCCAGACCTCCTGTGTGACCCTGGGTAAATCACTTCACACCTCCCTGCCTCAGTTTCCCATTTGTGTAAATTATTTGCCTAACTCCTAGGGACATCATCAGCACAGCAATGGTCTGACACTTCTTGGACTCTTGGGCTGCATTACGGTAGTGCTGAGGCCATGTCACCAGGGTTCCAGTGAGGGATGACTGACACTAAAAATAAGAATTTGAAGGACTTTGTCTCAGAGAGCTTCAGTGTGAAGGAAGGAATGGGTAAAGACAGATGGGACCATCCTGTGAAATAATTAAACAATATTTATCATTGTGGCAGGTTGTGAACTTCAAAAAAAAAAAGAAAAAAAGCAGCCAAATGGTTAAAAATGAAAGTTTCAGTTGGGTAATGTGAGGCTGCCCCATGAATATTTAAGAGATGCTTTCCTCCAGAATGAGGGACAGCTTGGGAGATAGCACAAAGGTGTTTGTTTTACAGTGAACAATTAGGTTGATCAGTTAAAGCTTAGATATTTACCTCCATGTGCAGAATAAACAACGAGCACACCAGTGGGAGACAGAGAACAGAACAGCTCCATTAAATGTGGCTGATAACACGGCCGTGCTCTCAGCTCTGCTGTTATCCTCTGGCTGAAGCTGCTCACAGCCCTGGTAGGCACCGTGCAGGCGCTCAGCTGGGCTGTGGTCAGCTAACGGGTGAGCAAAGTGCGAAGGGAGAAAACAGATCTTCTCTCAGCTGCCCCTGCTTTGCTCCCCCTCCCCACCCCGTACCCAATTTCTAGTCGTTTCCTTTAATTTCACATGTTGAAAAGACTGAGTGATCCTTTCCTCAGATGGTCTTTCTAGAACCCCCAACAGAGTGTGAATAATTATTCCCACTCTGTTGGGGCTTTGATAAGGCTCTTATGGCTGCCTTTTGCTCAGCTTCTCAGCCTTTGTTCCTGCTAAAGTTATTTTCTTTCTTAGGAAATGAAAAAAAAAAAAAAGGTAAGAACTGTAATAATGATCAAGCAAAACTGTAGTTTTAATAATAATAATAACAACAACAATGTTGGCTTGAAATCCATAAATGCCAAATCTTTCCGTTAAGTGAGCAATCATCATGTGATTATTTCTGTTTTACGGAGAGCACCATTTAGAAAAACAATAGTCTGAGATGTCTGAATATGAACTTTGGCTTCTGTCGGGCAGCACTGAGCTGGGCACCGTTTGGACCGAATGTAGTGGGTGAGATTTAACAATGTCACAGGTTTTAAATGTTTACAGCTTTCGGTGAGCACGGAGAATCAAGCGTGTTTAAAACCATATGTGAATAAAGCGGGAGGCCCTATGGTTTAGGAATCAAAGCACAGAGCTGCCTTCTCCTCTCCATTGAAAGAGGTATCGGGGGTACTACAGTTGACTTAAACAAAATGCTTTGTCTGCACGTATGTATGCTCTGATGCTCGCGGGACTAGGGAAAGAGGTTAATCCTAAATTCAAACATCCCTTCAAACACTGATTAGCTGTCTTAATACAAAGGACCACACATCACAAAGGAGTCCATTTTAACCTTTCTACCTCCGTTTGTGTTTTACCAAGCCAGCAGGCCAAACTGTTTGCTGTTACTGGTGCTGGAGCCGAGGTAAGAGGAGGAGGCTCGGCCAGGTGTGACTGCAGGCACACTGTGCCCAGTGCATGCACACATTGCAGCGGGACGGAAGGAGCGATCGCTTTGAGAAAAGAAAGGTTATTCCAGACTTCTCAAAACCAACCTGTAGTTGACGTTTGGCTCTCTTATTAAAAGGAAATATACCTGAAGCCTATAGGTTACCACAGCCATCTTCTTGTAGGCATTGCAGTGCTGGGGAGCGGCATGAGATCAAAGTAATGGCGCATACAGATATATTGGCGTTTTGAGATTGGAAGATAAATAATTCATACATTGAAAACAGGGCTGGGTTGGGGATATTATAGATTAATTCCATCTCACATTTTTTTTCCCTCTCTCACTCCCCCCCTTTTTTTTTTTTGCTAGTGGGAGACCTACTGCCCTTGTCCCTTTCTTCTGATTTCTGAATCTGCCACAGGCACTGTTAGAATTACAGCAGTGATAAGAAAAAATCAGGCGTGGGATTTGAATTAATGCTTTTAGACAAATCTCCATTCCATCTCTAATTCTAATGCTAATTACATTTGCAGATCAAAGCCTGTTCGTTAAAGTTTTGCTTTTGAATACATGTAAAGATTTTACTTTTTTGTTTGATATTTTTTTTTCCATTTTTGGAGAAATGCTTCTTCCAGTAGAGACCAGATGTCCTAAAATATCCCTTTAGAGCGGCACTGCTTTGGTTCTCTGTTTTCCTTTCTTTAAATCTTTTGTACACACTGGGTAGAGCATTGTTCTGATACCGTATAGGCAATCCATCTTTCTGACTTACTTTTAGAAAAAGCCAATGATAACTTAATAAGTGAACACAAGGAATCACAAATATGCTTCATATGCTCAGTGTTGAAGATATTCAAAAACTATATCACCTTCAATAAGATGAAGAGATTGCAATGAAGAGATTTTATATAGAGAGAGAGAAATAACTGAGTTATTTTTATGTTCCCTCTGACTCTAATGTTTGTAAAATTCATATTTTCCACCTGCTTCTACAACTGGGAGAGCTAGAAGTTATTTCTTCTCCTCCTTTTTTTCTCCTCTGTGAAGCAGAACCTTTTTAACATGGCCTCCTTATATTTGGGCTTTCAGAAACAGTAACATAAGGATCCTGCGCCTCAAGAGAAAATCATAAAAGTTGGCAATACAGGCACAAGTCTGACTGCACTCAAATTTAAGCTCGGCATGTCCACACATGTTGTAGGAACAGAGCCTATTTTGCAAGTGTCAGATAATGAAAGTCAGGGAAAGTCAGAAATTTTAACACCACAACATAAGTCAGAGATTTTTAACACCAGACCCTCAGGGGTTGTAGCAAAAGAGTACAAGCTCATTTCGGGAGGAAATAAAAAGAAGGAAAAAGAGAATGGTGGAATCGAAGTGTGAAAAGAGGGGATTAGGTGGTGAAAGGGGCTGGATTGCATGCAGGAGGAAGCAGAAAAGGTTCAGAGGGTGAAAAAGCCAATTAGTGGAGTATAAATCTAAAAAAGCCAATTTCTGAAATAAAGAGGTGTTAACTTAAGGCAGCTAGAGAGAGGATTAGGCAAGGAAGTGACAGGCTGCAGTTAGGAAAGAGTGGGATTCTGAAAGCTGATCAGGACTGGAAACAACTACAATATATTATATATATTTATAAGGTTTTTAAACTGTGTAATGAAATCTGGCCCCTTTTCCAGGCTCCCTCCATCACGTCCCCCCAGAGGTGTGCTGCAGATAGCCGAGCTCTGGCTTGTGCCATCTATCTGCAGGCAGCAGCAAAGGCCCTGCTGACTCAGGCGAATTGCTTGTGGAATCTCCTTAGATGTCAGGCACAGTGTGACTCTTCCTATCTTTGCAGCAAAAGGAAAACAGTCAACAAGAATCATTACCTCAGCTACGACCGAGCTGTTCAGTGGTTTCCATTCCGTCAGATCTGACAGTCACAGGGTACAAAAGGTCCCCACTCAGCATGGGGCAGCTTTTCTGTACCTTTCCCCAATACCTAGGAGTATTTCACACTCAATCCTGGTACAGTAGCTAAAATCCTCCTGCATACAGGTCCGTATAAATGCCTATAACCCCTCCAAAAAAGCCTTGGGTTCCCATTCACCAGGAATCATTTCCTTGGATACTTTTTTTCCCAGCATTTGCTGGGATTCTCCCATGGCAGAGTCTGTTACCATCAGCCTGACATTCTATAGAAAATGCAGCTCATCTACTCAAGCAGACACGATTCTGTAATTCTTGTCCATTTGATACAGATTTTTTTTTTCCCAGTAGAAACTGAAAAGTCTGGAGGGGAAAAATCAAAACCAAAATCAAATTCTGCTCACGCATGTCCACACGTATTTGCAACAAATTTAGTTATTTACAATTTCAGAAAATGTATGCAAAGACTTCTGGATGTAAATTGGCAACCCTGAAAAATCTCCCCCCGAAGACTGCATGTTTGGCAGGAAGCACAGAATTACCTGCGTGTTAAGAAATCATATAAAGCGTAGCCAGAAAAAACTGCTTGCAATGTACAACTTGCTCTATTGATACGTAGGAATTACATTATTTATGTCTGAGTAGCATTTGCTGCTCTCTCATCTATTCCTTAGAATTTTGTGTACACAGACACAGGTCACACTTGTGACCATAGGGATGTCCCATTGACACAAGACTCTTAGAAGATAGTCAACTAGAAGAAAACCTCTAACCTTCTGTATTATACAGTGTAGAAGATACGTTATCCAGATTCAATTTGCCATACTATATCTATACAGTTGGAAGATACAGATCCATATGGAAGAAGAATAAATAAAACATGAACTGTGTCAGGCCAAGCTTTCAGCTGGGTTAAATCAGCATTTCTTCCTTAAACTCACTGGAACTGTGCCTATTTATATCTAAGAATCTAGACGGTTATCTGGGCTTGCCAGCTCACTGTAGGGATAAACACAGCTCCAACCAATTATATGTTCATTAGAGTCAAGACAGAAAGGCTAGAAAAAGCCAAAACTCAAAACCAGTCAGCGTGTATGCTCTTGTTCTTTTATCAAATGAAATGTTAACATTTTGTGGAATGCTTTTTCCACGTGGACAAATGTAAAGCTTACTGTCAATGCTGTTTCAGAGCTAATTGGGAGTTACTTTATGAATGAGTTTAGGATATTTTTGGCGTACTGGTATGGCAGCCTTCTTAGCATAGCACAGTTATCTCAGTAAAAAAACTAGCTTATACTTTTCACTAAACTTACAGGAGTTATAGATGTGATACGGATACCTTAATCTCTAAAACTGCTTCACAAAATTTTGGACTCACATATTGCAATACAAAATCACATGCATACAAGTCCTAACCTGCAACCTACTGCTAACATTGATCTGACAGTGAACACCTGCAAATCAGAGGACAGGAACTTAAATATAATTCACGCGTTATGCCAGTAAGCTGAAATTTAGCCCAGTATAAAAAAGCAGCAAAAAGACAAATGGACCATGACTGTCACATTTAAATACCAACCAGCCCTCCCCAGTCACCCTGGATTTATGCCCTGATACTTAATGAACCAGCTGCAAGGAATACAAACCCATCTGTGCACAAAGTGTCAGCAATCCCTGACGTTTACCCTTACGCTGGTTCTATCACTTGAAGTACTCTCCCCTGGTGTTGGAACAGTGCCATTCTGACTCGCTTACGATCTTTAGTGCAGACTTGGGCATGCACGTGTTGCAAGCTGTTCCTTTAAAGGAGTGTAGGAAAGTATCTCATAATCCTGGAACAAAACTCTTTCAGAAGGTGTGCAGCCAGGATGTGTTGGCAGTTTTTTTCAAAGATGTTAGAAAAGGTGATATGAAGAAATTAGAGCTTATAATGTAAAACAAACAGGAAAAAGCAAAGAAAGAACTAGGCAAACCTCTCTCGAAAGCAAGCAAACAGGCAAACAGCAAATCTTTTTTTTTTTTTTAAGGTCAGTGCTGTATTTTACCCATTTAATATCTGTTTTGTACAATGCAGGTTGTACATTCAGGCTCTGAATCTTTTGTTTCTCTATGATGACCTATAGCCTTTTCTCCCATGAGAACGGATGTGGCTGTGTGCTCATAGATCTGTGACACTTATTCGTAGTCATCACCCTTAGGCCACGGCTCACACATTGGCAATGACTGTCCTAATACATTTCTCACTTTTCTGGTTCAGAGTTCTGCTTTCAGATTGTCAAGGATTTGGGGGTTGGAGGAGGACAAGGAGATTATTTTTGCGAGCCTCATGCTTCTGAAGGCATGAAGAAACTCGGTCAGTAACAAAGGTATTAGGATTTCCTGAGGATGGGTGAACTGAGGAGAATCTCTCTCTGGCAGAAGAAAGAAGAAGGAAACCTAAAAGGACTTGTCAAGTCCTTTTCTAATGTCCATGGTTTCCCAAGTAATAATGAAGCCCTCTTATCAACATCTTTTGATCCGGTGATGCAGTCTCTCTAAAATGATGACACAGTATTGCGTATCATTGCTCTGGCAATGGCTATGCCAGTCTTGAGCAATAATACACGGAAGGTGAAAGCAGCACAGCAGGAACCAGCAGCACTGCCCCCGGGGCTGCCCGTCGGGGAGTGGCTGCAGGTGCGTTCTCCTGTGTTACACCAGGATCACATAGGGAAGCAGCAACAGCGTTACTGAATGATAAGGGGCCTTTGTAGAGCCCTCACCTCACAGTTAATAGCTGTTGTTATCAAGTGAGTTCTATTTTGGCTTGCATATCTAATTTTTCTGCGATCTTTGTCATTCAGTACATAGATTAAATTATTTTTCTATATGTTTTTGAGATTAGAAAGTATGATCCTGTTTAACGGCTGGAGAACTGCACAGAGATATTTAGGCTGGAAGTATTATTTAAGCTTTGAGAGTAGTTTTTATTACAAAGTGTAAATTGCTCTGCACTTCTGCAAATCAGTCTTAAGAGCCTCTGGTTAGATGTGGACTGGGGACAACACAAATTAATTTTCTTTTCTGAAAAATACAGTTTAAGTGTCTGCACTGGCGTCACATTCTGCAGCTGAATTCAGTTTCCCAGGACAGCTTCCTTAACTGTGAAACCACCTTCCATCTTTCTGCAAGAATTTCATAAAAAAACACCTTAAATTCTTCATGAGCTCTTCTTGCCCCGGTCCCATTTATTCCAAGAGCCAGTATCCTTATCCTGATCATTCCGGTCTCATTGAGCTCTTTATGCAATTAAAATTCTCAAGGGTCTTTGCATCTCCCTCCCATCTTGACAATTCTATTTACTACTGACACTCCCATACCTATTTCCTCCTGTAGTTTTCAGTATCCTCCTGGTCCAGTCATTCTTAGGGATGGAGCAGGTGAAAGAACAGTTCAATCGAATCCAGACTCAGAAGGAGATTCAGATACTGACAAATCATTAGATGCTTTGGATGATAAACTCTAACAAGTGTTTACTGCATACGTGTAAACCACAATATCTCCAGAGTTTATGTTTTGGATAGCTTAATGTGAGCTTTCAAAGGGAAAGCAAAAAGCCTATGCACAATATGAAGAACATCCTCCTGCCAACTTTCAAGTCTTCACTATGAAGTAGAGCATTTCAAAGTAAACCTTGCCAGATTTCTTAGCATAGGATCATATTATGACTAATATGGTTATCTTTAATAATAGGTTGCAATGCCAACTCTACCTATGATGCAAGCCTTTCAATCCATTGACTATATGTCACATTCCCACAAGCAGATCTGCAGCTTTTATCTTCATCTGTGACTGCCACATGTGTACCTCTAAAGACAATGTTTTTCTTTCAAATGGAAGTCAGGATTTCAGTTTGCTTTCACTTAGCCTTGTAATTTGTTTCTAACATCCCAGTATTTCCTCACATTATCAGTGAGGTCTGATCAGCTAATGGCAGCTGCGAAATAACTGTAGCAGAGAAAATCTTTGTCTTTTGAAGTGTCTGTCCTTTCTGCTTTGCTCATTTTCCGCTTGCTGTAATTTCCTCCACCATTCAAGCACCACGGAAGTTGTAAGTGGGAAATGGGAAAACTAATCTGGTTATTAGCTGAAGCATGGGCTGTTCAGCAGCTTCCCAGGGTGAGCTGTACAAAGAGCTTTCTCACTAGGGAAAATACTGACCTGGGCATTGTCAAATCTCTTGCAGAGACAGGTCAGGTGAGTCTCCAATCACACATTAAATAAAAGTAATTATTTTAATGCAGAGAAATTTAAAGGAGAGGGAAATATTTTAAATAATGACTTCCTACGTTAGATTTAATAGGAAAATTCATACTAAGGTCTTTGAATGTAAGTTTCAGTTCTCAACATAGAAAATTATTATATGAAATATGCATACAAATGGATGCTGCTCACAAACAGGGGTAATTTATGGTTAACTTTTACAACCTAGGCAGCTAAGGAACAATTTAATTGTCTGGGATTTCAGGAAAGGAACCTGTTTATAAAGAGTAAAAAAAATGGGCCAAATTCTGTTCTCAGGGTGAAACTGACAACTGTAAAATGTCTACACATTTAGTAAAATACATCTAGGCAGATGTATGCAGGCTTGATTTGGATTCTACATAACAAGCAAGTTTGCTGGGAAGCAAAATCTGCAGCAGAATAAACGCTAGTGTGTCTTGCTGTAGGTTGCCTGCATCTGCCTTTTCATGCAGCCTTTCAACCTGTTAGTGGTCCACATACACTGTAAAATCCCAAGTGCTGGAGAAGTACATTTGTTTATAAAGTCATTATATCTGAACCGATTTCCATAGTCCAGTGTCTTCTAACCTATAACATCATCTAACCCAAACCTTAGTTTCTTTATTCACTAATTCATAAAGTTCAGTCCTGAAAATATGAAAATCACTCAAGAGGCAAATGCCTTGTTCTGTCTTTTGTAACGACTCGTAATGAAGTTTTGAACTTGGACCTGACATACCAGCTTTCATCTCAATCCCTGTATTGCTACGGGAGGGGTAAGAAAATTATTTTCAAGGAAAATAACTTAATCTTGTTTAGAGTTGATGAATGTCTGCGTAATGAAAGACAGCTGAGCTTGCAGTGACCCAAAGAAAAGATGTTTGCAGCAAACTGACAGGCCTGCATAGCTCCCATTACTGTTGCAAGTTGTGCACATGTTGAGTGAGGAAAATGGACGCCAATTAATGCGTTTATAGTGGAAAATGCTGCTTCCAGTACACTGTTCCCCAGCTGAGCTGAGAGTGACTTCCCAAGATAAGACCCTGCTGTTACTCAGCTTCTAAATAAGGTAAGAGAAGATTGGGTGATGGGAGGTTCAGATGGCAAAGTGAATTTGCCTTGGTGAATTTGAAGTGCTTACATTGCAGTCTGCAGTTCAGCTGCTTACCTGGTTTCTGGGTGCTTTTTTATTTACTGTCAGTACAACAAACGTTGTCCTCTGTTGATAAGGAGCCTTAGTGCTCAGCTTAGTCCACCAATTTTCCTTCTGCCTCCCCAAGCTTTTATAGTGTCACATTTATTTTGGCGACTACAATGTATTTGTTTGTAAGCCCTCTCACCAGGCTGCAGTGCATGCTAATTCATTAAGCCTGGCTGAATGTAAAATTACAGCACAACAGTGAGAATGTTGTCCCTATACTGCTGTATAATTGGTCATCCAGAGAAACCTGAGTTCCCTTCTTCAGGGGAACGTTTTGTAATTCATAGCATTTAAAACCACTAGTTATTCAAGTAGGTTAATTCTCTCTCCAGTATCTTCACTTAGATAGGTATCTTGTAAAGGATCTCTGATGTGGGCAAATAGAATGATCTGCATCTATTCCACCTCAGGCTCTGATTTCACAAGCTGAACAAAGCTGGATTCACTCCATAGTGGATTAACAGACTTCTAGCAAAAACAACTTGTACTATAGGGAATGTGGTGACATAACAAGTTCAGCTGGGTCCTGAACTCATGTGGTTGTCAGAGGATACGTGGGCACTTTCGGTAGGAACAAAGGTGCTATGCACTCTTCTCTAGGTAAATCTTTTCTGATTCTGTTCTTCAAAATGAAGTTATGCTGCACCTGCTTGCAGCTTCCTTGCAGCTTTAGTTATACTGATCTTTCTCATTTTCTATCCAGAGCTGATAGGGCTGGCTAAACTAAGTAACTGCCATGACTTATCCAAGGTATAGACTGAGAAGTATAAGAAATTATTAATAATAGACAAATACAAGAAGTATACAGATGAATTTTAACTTGGCTCCTTCTCTATTTCTAAAAGATAATCGCATCGTTCACAAGTAAGTTAAACCAAACACAAATGGGACAAACTCCTTCTGTCAGTATAGCAGAGTGAACTGGAGGTAAAAGTGTGGGCTGTTGTCGTATGTCACTTCCTCTGCAGGGCTGTTGAATGTGTGGGGCCATCCTGCAGAAGGGTGAAGTCCCACCGCAGGCAGTGCACACAGGCAGTAACAGCACAGACAGTCTGCAGCCACCTCACCTCCTGGCAAAGAACCATGCTCCATTTATGAAACCCATTTTGTGTGCATGCTAAGCACAAATGATGTATACTACTTAAATTCCACCATCCATGATGTATATTAGGGCTTGTCACAGCATGAGTAAGATGTAAAAGTCTGCAGGAGTACTTTGCTGACACGGGCTAGGAATTGACGGAGTGATTAGAGGTGGCTAATTTTCCTTTCAGCAGCTTAATCTTATGGCAATAGAATCCCATTGTACAAGGAATACACTGCTCCCAGCCTCTACTTCTCGTTGCCATTTTTGCTCATTTTCTTTGAGGCCTGTGTTTGCTGACCATAATTACTGTGCCTGCACAAGCCCATGCGAGCTGTGGAAGCACACAGAAGTGGCTGCGTGAAGCTGAGGTGCAATGCTGCGTATTCTGTCTTGTGATGTGCTTGGAGATAGTGGGGACAAATAAACCAAGGGAAAAATAGTTCCCTCTGACCGCCCACACTTCCATTTTTTCATTGTTTAGCATTTCCTTTCTTTTGATTGCATGGTAAACTGGCTAAAGTTTTTACCTGGTGTGAATGCACTGAACTCAATTTACACTGGTGGAGAACCTGGTAGTAACAGTGAATTTTCAGGGAGTAAAGAACAGGGAGAAAATAGAAACAGTTCATAGGGTATCACGTATTTTAGAAAAACAGAAACTTTCAAGAGTGTCAGAAACATTCCCCTTTCTTTCCTCTGACTCTTTAATTTTTTCTTCTTGCACCAAAATAGACTATTTGTTTATTACGGCAGGAACTAATATTTTCCCTGTAGCCAGTTAAAAGAAATACATCCTCTTTGTGGCTTTGAAAATCCCTACAGGATTATGAATGAATACTTCAAGAGTGTATTATAAATTCAGACATGTCTATTGGGCTTTCAAGTATCACAGCGGGAGCTTCTTACTGAGGCAACCTGAGGGTAAAGGCTTTCCCACCTTTCCAAAGTGACTCCTCCCACAAAATTTTCTTAGGCTGAAGTTAAAAAAAAAAAAAAAAAAACACCCTACCTAGCTGAGCTTCTTAGTGCTACCTCATTCTAAGCAGAGCTGAATATAGATATAATTTAGTGCAATCACATACCCAGCAATCGCTCCGGTGCCTGCTCAGCTTTCCTGCCACATGCAATGTCTTGCACACTTTTCGGTGGTGGGCTGTTGTTTGAAATCAATGTGCTTTTTATTTTAAAAGCTGAGCAGGCTAGTTAAAAAACTTGTTTGCCAGCACGTGCTGTTCTAGCTGTGCTGTGAGCACCTGTCATTATCTCGTCCAAATTCCAGAGTTGCCCCTGCTCGCCAACTGGCAGTGTCACAGCATTGTGACAGCGATTACAAAGCAGGATTAGATATAGCCCATTTCTCCCATCCCCTGCTGCGAGTGCTGAACCAGCAACTTTGCCATGTTTTGATTAGATGCACTCAGCACTGACATATAAATCAGGGACAGTACTAAAGGGATAGGGGAAGAATCAGCAGCAAAGAGCCAAAATCAAGGCCAACTTGGAAGAAAAAAATGGGACTAAAGAGACCTTAAAAAGCACATAGCTTTGAATCTATATGTACTTGCTTCTAAAGGGAATAAGGGGAGTTGTTACTTTCAAATGAATTCATGCATTTTCAGGTTTTTGAATGCACATCGCCCCAGTAAGAAACCTCCAGTGGGCTGAGCCTCAGAATGAAGTGCAGGATGAAAATGAGTTTTAACTGGAAATTGTAAAGGGCAGTTGTTAAGAACTTTGAAATTTAAGAACCACCTACAGCAACTGGTGTAGGTGGTACTTGTAACGCTGTGCTTCATGTTGACTTAATGGCTCATCAGATGTGTAAGGGTGTAGCTTCTTCACAAAGAAGTGAAGCTTACAAGCAGGAGGGGGACCAACTTTTTATGCAGTCTGATAGTGATAGGACAAGGGAGAATGGCTTTAAACTAAACAAGGGGAGATTTAAGTTAGATGTTAGGAAGAAATATTTTACTTCTACTACGGGCAGTAGGAAGAAAAAAGTTGAAGAGGATGATGATCTTTCATGGATCTCATGGTGATCTTCTGAGGATTTTTCTTGTTCTTTTAGTTATCAGGAAGAAACTGTGGTATTAAGGTGCTCCAGCATCGCAGCAATGGAGAAGGATCTGGTGCTGGCAACTATTCTTACAACATACAGGACACAGAGCATGAGGAAGAGGAAAGATGTTGTACTGATCATGTCTGATGCACAAGTGTGCCTTCCTAATACTTCGCTAGCATTTTTCTGAAAGTAGCTGCCATTAAAGAAAGTAATTAACTTTCAAAAGAAACATTCCTGATGAGAGTCATGAGGAAAACTTTCAAAGTAAGACATACTCATTTTTGCAATATATTGCTATGCCATTTGTCAGTTTGCAACTGTACTTAATTATAAGTATCTGTATAAATGCTGACTGTTTAAACCCTCATTTTACAACACTAAATCCCACGGGTATAGAAGAAAAATCTGTATATGACAACTGATACACAGGCAGACTCACCCACAAATTATTGCATAGATACTCAATTTTAAACTCTTCCAAAAATTCTACCACATCTCTTGAAGAACTATTTAAATCTTAAATATACGATATGCCCAGGCATCTACAGCAGCCTAAGACACAGCCACTCCTCGATTACTTTACAGTACAGTCTGTGACTGAACTTCAAAAGGGTGTCAGAGAGGAGCCATGTAAAGCATCTGACGTGAGTTCATGTGATTAAAAGGAAGAATGGCAAAGTGGCAACAAAAAGCTTCTGGGTTCAGCCAAACAGAACTATTAGACAAAAACCTTCTCTCAATTATTCCATTTCATCATGAACTTTTCAGTCTGAATGCAAGAATGCTGTATTACCATTGGTGAAAACGAAGCTCTTTTGCTCCATGTGGCTTTTTAAACCTGATCATTTGTATTTATGACTACAAATAGAGATCATACGCGGGGTCAAGCATTTTCTAAAATCCTCTGGTGCAGACTCACTCAGTACAATAAATCTCGTAGTTTTAGTTGGCAAATATAACGGAAACAAGAATGAAAGCCATAAGATCTTAGGCACTTCAAAAAGAACAAGATTGTTATCTCCAGTTTTCAATTGCTATTAGTGAGAAAAGTAGCCAGCAATATGTAGGTCAGCATCAGTCACTGCTTTGGTAGTCTGAGAACAGTTTAAAGGAAGGAAGAGGTTTCTCTTTGTGGTTGAATAAGTTACTCTATATCCATGAAGTAGCTGTGTCTCACTCCCAAAGGGAGAAGCATTATCAGCAAATGAATGAACAGGGCATTCTGTGTTATGCCAGTAGCACTGTCTTTGAAAACAAGGGAGACAAGAAAAATAGATTCAGTGTGGCTTTTATTTTCCTGTCTACCATTGTAAAGGAGCTCCTCCATTAACTCATTCTTGTCAGGTTGAATTGAAAGTGACAGTTAATAACTTACACCAGCATCTGCTTTCACTTGATGGAGCAATGGAGCTCTGCAGTGTCCTGACAGTATGTGGGAGAAAAAATATGGGTATTTTCTTGGGCCAACAAGCTCTTCTTTATGTTACCTGGAAACTCCAGTTCTTATTGATGCACCGGTAAAATTTAGTGGGTGTAAACATTCTGCTTCAACTAAGTTATCAGAAGTTTGGCTCCTTACTGATACCACCCCACTCACTTAATTAAGCTGCATTGAGCTTTCCCAGCAGGCAGAATCTGGAGCTGAGATAGGAAAATAATGAATATTTTTATTTTACAGACTGTGCAATGACTGATCCAGATGATAGCCTTTTCGGCAGTGTGGGAACCAAGCAACTCCGACCAGTGACAGGGAAACCACGTCAGCCCATGAGCGGTCCTGTTCGTGCAGTGGATGTGCTGAGCAGCAGCCTATCAGGTGGGGACTTGCACTGTGCTGTTCTAACAGTTCAGGAAGGACAGAGGCCTGGGCAGGCATGGTGCCTGGCAGTTAGTGTGTCAGTGTTTTCCTAGTCATCTCTCTAATCCTTTAAACAATTTATAGTACTAACATTGTATATTATACTAGCTCTTTGAATGCGTTCTAATCTAGAAAAAATTACACAAACCAATGCTTTGCTCTACCTTGAAGTTTGCACTTGGTCTTTTCCATGAGATCTTTTAGGGCTCAAGTCATAGCAACAGATCTTTAACAGGCACAAAGCATGCTTAGATTAAGCCAATCCTCATCATTGCGTAAGGAGATGGATCACACCCTGTACTCAAACTGTCTGGACATTCCTTAATAGTGTTTTCTCTTGTCATCACGCTTTCAGTAATTTTCAAACATGAGAAAATATTGATGCCAAATTTTATTTTGTTCTTTCATCAGTGTGTAGGGCAGCATATTTTTGTTGCGCTCACTTTATTCCCTCTGTCAGGTAGGACAAATTTTGCCTTTAATTATATGCTATTCTAAATGAACACTTATGTCCAGAGTGCTGATGTCTCCTAGCATTTCTGCACTGACTTTCTGCACTGACTGTCTCACAAACCATTAGGCTTGTTTGTTGTTCCTTTTGCTTCACATTGTCATGTTGCCATTTTTTGCAATGATTTGTAGTATTTCCCTTTCATCTTCACCTGAAACCTTTTCTGAACAGAACACATGGAAAAAAAACCCTCAAAAGTGGGACATATTTTCCTAGTGATGATCTTTACTGTTTTTCTTTCTTTCCTTCCTTTCCATCCCTCTCCTTATTTCTCAAGATTTTTGCACTGGCCTAGATTTAACATCCTTTTACAGATTATTCTTGTAGCTGCAAAATCCTGCTAATATCATATAGTGCTAGACAGAAGAAGTTATTTAGGGCAGGGGAGGTCTTTTTAGTCTACGTTAGCACACAGATGTCCTGAGCTAGAACTGAAATTCGGAGATACTGCTATGATATGAACGGTAGCAGGAGAGCTAAATATATCTATATACCTATATCTGTAGGGGAAAGTAAAAATATCTAAAATTTGAATGAAGGCTATTCTGCTTACTCACTTCATCTCTGATCCATAACAACACTCCTTCTCCTTTATTTTTTCAGAGGTCACCTACTTCCTTTCTTGCCCTTCTACAACCCCTGTCCTCAGCCTGTTAATTTCCTTCAGATTCGTGCTCCAGAATTTTTGCTATATTGTTCACAGATACTCACTGTAGCAAAAGGTAACAATGTCAGTGATCCACTGAAGCAACTCTTAGAACCATTATCTAAAAGTTCTAGCCTAAAGGGGACAATTCACAAAAACAGCAGTTTGAAGTTAGGATTGTACTGCTGTTCCATTGCACACAAGTCAAGCAAAATTGACTCCTGGTTTTCCTCCCAACAGCTGCTCATTTCTGCTAGTTCATCACAGATTACCATCTGTTCAGTTTTGTTGATTTGGTGCTTGGATGGTTGTGCTCTATACAAGACCTTGTATAATTTTTGGAAGAAAAGCCTAACAAAATAACCCTTACTTCTCCTTCTTCCTCAGTTACTATCTGTAAACCAGAAAATCTCACAGTTCTTTAAGACAGTGCCAAAATAAAACTCTGATTGAGAAGAAAAGAACAAAAGGGACAAGAATAAACAGGAATGAGAATTCCTTCTATGTGTTCTAACAGGACATGGAACCACAGGCTAACTATGCAGAGGCTATAAAAAAGAAAGCCTTGTTTGATGAACTTGCAAGTAACTCAAGAGCTGCTGTTCCTTTCCCCTCAATTGAGTGACTGTGTCATCAAAGGGCTTTTTGCAACCGTAGCATCCAACAAACTAGCTTGAAAGTCGCAGGAATTTAGACAGCATCCTCTAGTTGGATTTTGAGTGGGGTCTGCTGGATGTGTTACCAAGCTTTGTTCCTTGATAAGCTAAAGATCCTTTTCTCAACGTAAACGTGTGTGTGAGTGACAGAGTGGCTGTGTCAGAATGGATGATCTCGGTTTAACTGTATTGCCTAATCATCCCGTACAGGCTGATTTCATTTATTTTGTCTAACGCAGTGAGTACCTAAGAAAGACAAACAATACAAGAATAAATAAACCCAAATATTAATCATTCCTGCCATCGTAAGCGTTGAGTGTTGCAGGCAACCTAGATGAAAATACTGACAGGTGATGCAGGGAGAACTGGAAAAGGAAATACATCTCCAATAGTATCATATCTCTATGCTAAACGACTTTGGACAAAGGAACATTTAATCCTTAGAGTTCATGTATCTGAAAAGCATCTGATTCATGTTTGAAATGAGGGGAGCTGGACAGGCATTTAGTACTTTTAGAATATTTTCAAAGGAAAGAATAGTCCTGTCCCTGCTGTAGATTTTGGTTCTGGGGTATGATCAGAAAACCCAGGATTAATCCCCTTGGGGTCTCAGGCTTCTTATGTCAGAGTGGATGAATTACCAACTACCTTCCAAGTTTCTTACAATGTTAGAAAACTTACTGAAGCTCTGCTCTCAGAATGGTCCCTGCTCTCACTCTTTCACCCAGGCTGTGTGTGTGAAATAAGTTTGTGCAGGACAGTAAGGACTTTTTGGCAAATATGTCACACATACCTTTGCATGGAAACTGCTGTCATTAGAATGACTTAGGAAACAGATTAAACAAAACAGCTGAAAACAATATTTGCCAAAAAGGATCAAAACTCTGTTAAAGAACTGATACAAACATAACCAGTTTGAGCCTCAGTAATTTGCCATTGACTTCATCTTGACTCCCTTCCTCACTTAACACCTACAGAAACTTAATCTCTCTCCTTTCAGTCACAACCCACTTGTGCAATTTCTCTTCCTGGGCAGCAGGAGGGCTCAAATACATTTGTTTTCAATGCTATTCCTCTCTATGGTTTGCTTGCTTGTACTCGTCACACTCTAAATGTGTAACTATGAGTGTTTTTACAGATGTTCATAGCTTACACTTGAACAGCATCTCACAGTTCGGTACCGCGTAGAAGAACAGGAGTACAGTCAGGTGACAAAGAATAGGATTTCCAAAGCCTTCAAAACTGACATATACGTGAATGGGAGCTAGGTTGGGACAAAAGGGGAAGGGCTACCATAGACTGTGACTCTAAAAAGTATTTAACGTGACGGAGTGTGATGATGACTCAGAAACAGAACGAATGCTTTAGAGGGAGGCAAGAAGAAAAGGATGCACTTGACTGCTTTTTTTAAGACTGCTTACAAGTGAGACAATAATTCTTTCCCAACCAAAGTGACAATCAGCTGATATCCTGAAGCAGAATTGATTATTCAGCTTACCAAACACAACGTAAGTTGTCACCCAATTACACTAAATTGTTATAATAATGTATTATTTTCATTGCAGTCATGCTAGGGAACCTTGGTGACAGATCAGAATCCAATTTTCAATACCTCAGCACAGAGAAGAATTGGAGATTTGTTCCCCAAAGAGTTTATGGATGATGACTGACAGGAAAAATACACAGAATTTGGCCATTTGTATTGGTCAGCACAACAAGGAACGATCATATTACAACAATTGTTTAATGAAGGCATTGCAGGGGAGTAGACTTCTAAAAAGATATTACAGGGATTACAGTGCAATTACTTAGAAGATGTTTAAGAGATGCTCCACCTATACACAGAGGCTTGGATGAGAAAATAATAATTAAGTGATAAAGGTGGCATCAAAAGGAGTAATTGTGGAAATAACACCTAGCTAGTGTGTGAAATGTTGGGTAACAAATCCATAAAGAGCCTTGAAAATAATTGATGTGGTGAAAAAGGGGCATGTTGTAAAGGCAGGGCACAAACAGATAATGCCACAACACAACCAAGAAATCAGGAAGATAGTCTCTGCAGCAACATGTTGATGATTGAATTTAAATATGATGGAATTCGTTGGTATTGGAAGAAAGAGGTTATACCTACTAAGATACAATTATGAGGAATCTTCATTTCTGTATGTGGGGAAGAAAAGGTTTTTAGCTCTGTTACACACATAGAAAACTCTGTCTCTCTGTACAGCTTGGCTGTGATGATCTAGAGAGAAATAAACAAGTTTAAAATACAGTTCACTTTCTACACCCAAATGCTGGTGAAGATGATAAAAATAAAGGAAGCATTAAAGCTTGTAGGCAAATTATTGTCAGAAAGCAATGTTGAAATTTTAATTTGTAAGAGCTAAAAAGAAAAACAAACAAAAAGTTAACATTCCGTTTTTTAAAGAAAATAGCCAGTGTTGAAAAGCAACATTATTTATGTGGACTACACGATGGCAGTTTCACTGAAGAATCACCAGCAGATATAAGCAAGCAAAAATGAGCTGCTAGAAAAATCTTATTTTCCAAATACTAATGTGAAGCACTCAATTTCTAAGACTAGAATAACGTAGACAATATTGAGTATTTTTATTATTCATTACTAAGAGAAATGAAGGCACATTGCTTTCTTAAGCCCAAAAGAAATCTATGTCCTACAGAAAATGAATAGGAAAAGAAAAAAAAGGATATTTCTAAGAATGAGCCAATGTTTGTTCTTGGATATACAGAAAATGTTCCTTATAGCAGATAATTCTGTGTGGAAAAGGATCTGTAGAAACACAAGAGAAAAATCTCATGGAAGACAGAATGTATCAAGATCGACACATCAACAGTACTTTGGGGCATCTGTAGGATTGTACACAAGAGTTCAAAACTGTCAAAGGAAAGAAATGCAAACATTCTTCTTGCATCTATCTACAAATGCTTGCTTCTGTATTTGTAGTTGGGGCAATTACTGACTAAATTACCTGCCTGCATATGTAATTAGGTAATCTGCTCCACTTTTGTGGTACTGACAGCCTTTGTAATGGCGCCCTGTACTTTCACTGAGATCTATTAATTAAATCAAAGGACAGAGCCTAGAGGTTTCTGCATCCTCATGTAGCCTGAGTCACATGTTGATTCTGTTGTTTCATGTGATAACCTGAATAGGCAGCTAGGTGGAATTAATTAATAATTCTCACTTGGGAACTAGTCATCTGCAGCAACAGACATTACTGTGTTTGCAAATATCAGAAAGGGTGGGATTCTGAAGCTTTCTACCGTAGGATAAACCTTAGTAGGAACCTAGAGTCTCTCTTCCTCTACGTTAAATTCTAGATCAGCTGAGTTTAAAAGAAACAAATTATATCTGCAAAATATCTCTTTTTAATCCAACGACAGATCAATTGTCTAGCTTCATAGTGGTAAAAATGCATTCGTTTCCAACTTTTTTCCTTTCTCATTCAAGCTTGTTACTAGACCCTTCACACTATCACGTGTTGAATTTTACATCTGCAGTAAAAGATCAAGGAACACAGTTATGATTGCAATTAGAAAAAGAATAGAAAAGATTAAGTATATTACCAGGGAGATATGGTAGTGCCAAGCAGTGCATTTGCTCAATGACTCTAGCAAGGATGTTACACACAGGAGAATGCAACAATCCTAGTAACTCCATGATCTCTGCCAGTCTAACTTGAGAGACAATTCCTTCTTTCCAGAGCTCAAATCAAGCAAACAGCCTAATTCTGGGCGTGAGCAAAACTCATCAGTCTGGCATTTGTAAAAGCAAAAAATACTGCTGGCCAAATCAACTCCCAGCTCCCAGTGCTTCAGAGAAGGATAGTAAAAGGGGTTTAGAAGCATGATGCAGAAAGAAATTTCAGCATTTCCATGCAGTTTAGTTCTGAGGCAAATCTAGAGAGGAGAAAAAAAAATTCAATCATAGATTTCACATTGTACACCCTGAGGATGACAATATTTCTATTCCATTCTATTTTAAGAAAAGAAAGGGCCAGAGCTTTTAGGCGAACTGTTGATGAAATATTAGCCTGGATAGGGAAGAATTTCATTCTTAAGAGCTAAAACCAATAAGAAATAATAGCAAAACAAACAAAATACTCATTATTTTGAAGAGGTCAGAATCGCATGAATTAAAATTAATAATAACTCAATAAAGCGTTTTTCAGTGAGTTTTGATTACTCTTGAAGAAAAAGGTAGTCAAATTATACATCAAAATGGAAAACATCCTATCTGCCTCTTACAGTTAGCTGGATAGATTCCGTACACCATGGTGTTCATAAAAAATAAATACAAAACAAAGAAACATGATCAACCAGCTGTTAAGCAGCTTCCCAATCCTTTGGGAGTAGCTGTAAACCAAACATTCATGATTTAAAATAGCAGGTAAAATATCTGCCTCATGACTCCCTCCTAATCTATGATTTCTTCCATACACTGAGTTCATTTCATTTTACCTCTCCTTTAGCTTCAGTGCTTCACAGTGGAAAAAAAATGCACACTTTTTAATAGCATCTAACTAAGGAAAGAATAAAAGAGAAAAGGCACATACATAGTTTATGAGAGTACATTCAAAGGTCATTCCCAGCTATAATAGAGTGCATTCATACACCTTGTTGAAGCTGATGGGATTACTTCTAAATGACACTGCTATCAGAAACAGCAGAATCTGTCTCATCAACCTGAAATTATATGATCATTCTGTATGGTCCATTACTGATTAAAGCTTTGCAAAGAGCTGATTGGCCTTGATCCACTCAATTTAACTAGCACCTTTCATCTAAAACCATGGCTATTGAAAGCCAGTAGAAGGATGCACTCCCCTCTGATAAATGATACAGCCCACTCAGGACTAGAATTGCTCTCTTAAAGCCTGCAGCTCACCAGATGAAGCCATTGGCAATTAGTTTAGCTAGGAATTCAGCCATTGTATCTCCTGTGGCAATCTGCTCAATCCCCTTTCTTTTAATTCTTTTTGTTGTTGTTAGTAAGGCGCAATGAACTGGAATAAGGAAAGAAAGAAGAGTGAAATGTTACTGACAAAACACTGATTCCACAGGAATTCAGTGGCTTCGAGTCACGCATTCTTCTGAGCATGGTGTAGACATCCATGTCATAAACCAGTGGCATCTATCCTGCCCTCTGTAATGAGATTGACACAAACCTCAGCTCAGCGCAGGAGATGGACCAGCTGAGACCCAAGAGTCCTCACAAATATACCTATTTCTTCTGGTTTTGCACATTTTTAGCTCATCTTGCTAGAAAATAGCATAGCCTGGGTTTTATCCTACCTGCCAATATGTAACAATCAGTTGTTAATAGATAAGAATACTGATTATGGTTGATATCAATTTAATCAGCGTTTGGTAACTTCACAAATCTGGTCATTATGCATGTGGCAGCATAATAATGAACAGTTTATAATCCTGGATGAAAGGCAACAGAAAGTATGAGGCTATTCCAGCTGGCATGTGAAGATAGCACAAAAATCATGAGTGAGAGAAGGAAACCAAAGCTTGGGTGGAGTAAAAAGAAAGGGGCTGGGTATAAATTGAGATGGTAGTGGATCTGCAAGGCTGTGCACTTATTACAATGCTTTTAATTATCTTTCATACCTAACATTCCATTAGCACCATGCAGTCACAGGTGGAGACAGATCAATGGAAAGGGTCATCATTCTCCTCCTACTTTTGTGCAATTCAAACTAGAGTGATAACTGGTAAATGCCTAGGGATAAGAACCTCTTACTTATTTATCCCTCCCAAATGTAAGTTAAGCTTTCTATGGATGTTTTATATTTTCCATGTCCATAAATTTTATTCATCTGCTAAAGCCAAAGTGTGATAGTTAATACCAATTTTGCAGTTACTAAGATCGCTAAGGCCAGTTTTTCTTGTCCATACCATGCTCACCGAGGGTGTGTGGACTAATTAACAGGTGGAGTAGATAAAAGGAAACGTCTTCCTCTTCTTCACTGGTAAAATTCCTAACTGACAGGAAAATATACTTCTCCAGTATTTTCATCAGTTCTATTTCTCATTGGCATAGGCACTGCCAAAGTAGTAGTGCCCAGATTGTGCCAGATTTGTGAACAAAGATAACTTGTTTTAAAACTGCAAGAAGAAAAAAACCCACAAATTTCCTACTGCATTTTTACAGGCTCTGCAATAAAATAGGCTGTAGTCACATTACTTTTATCATGTATTAAAAAATTCTGTTTGGGGAACAAGAGCTAGAAGAGACTTTGTGAACTTGTCTTAGGAATTATCCTTTTCTCTAGATGGATGATTCATCATGCTGATGGGATCCGCCGCCTCAAATCACTTCTGTGATCTGGATTTTAGGAGCTCTATTTTGATTGCCCCAGTACCTCATCATAGGTATCTTGGGCAAATTTGTAAAATGAGAAAATAAATATGTAGATAACCAATGATGTTACATTTCATAAAACATGAAAATTGATTAGGTCATCAGCCATTCATAATTCTTCATTATAGCAAGCTCCAGACTCTTCCAAGCTTCTACCATTCAGATTGCCCTTCAAAACCCATATTCTTTCTCTTGCTCTGCCTTATCTTCACTCAGACTGGTAATTCAAGGTTCTGTTCTCACTGAATTTTTGAAGATGAAAGAGCCAGCACAGAGCCGAGATATCAGTCTTGTCCTTCCACAAAAAAGCTGGTTCCTCATTGCTCACAGGAAGCCAGGAGGAAGTGGGAGCCTTGCCAAGATATCAGCTTACCCCTTGAGAGAAAAGGGGCCTAGTGGCTTCCTGAATTTTCTGGAGCTGGTATCACACTGGCCAGATATCATCAGTAAGCTCTACCTTGCTCCTGAAATACAGTGACACTTTGGCCCTTCTGTGTTCCCAAAGCACCTCTTCCACAGCCCCTGTGGGAACCACTGCTTCATGCAGAGGCAAGAGGTTGTTGGTGCTGTATCTGAAAGCTGTGGCTCCCAGCTCAGCTGACTGGGGTGATTTACCCCTCCATCCCTGGGTGAGTCAGCTGCTCCACAGTGCCTGCAGCAATCCACTGGGCCTCCCTTCTAACATGGTCTTGCCTCACTGACTGGGAATGACTCATCCGCGCTTTCAGTTGCATTTCAGTTCACTATCTCTAATAGGATGATATAGCTTTGGTGTTAATATTCTGATTAATAGATGTTACAGTTTGAGGTGATCAGATTCTACACTAACTGAAGCTGTAAAAAGATCTAAGACAAAAGACCCAAATTCATGAAATTCTGAAAGTTTAATTGCTGCTTCACGGTGCTGGGCCAACTCAAGGGCCCATCTTATTACATTCTACACTGTGGAGAGCCATGATACATTTTAAGGGATTACTTTATTTGTCATTTTCACTGTATTACTCTTTACTTTTCATCAGAGGTCTGAGATATACCAAAAATACATTTAACTATGTATCACTCATCCCATGGGAAACACAGAAAACAAACAGAAACCAACCATTTCTTTCCTAGCATCAACCCCTCTTCTTACCTTGGGAATTTGTTCTGCCAATTGCTTTTGTTGTTTTCAGAAATTACTTTTGCAAATGACCAGAATGAAAAGGAGATAATTCAGGGAGGCCTTCTTTGTAAGCATAAGGAAAAGAAAAAATCTGACTACACAGTTTCTTGATGCAATACTTCAGTGTTTGAAGTACAAATCCAAAAAGTTAAACCTGGTTTGAAATATGATTTCCTGATTTGTCATGCTGAGAGTTTTAAGTATCGTTAGATTGTGATGATTGAAAGGGATATTTGGTCACACATATTTACATCTTGAAGACTACAACTATTTGAGTATTGATGTTTTCAAATAGATATAATGAAAATCAAGTCATGAGTCACTCACTGTGGTATCCCAGGTTATTACTGGAACCTTTTGCCTCTGTTATAGCCTGATTTTGTACTAGTTAGAATCAATCACAAAGTTTGCATAGGATCAGTCTCTTAAAAATAATAGTTTAGGAAAAATACATAACAATTGTGCCCCTGCAGTTTCTGTTGTCGTTGTTGTTTATGTACCCCCGCACTGTGGGAAGAACAGATTCTGTTGACTGAAATTTTACCTTCTGCTGTGAGTATGAGATGAGAGGTTGAGCACCAGACCAGACAGATCCTTCTCCCATCAGTGACAGAAACAATGGTGCATTTCAAAGGAGCCTCCTTGCAAGTCCAATAAACTTCTTGTTATGTAAATGAACCAAATTTGTTTGTTTTTGTTGACGTTTTTAAATGCCAAGTTGTAGATACCTCTGTTGTGTTAAGCACATCAAACAAGGAATCAGAAGTCAGTCTCTTGCATTCTGAGTTCTGCTGCAGACAAGGATAGTTTGCTTAAGGATGCATTTCAAACAGCAGCTCTTTGGTGCTGTAAATGCCCGGCTGACCAGGGATCATTAACACAAGAAGGTGAGAATCAAAGAAGGAGGGCAGAGTGACATTAACAGGGCTTGCCAAAGCGAAACATCTACTTCTTCATTACTTCAAACAAAGACATACACGAACCCAGAAACTGTCACTATCGATGTTATCTAAAAGATTCACAGCCACTATGATTGATAGAGGGGAAAAAAAGCTGGTTCTCTTCAGTCTGGGAAGAGGAATCCTTTCTTGGACACGGACTAGATCCTGGGGGATTTACCATAGGACTGGAAAGCACAAAACCCGAGCTGTGCTCCTGTCTGGTGTCGAAGTACCTCTAGGCATGTCAGCGTTATGCAATGGAGATTCCCAATGTGCACAGGTACCAATGTAGGGGTAAAAACCACAAACCCACGTCACAACGTTTCTACAAGTTTCACATAAGTGTCATTATGACCTTTCCAGCCCTTTTGAGCCTTATGATTCCCAAGAAAAAAAGACCATAAATTTGACTTCAAGGCTCCAGAGACACCATGGAATTTTCAGCATGCAGAGATTTGGGTATGGGATTTGTACAATGGAAACAAAATCTGAAGTTCCCAAAATAACTTCTAAAACACTGCTTTCAAAACTTTGTTTTTCTGGGAGACACAAAATATTTATAGATAAATTGAATATGCTTTTTTATCAGAGAGTATGTGGTCTCCTGAGCATTCACACTGGCTGTGATTCTGCTTTGGTTTTGTGTCATGCCTGAAACCCTGTGGATGGAGGCAGTCTGAGGAAGGGAAGACAAACTCACAGCTGTTCTATTTCAGCATTTTCCTAATAAGTGCACGTATAGAAGAGAGCGTCTTCTGATAATCATTCTTGGGCTGATCTCCACTTTATTCTTTAAGTATAGCAACTCCCCAATCTCCTTGGTATTTCCTGTACTACTTAATAAAAGCAGAATCTGTTTCATTAAGTACCTTGCTCAGAGGTCACTAATCATGAGTAGTTCATAAGAAACCAAACTTGGATATTAAAAGAAGGCATAAAGAACATACCTTTTTGTGCCTTTAAAATTTTTGCTTTATCATACACTGCAAATCAAGGACTCTGAATAATTCTCCAAACTGATCAAAGAGCTGCATAATACATCTCTTCACAGTCCAAACTACGTGGGCTCTAAGGCTCAAAATTTCAAAGCAACGTGAAGAAGAACCTGTTACCCCGATAAGGTAATTAACAAAAGCAGTGATGGTTGAAGTTTAAAATTTGATTTTTTTTCAAACCTTCTCTTGTCACTGCATTGTAATTTCTTTCAAAACCACAGGTTGGCAACTTCAGTTTATGAAAGGATGTAACAGTGTAATATTCTTCCATTTTAATTGTGCAAAATACTGTGCATAAAACTAGATAATCAGATTCCACTGTAACGATCGCAACACTTACACACGATAACTAGGGAATCATGAAATGAAGATCTCTGAATGTCAGTTCTGATCCGTGAGGAGAGTAGAAGGTCAGAACAGTATGATGGAAACCAACGCTCCTGGGAATCGAATGATATTAATTTAAAATAATTCAGCTGTTGTGTTTGTGACTCTCTTCCTTATGACTTACATAATGACAACTCCCTTGAGGCTGTTCCTGCCTTCATTCCTCATCTCCCAGGGCTCTGTTCTCAGCATCCTTAACCTACTTACTACCTATGTTCAGTTTTCTTTCTCCACTCTCTTTTGGAGAAAGACAATTTGCAAAGTTCCAGCTCCTTCAATATCGACATATTATTGTGAAATTTGTTATCACAAACAACTCTACAGTAAGAAAACATCAAAATCCTTCTTACAGATTCTATCTCAGGTATCCAAAGGCGTTCCTGAAAAGCTGTTACAGATGAAGATAAACACAAAACTTGGTCCACTCTTTATGTTCCTATCTCAGCAGCAAGAAAGAAACAAAGCAGAATATACAGCCCAGGATCACAACTATTTCTTTGCAGGAACTGTGTAGGAGTATAATTTGCACAATCCATGGCTTCATTTTTATTCTCTACTATTTTTCAATGAATAACTTATGAAAATGTTACCAACGTCTTCTGTCAAACATAAAAGGTTTGTTAAACAAACTAAAAAAAAAAACAGATATTATTGCAAGAGACTGAGAGATCTAGGGAAGTTGCCATATATGATTACTAAATGAGTATCCCAGAAAAAAAAGAAAGTTACTTTATGTAATGAAAAAAAAGATGTAAACTCAACACCTACAGTAATTTAAAAGCCTAAAACTCCAATAGGAATCTGTCCTTTACTTAAAAGTTAATTTACAAGGAAACATTCTGGCAATACAAATTAAAATTTTGACCAGGTTGAAAAAAATCTTAAAAAGGTGAAAAATTACATAACAGAAATAATATAAAAAATCTGGATTTCAATATCATGACTTCTAATGTTATCAAACAATTCTAGTGTTCATAGTTCAGTTTTAAAATTTGTTTCAAGAACCATGAAGGTCAAAATCAGTCTCATCATTACTATTTCTAACATAGCTCTAAGTGTAGCATTGTTAGGATTTCTGAGGATCTAAGGGCATGAGAAAAATGAGCAGATATGTCTATTAGTTCAGCTGGGTATAACTGGGAAAAACTTGCAAGCTTTGGGCGTACAAGCCTCTCCTCAGGCTAAAAGCTTTTGAATGTTTGGGTGGGTTTTGTTGTATTTTTTTTTCCTGTTTTATCAATCGATCCTATGTTCTTTCTTTCTTTCCTGTTTATAATTTCACACAGACAGGTATCAGACTCAAATAAAGGAAATGTAAAATAACAAACATACGAGACAGAACCAAACTTGTTCTCAGTAAAAGAGTATTTTCAAGTTTAAGGCGCCTGCTCAGAGCCGACAGTCTCTTCCTGACAGACTCCTGTGTTCATCAGCACCTTTGGTAGCTCAGAACTTTGAACTTCTGTTTCTTTCCACACTCCTTACCCAAAAAGAAAGATAAAAAACAAGTTTTGAAATATCTTTTCGTTTATATGGAACAAAAAACCTCAAAGCAGTCCCAGCTACGGGCCAGTAGCACAGAAAGCGGTGTGTGGGCAGATTAGAGGCTGGAAGGATGGGATCACTTGAGAGGAGGGTAAAAGAAGCAAGTCACATGCAGATGATGAAAGACTGATCAGCAGTGGAAGAGAGGGGAAGGGAAGGGAAGTGCTGATCAGTGAAGAAAGGAGGAAATGAAGAGCACATCGTAGGCTAGACTCAAAATGTTGCTCTTCATCCTTAGCTCCCATTGATACCATAGGTCCTCTCCCTTGGAAAAGGTGACAAAAGGCTCATGAGCAAAGATTTAAATTGACTGAAGAATTTTTGAAGGGGTGTTCATGCCAGGAAATGTAGATCTGTTAATACAGAACGTTCTGCAAAAAATCTAAGAGCAGTGATCTCAGGGAAAAAAAAAAAAAAGAAAGAAAAAAAAATTCCATTTCATTTCAACATTATCAACACCCAGTACTTCTGAATTTCATTTTGAAAATAACACTTGATTTTGGAACATACTGTATGTATTCTAACACAGTAGCGTGTTTTAAAAATAAAATTGAAATAATTTCCACTCCTTGATTTTTTTTTCATATCACGATTTTTTTGTATCAAGACTTGTTAAAAGAAAAGGTCTGATTTGGAAAAAAATCTTCAAACTAAGGAGTTTTCCTGTACCATGTGGTTTCCCTGAGATAGGAAGTTTGGTTCAAAGCACACGCTGAAATTAGTTGGACACCCATTGATTTCAGCAGAGCAGATCTATGAGGAGATCATGAAGAATAGAAGGAAGAAACAAGTGATAACAAATTGAAGGAATTCCTTTTTAAACAATGCCCTACAAATATACACAACGATCACTCAATCCTGCCTTTGATGTACAGCTCCCCAAAGCTTTAACTTTGCTAATACAGGAAAGGCAGAATTGGGCTCCCAAACCAACGGCACGAACAACATCTGTTCTCAGATACACCGGAATTAACTAATGAGATACCACTGACTGCAGTGTGTATTTGCATCTAAGCCCACCTAGCCCATCCCAAAGTCCTGTATATACAACACTAAATAACCAATGGACACTGATTTCTGTAGTTTGTCCTATGTCTTTTACTGGTGAAGTCAAATCCTTGTTTTGTGCTGTTTTCTAGGAGTATCAATTACACTTCAAAAATAAGACAAAGCTACCTGAAACAGCTAGAACATTTTCTACCATACCAGAGCTCGTTTGTTTCACAAACCTGCTAACATGTCTCTTCTGGATAAGCATATCACGATATACAAACTTATTCATAGGCAATGCATACTATTGTTCAGGGAAAATATGAAAGAGATTAATATTGGCACTCAGGGTGATTTTAACTCTGTAGCTCCCTGAAAATGAAAGTTTTATAATGGGAATGTTGATACAACCTTCAGCGTAACAGCACAAACACTCCTACTGAAATACGGTTTTGAGTAAGCTCCATCAGGGAGTGTTCTGTAAATGAATAATGACTTCGCTTAAAGCCAATCAACATCAAGTGTGTTAAAAAAGATGAAATAGTGCTGGAAGGCAGTGGGAGGTAGAGGAGCCTCAAAGTGCAAACAGGTGCTGATCTCCCTCCAGGGGGGATTGAGTGGCACAGACCTTACAGGCCTGTCACTTCTGATCAAAGCAAGCTCCAAGACCACATAATCACCATCACCCACCTTTTAAAGGATGCCCTGATTTATCATCTGTCAGTGTTAATAACTTGGCTACTCTGTCTAAAATACTTAAGAACATTACACAAGGATAGCATTTCAAATTTTTTTTAGAGAAATGTGTAAATGTTTTAAACTAAAATGCACTGAAGTTTCTCCTTTGAGGCCATCTGTTGCTGGAGACCACCTGTCATCAAAAGACCACCTGAGCACATAATATCCCATCATTACAGAACTATCCCCTTGAAGCCATAGATTTTAAATGTTAGAATAAGGAGGGTGTATGTTACAGACATTGTTGTTACTTGGCTTTTCATACAGTTTGAAGCCATGGGATGACAGCCATATGTGAATAATGGCTTCATAATAACATACATATGAAACGCTACTTTGGGAAAAATCAGATAAGAGATCTGAACATTCCTTGATTGAGCTGCTCACATCCTTCCAGCCGCACTGCTCGCACTGTACTGTTCAAAGTGCCCTGATACGCCATACCTCAAACAAAACTTCTGAAAGTACCGAGCTTAATTCTCTTTCTATTTATAAGAATCACTGACATTTCACGAAGAAACAAGATATATTGTAGAAAGAATAAATTTTGTGTTTTTTTTCCCAAATCTAATTTTTCCCTGCTGATCTCATTTTCTCAGCCCAATAATGTCTATTCAAAAAAAAATACTCCAACAAGCTGCTCTCACCAGAAAATGTACTTTTTTTGCCTTTCTTCTGCCTGCCTCTAACATATACACAGATGGTACCTCAGTGTCGAGATGTGATCTGCACCACCATAACCTACACAGTTCAAGACAATTTCTACCCTCCTCTAGTGTGGAGAGAACAGAACTCTCAGACAGAAGCCGGGGCAAGCGTTAGATTCTTGGTTAGCATATACATACACCAACAGCTTCTTTTTTTTTTTTTTTTGAGAAATTTTTAGTTGAGCAAAACAATATCAAGATAAATGTCACTGCACTGCCATAAGACATCCTCTCCAGGAGGAAGTTCTGGGCTTGCATTCCTTCCTCAACAAGTTTCCTATGGAGTGACTGAATTGTTAATATATTCACATATTTTTCTTAAAAATCCACTGATAAGCAAATAGCCAACAGGCCTTGACAGTATGTAAAGAAAAATCCTATCAAATTCAACAGCTAAAAGTACCAACAGGATTTTACTAAAATATAAAATTACTATGAAAAATAAAGAAGTTTAATAGAGAATATTTTTGACAGTTTTTTTTCAAATACTTTGTTTATTATTATTTCTAAGTAATGTGCAGACTTCTAGGACAAAAACAAGTTATTAATACTATACTAAATCACTAACATTTTATAAAAATATCGTTTTTCCTTAACAGTTGTAGGCTTCCAATACCGTATATAGCAACTTCAATATTGAAGTGTTAAGACTTGTAGGAGTTATAGGACAGCAAGAAGTACAATTTCTGAATGAACTAATTCTTAATGTCCTTGTATTATTATACTCTCCTACATTTACTGCACATTAGTCCTCATGTAAAAAGTCAGTATAATTATACACCTGAAGAATCTAGAATTGCTTCCTAGCTAAGATAATAATTAAAAAATATAAAAAACCCTGAATAATTACAAAGGGGAAATAAAATCCAAACTTCCAGTTTATAGTTTAACATGGATTTTTTGGTGACATGAGAATCTAGCCAGGCATTCAGATCTGGTATTTTCATGGGAGAACGTGCAGTTCTGCCCTGGCGACAGTGGAGGACCAGACCTATGCTGACAATTGGTTCAGCTCAGAATGGCAGCAGGAATTCAGCCAACGCTGAACTTTCTTCACTTTGTTTTCTTTTGCAAAATCCAAATAACAGATTGTGAAAATAATTGACCAACAATGACAGCAAACGAAATTCTGTAGTCTGCAATAATAGCGAGATGCTGATTTCAGTGGCTAATACATTAAGATGAAGCCTGAAACATTCCCTAGACAAGTGGCTCAGCACAAGAGAAGTGCTAACTTTTGCATCAGAGATGAAATTTGCATGAGGCAGACACGGTACTGGCAAGGCGCACAAGACTACTGTCAAGGTGACATGCACAGTAACAAAACTCATCTTGGAAGGACTCCTACAGTAACTTGCAATACGCAGACTATATTAAAACTTTGTATTTCATGGGATCTAACATAATCGATTTTAACTAGAACATATACAGATGCTAAAGCATTAATTCAGTAGTTTCAGAAGTGGATTTGTTTCCTGCAGTGCCCTACTTTGGCTCCAGCAGGGTGTGCTCTGACAGGATTAACTTGCAGAGCATCTACAGAGCTGCGCATCCAACAGCGGCACACATGCACAATAGCAGAAAAATATCCATCTCCTTCCCTTCCACCTGAACTAAATTTTATATTGAAAGCTCCTTTGCATGCGTGCATTATGGAAGACCATTTTTGTCATTCAAGTTCCTAGGCATTGCTAGAAACACTTCAAGACTACAGGAAGACAAAAACATATTTGCATCTCTGCATGTACTCCTGAAAAACCAGGCCACTGAAAGAAGTCCTATTGCTGTAACCTTCCCAAGCACCGCAAGCTGACAGTCACGGGGACTGCACTCTGTAAAGTCCCATTAAGACCTCTCCTTTCTGCAGTGAGGTGCCTGACAAAGGGTTTCTAGAACAGCCTGTGTGAGAAAGTGAGCTTGTATTACTATCTCTCCAGGTGATCACACAGCCTATTAGTTAACTCCATGGAAAACTTCAGGTTCATAGAAATGGTGTTCCACTAAAAACTTTTTGAAAACGTATTTACAATTTTAATCAGATGGTTTTCCTAAAGTAGCATTCAAATTCTGTGTTTAGATTTCTTCTCTTCTTTCCCCTGAACTTTCCTCCGTTCTTTTCCCAAATAACATGCATTCAGTAACGTTAGAAGAGAAAAAAGGTCCCTGAAGAGTAGAGGCTGAATTGCATTCAAACTGCTTTAACATGCTGAACATACCCTATGCAAATTTTACAGGGGTGTTAACCAAGGATCATTGTTGTAATCGCTGTGCTTTGCAAACATGGTACTACCCTACATGGCTGCAGCTTTTTTTTTTTTTTTTTACATCACTAAAGCTTCTTGCCATTCAGTTTCCTCAACTGCAGAGGTTCACAGAAAGACGTAACTTCAAAACCCTCATATTTGATTTCAACTAGCAATTCCTTTGGAGGAAATTTTTGTTCTATCTGCTTATATGTGCAGTCAAGTATAACAACTATTGTATTCAAAGTGTGCTTTTATCAAATGACTGAAGGAGCAAGTTTATTAACCACAAAGCACATTAGAGAAAGTTTAGAAAACACAAAATTATCAAACTAAAGAGCATATTTTATTTTTAATAAAATAGTGGAGCATGAAAAATAATTGTATATTACAAATATATACAGCCAAAACTGTGCACCCCCAGCACAGTAAAGAGCATCACTCTATACAAAGCTTCCCTTTGCAGAATCTAGTGCTTCTTGATCTATTCATAGTGAGAATTTGTTTAACAATAGAAAGAGTCAATAAGCCCTTTGGGTCTCTTTGAATTGACACCCCCCTCCCCCTTTTTTTTTTTCCACAAATCAGTCCAAACGTGTATAACATTGGCTTGATTTCCATTAAAAAGCCACAAAATGTAACACTAAAGGGTTTCTGAGGACTAGACCTCTTAGTTCTTTTGTTAAGAGATTTCTTTTGTTGTCTTTATGTACAGCAAAATACTTGTTTCTCTTTTCATGTCATGGTAAGAAAAAAAAAATGTATTGCACTTTATTCTTATTCACAAAGTTTGTGTCTGGTGCAGGAAGTTTCTCCTCTAGTGAAAGAATATTGGTGAGCATTATAGATTGAACCTATTTTTAGGCACCCCAAACCCAGCAGGCTGAGATGAGTTGTAAAGGATTTCTCTCTCTCTCAAAGTTAGCACGGAAGTTGCTTTCACAGACCAGCACACTCACTGAGGACAAGCCTCTGGGGGACCTTCGTTCTCCTTAAGAGACAATGCTCACTTGGGTGCTTTCAAAAGAAAGTCATTGCTCCATAAAACTTGGCTATATCTGGTTACTCAAAAACCTGTAGGAAATCCAGCTCAGCTACATTAAAAAGTTAAACAAGGTATTTTGTTGTTGGTGGTGGTTTTTTGTCTGTTTTTCTTTAACTATCAGAGGGCCGGATGAAGTACATAGCTAAAAATTAGTAACAGAAGAGGCTGTTTTAGTTCACAATATTTCTTTCACTGAAAACCTTTCCATAAGTACATTTACCTTCAGCATATTCAGTATTTAACCAGGTCCTGAATTCACTATGACACTTTTTGCCTTGAGGTATTAAAGTGTCCTCTGACAAAAAAAAAAAAAAAAGCACCATTTAATTTTCAATATTTGACTGCTATTGTGGATGTTTGTGACTTCATCTAGAGCCTATTCATACACAGGTGGGTGGTTGCAATGTTGATTCATATTTTGCAAGGTGAGTTTTTTGTGGATGCTGAGGTTTTTTGTAGATTCCACTACTGGTAATAACGCTTGCAGGTTTTCTCCTACTTCGCTTCTTTAATCTTCGACTACAAACATTTTGCCAGGACTGAAGAGTCTTGGAAGTCCAGATCCACATACCGCTAGTAATGCCCACGACTAACAACATAAAAATTTTGACCATAAAAATTTCTACTGCTGGAATGGAATTATTCATCATGCAGTCTAAATTTTTAGTCTGATTGTTCATCTTGCATTTCTGTTGAGTTGCCACAATTTTCCAATAATCCATGTTAAGTCTTTCATAAAAATAGCAAGCTATCACGCAAGTTGCAGGCACTGTGTACAAGACTGAGAAGACACCAATCCTGACCATAAGTTTCTCCAACTTGTCGGTATTTTCTCCACCTGTTTTCATCACCCTTCTGATATGAAAAAGGGCCACAAAACCAGAAAGAATAAAAGAAGTGCCAATGATTAGATAACAAGCCAAAGGAATGAGTACAAACCCGGTCAAGGCATTCACATCCATGCTTCCAACATAGCACAACCCTGTCAGCTCATCTCCAGCCACCCTTCTCATAACTAGGATCATTATGGTCTTCACAGCTGGAATGGCCCAGGCTGCCAAATGAAAGTAGCTACTGTTTGCTTCAATTGCTTCGTGCCCCCATTTTTTCCCAGCCGCTAGAAACCAAGTTAAAGTCAAGATTACCCACCACAAGGAACTGGCCATACCAAAGTAATACAGAACCAGGAACACAATGGTGCAGCCAGTGCTCTCCAGTCCCTCCTGGATGACATAGAGCTGGCCACTGTCCCTGTCACAGGCAATGCTCTCAGCACCCGAAAAGAGGCGGATGATGTACCCCACTGAGTAGACGCAGTAGCACATGGAAAGGAAGATGATGGGCCTCTCGGGGTACTTGAAGCGCTGAGGATCTATCAGAAAAGTGAGTACAGTGAAAGCGCTGGAGAAGAAGCACAGAATGGACCAGATAGCAATCCAAATGACAGCAAACTGCTTGTCATCCTTGCTCCAGTAAACATCAACCCCCGGGGTGCAGAGTGGTGCGCAGGAAGCGCTCTTTTCCACATGGTGGAACTTGCCCGGATTTTCACAGGAGGTCCTGCTGAGGCTGTCCTTGTGCTGCTGCAGGTCATGGCCACTGCTGGGCCTCTGTGGCCGGAACATGGGTGGCAGCATGCTGGATCCCCTGGGCGGCTCGTCTGACCCGTTGTTGGGGGCCTCCATGCACAGGTAATTGGGGTCGTTCTTGTTGGGCAGCTTGCTGCAGTCTAAGGAGTCTGGCCATTTGAAGTTGAACTGCTCCATGATAGGAGAGCATTTCAGCCTCGCCTGCTCGCACATGACCCTGCAGGCTGGGATCGGTGTAGAAACCTGCTCAGTGCACATAGGGGCGTAGAGGGAGCAGAGGAAAAATTTCAGATGGCTGTGGCAACCGTACTCCACCAAGGGGGCAAACTCGTGCAGCTGAATGGCCGCTTCCCTTTGGTTTTCGTGTCCCATCAGGTTCGGCATCCTCGTCATGTTGTACCCTATATCCTTGCACATGGGGATTTCTATCGGCTGGCACCTCCCGTCGCCGGGGCGCTCAATGTCTATGGAGCTTATCCCCGCGCAGCGCCCTGCGAGCCAGCAGAGCGCCAGGACGGCCTGCACCAGGTTCCCTGCGGCTGGCCCCATGGCGGCCGGGGAGGGCGGGGGTCAGTGTGGCGGGTCACTGCGGCGGGGGCTGCATCGCGCCCGGCCCCGGCGAGGCAGCGCGGAGGGCACGGCGGGGCTCAGGTCAGCATCGCCCGGGCCGCTCGGCCCCGGCCCCGCCGGCGGTGCGGGGAGGCGGGCGGGGAAGTTCGCGAACGGCCAGGGGAGGAAGAAGTGCCCCCAACGCACAGATGCGCGAAACTTACTGCGGGGAGCCCGGCAACTTTCTTTTCGCCGGGCTTCCACTTTCGCGAGCCGTCTTTCCAGCACCCTTCCCGCTCCTCCCTCGAAGCGAAGGCAAAGCGATCAGGGCAGATCCGAGCGATCACCTCTTCCAGTCGCACATGTCCCGGGCGGCTTTCGGTGCAGCGGGCTCCTCCGGGGATTTTCCTCTTCCTAGAGCGGGTCACGGCTCCGGACTTTCTGGCCGAGAGGTGGGGATTGGTTTATCCGAGTGCAGAATAAAGGAGGAGGAGGAGGAGGAAATATCCGAGCCGTTGAAGAGGGGGGCCTGGAAGATCTCCCCCCCCTGCGCTCCGGGGCTGCGGCGGGTCGGCCCCGCGCCGTGCCGAGCTGAGCCGAGCGCTGCCTGCCCCCCCCGCCCCCTCCGCCTCCGGGAACTCCGGGCCGAGCAGCTGGGGCTCCGGGGGCGGCTGACTCCGAGGATAAAATAAAATACAACAACAAAAAAATAAAAACCTGTGCAGGATCCGCCTTGCATACGACATCCACTTTGCATGAGAAAGGTGAAGCTGACACGGTGATTACTTTCCAATCACTCGAAACGCCTTGAAACCTCCTTAAGGACCCCTACAGGTTCTCCTTGATCAGCACAGATTAGAAAAAGCCCCATTTGTTTCTCTCTCCTCCTGTCTTTCTTCCCTTCCTTTCTCCTCTCTCTCCCGTTGCCCTCCCTTGAAAGTTTAACAAGATCCTTTCTCTGGAAGGCGTCAGCCTCTCCTCCCTCGCCCAGGTAGGAAGCCAGGCAGGGCGAGAGCCGCAGACTTCGTGGCTCCTAATAAGAGGGCTGAAGGTGGTACCTCCTTGGCTGCCTTTATTGGAGGGAGGGCAATGCTTTAGCGGGGAGGATGTGGGGAGGAGGATGCATTTTATGGCGAGTGCTATAAACTCTTCGCTGCCAGGGTCATAAAATATGCTTGCTTTCAGCCTGGAATCTCAGCTGTTTTCAAACGCTGTGCTTTGTTTCGGATTCCTAAATGAACAGGACAGATAGGATTGCTGGAAAAGTACTGATTATGTTTTTAATCACAGTATGGCATCTCTTGAAAAGTAGCTTTTTTCCCCCTTACATAAGAAACCCTAAAAGGACTAGCGACATACCCTTGAGAAAGTGACTTCATCCACTGTAGAAAAGACACATACAAGTTTTGGAGACGGAGATCATTCTACAGTGAGTTGTGTGTACTTTTTGAGTTAAGCTTTGAGATTTACTCTGCTTGGTCCATCAGAGCCAGAAGGAAGAAGTTAAATCCCCAGCCAAACTAAAATTCACAGATTTACAGACTGAAGGGAGCACTGTGATCGGAAGTCAAAAGATGAGCTCTACTTTATTCTTGTTTTTAATTATTATTATTTACTTTGAGCTTAGTTTTTGCGAACATATTAATGAAGAAGGAAAATCTCTCTCTCTCTTCGTTCAGGCTCGCCCACACAAACTGGGCTCCTCTCCATTAGTGCCTGCTTCTTATCGGAACGAGCACGGATTCTCCTGGAAACTACCAAATCCCGCAGGGTCAGAGCTAATACCCCACCAGCCTCTCGAAAGGAAACTGTTGGCTTCCTCAGTTGTGATAAGGGTGAAATGGATCCAGGCAAGGACAACAAACTAGGGCTAGGGTTTGTCTTTGAAAACCCCGAAGATGCAGCTAGTTTTTGCTTAGAAGTAAAAGCCATCACAAATATGTTTTAAAACAGTATTACTATTTTTTTTAATGGCTTTTGGGTGGATTGAAGAGACCACACTTAGAAAGTGTTGGTCTTAGGGGCTGACCTTTCCTGGGCACTCTGAGATTCCATAGGGAATGTTATAAAAGCAGGCGGTGTTATGAGCAAAAAAAGCTGTATTTATTTTAGTGTGTCTGTGTGTATGTGTGTGTGTGAGAGAGAGTGTGTGTTGGAGCATTTCCATTCTTCATTAATCTAAGCCTATTTTCTTAGTATTTGTATGCATCCCGATTCCTCTTCTGGAGAGCTCAGCTGGGGGTAGCAGAGAAGTGTGAGGAAAGCTTTTACAAGGGACAAGCCACCTTTTAAAACTTCAGTATTACTTAAGATGAAGTTATTAAATATTTGTTTTGTTCAGCTTGATTGTTTTTGAGGTTGTTTTTCCTATTTTTGACAAGTATTTTCACAAAACACTTTATATCACTTTTTGCATTAAAAAAATCTAGAAAAAAACACATTAAAAAAACACGCCATGTTTTATTCTATAGCACTGATAGAGGCTTTTTTACTGATAGAGGTAAAAAGAAATACAAATAAAAATGAGGATAAAAGGAAAGGGGAAAAAAACCCACAATCAAACCTTTGTAGTTGTGCCTCTCTTAATTGAACTTTTATGTGCCAATTTAAATCAGCCTTGTTTTTCTAGCCATTATTTTAGCCAGTGCATCCTGCTTTAGATCATTTATTTCACTTCCTATATTTTTAAAGAGCTATCTAGGACTATATTCCATTCAACGAGACTGAGTCGGTGAAACTAACAAATAGAACATTATTATAGAAAAATGAGAGCGCTGAGAAATCAGCAACTGGAAGATACCTCTGTAACTAATAAATGAAAAGAGTCTTTTGATGGCTCCAGCTGAAAAGATATTTTATTTTATTTTTTTCTCCTGTGTGTGGGATTTGAGATGTGTGATTCTATGGAGCAGCCAGGCACCCCTGCTGCTAGGCCCTGGCTAGGAGTTGGCCCCCCTCTGGCAAATGTTATGGAGAATTGGGAGGAATTTTATGGCTGTCTTTTCCCTCAGCTCTTTTTTCTTTTGTCTTCTTTGAAGAATGACTTTAGACATTTTATTTACATATTTAACCATGGATGAAAGAGGAAAAAGAAAGCATTTGGGCCGTTGTGGGAATAGTGATATGTTTAAATTAATGGAAATCTTATTAGGCTTCTAAAATTTTAAGCAAAAGATTTTTAATGAAACTTTATAATTAAACATGATTTCAAATAATGTGCCAACTCGCAGGAAAGATACGTTTCTCCCTCTAGCTATCCATCTCCCCACCTCCCCAAAAAGTGCAGAGGAATCATCTGTATTTAAAGTCCAGCTCATCTTCTGTCCCATAAGCAAAAGATTAAAAAACCTGAATGTTTAATAAGGCATCTCAAAATTTAAACCGTAACTAAATATTTTGTAGGTGTAGCAAAGCATAAACAAGACAAGAAAAAAGCCCCCGCCCCCCCATCCATGGAATGGCAAAGTTTAATGCTGTGTAATCTACAACAGTGGCAGTGTAATAAAATACTTTGATATGGGTAACGGTGAAAATCAAAGTTGCATCTACTCTATACATGTTGGAGTCAATGGAAATTGCAGTGCTAGGCAAGGTTTTCTGAAATGGGATTAAAGAAAACCCAAATAATCCCTTTGAGATAAAACGTTCTGACGCTTCAGCAGTGAAGAGAAATGAAATGATAGGCTTGGGGAGTTAAAGAGTTAATTAATACATTAAAGAATTGTAATAAAATACATGATCTATTATAACAAGTGCATTGTGTCAGAATGTGAACTTATGTTGATGAACTTTAGTTTAAAAATTCTGAATCTATCACTATTTCAGATTTAATATTTTGTGCTCTCTCGCACAAAAAAGACATCAGTTTAATGTTAGCCCCATCCAATAATCCTCTCCTCATCTATATTTGCTGTTGATTCATCCAGACACATTTTAACTGTTTGCGTCTGTTAGAATTTGTTACCAAAATGAGATGTGTAACATATATGTATGTATTAAAAGCCATACATAAGGTGGTGACTGTAAAAGGAGAAGATCACACGCACAAAAGAAAGCTGACAGCAATTTTATCAATTGTATAAGCCCGCCTTTCTTACTGAATTTCCACTAGATATTCATAAAATTAAATGGCATGCAGCAAATGTTTGCTTTTTAAACAAAACAAGCTCATTTTTCCCTAGCCCCAGAATCTTTGTAGCAGTTTTCCTCCAATATTTAAATAAACACAGCTGCCTAATAGGACAGGCATACTGAGAAATATTCCCATGCAAGTGCGAATATTCACAATGCACAAAAGTTTTAATTACCTTAGAAAGCCACCACCACCAACAGTTAAAGGAATTAAAAACAAAAACAAATCATAAATGGATGAGTGGGTTGTATAGTATTGCTCTAATACAATTTAGCTGGCTATTTTAAGGGCACTTCCCTTGAAATGTGGTTTGAAATATTACCAAAGGTTCGACGGGGTGCATTAGTGTGAATTGCAAATCAGAACATTTCTTTAATCCCCTTTTCATGGCCTGGCTTCGGATCAGTGGCATCTAAGGGACTCCCCACTGATTCTGGCTCAGGAGGAACCATTCACTGGGGCAGCTTCCCTCCTCTATTCCCACAGTCCAGAAAACAACACCACAGACAGACACCCTCCAACTAAATTAGATTAAACTCCTTCTCTTCCACAGCACATTAGCCTTTTCACTGCCCAAGATTCATTATTCAGCTACTTCTAATTTAAAGATACAGCATTTTTCTCCTGTTAGGAGCAAAAACAAAAACAGCAACAACAACAACAAAATCAAAGCAAAACAGAACAAATGAAAGATTCCCACTCAGAAATAAATGCAATTATTTTAGAAGTATATAAAAGTAGAACATCCTTCTCACTTGTGCTCTCATACTACAAGGATAGTATCGTTTTAAAGCACAGGCCACAGCAGAAAGTTCTGTAGGGACTGAAAGAAAGGAAAGGCCCAGCAAAGAGGGAAAAGCACACAGATTTTCTTCCCTTACATACACTACCCAATAAGCTTCATTCGTCATTCCTTTTGCATGCACTATTTGCATAATATCTTGCAGCCAGATCTAGACTCATAAAGGCAAACACATAGCGAAAACTGCGTATGATAGCAAAGATTAATTAGTTCTGTTCTAGTCACTTACTCCTTTGTTTTCTACCTGTAAGTTCTCCTCTCTTACTTTCCAAGGAAAAAAACCTGAATTTTTAATGACCCCCTCACTCTGTTTTCAGATATGAGCGTGTACCTCTTCACAGATACAAACCCAAGCAGCTATCAGCAGGCAGGAGCAGTAAGACCCCAAGCAAGCTGCCTCTTGGTTCCCAAGGTCAGGGAGGCGGTTGCTGCACTTGCAGCTTTGCATCAGACACTGCAGGTGTGTCAGCATAGAAACTCCCACTTTTGGTCATTGTTTTACATAACCCACATTATCCCCGTACCGCCTGGATGGTGCAAAGGAGAAAAGTGATGATCTCCGTTCCCTTATCTTCTCTAGTTTAAGGAGAAAAACAAAGCACTCTGCTACAGAAGAATCTTTGCTCCTCATGCTATTTGTAAATCATCAACAAAGTATCTTTACAATAAATCTCCAATACAAACATTTGCAGCATCTAGCTTGGGGAGAGCTGGAAAAATAATCTTAGGTTTTTTTCATCTGGAAGATCCTGGAAGATACTCTAAGTGCCTGCAGCTCCCAGTTGTAGTTTCAGTGTCTCTCTAAATTAGCAGCTAGATTATGGAAAGATGACTGGGTAGATGAAAGCAGTCTGAAGAATATGGCAATATTTCTGATATATGCACGTCACCCTATTTTACCCGAGCTTGCAGCTGATGAAAGATGTAGTGTCTGGCTCTCCTTGGTCCACCAAGGACCTTCACACCTAGGCAATCATCTCGTGGAATTCTCCCTTCTTTACTGTTAAAGTTTCATAATACTGTAATCTTCCAGCTCATATTTCATCTGATCACCTATACATCGTTAAATTCAGCTTTCTTACTACTACTGTATCTTCTAATTGCCTAGGCAATGCCATAAGCTTTTTGGCATCTCTGGTCTAGGCAGGGAGTTTCAGAATTAAAATGAATAAATATATTTATTACTCTTACAGCAGAGTACAGAAAGGTCTATTTCCCTAATACCAAGTATCATTCATTCATGAACTTCCAGAGCAATTTACAAAACCCCATTTGTCTGAGAGATACTCTGCTCATGTGAAAACTTGATTAGAAAGATTAGGCTTTCTTGTGAAGGTTCCAGGACTGACGTATACTGCTCAGGCCTGAAACCCATCTCTATAAAAAGAAGGGGGATGGGGAGAGTTGTAGTTATAGACAGGCCTGAGGACTGAAAGTTTGGGAGGCTTAGTCTCTCTTCCATTAATACTTCATGCTGTTTTGGTGGTGGAAGAAATTGCCTGTGGGCACTGATGTAAAAGATAATTTCCAGCTGTCTATAACTGTTGAAGTAGTCACATCCCAGCTTCTGTACCCTGCCTATAATATTCAGAACGACTGAGGGCTGGCCAGAAGTAAAGAATTAGAATATGCAATTAGAAAGGGAATGAGGTTTGTCAGAGAGCTGCCAGAGTACGCAAATATGAGCTGGAGATCTCTGGTGCTCTGACAAGGAAGTGGTGTTTTTGCCTTCAAAGATCCTCAAAGATGGCACAAAGTGTCTTTCCGTATCCACCACTCCTTTCCTATTTCACTTGTTTAATCTTTTATCAGTACCTTAATTCTTAGGTTTTTTTTCTTTTCTTTTTTTTTTTTTTTGGTATTTTACAACACTTTCTACATCAAAATGATGTTTAAACTTTTCTAAAGGTTACCCAATTTACGTACATACAAGGCACAAAGTAGCATCACAAATTCTTTTAGTTTTTCCATAACAGACCAGAAGATGACATCCCTATCCAGAAACAAATAAAAATCTAAAAATCAGCTTGTTTTTGGACTTCTATAATTCTTGGACCTAGTATAATAGTTTAAAAAATACCTAGAAGCTTTGACCTACAAAACTTGAAAAATCTCCTTCATTGAAAATCACTAACAGCTAGACTCTTTAATTCTCTTACCTGCTTCTTGAAATATCTCTATCCCATAAGAAGATGGCATTGTCCTTCATCAACTGTAGAGCAGCAGAGTTCAGATACAATAGAAAATTCAGTTCTCTTATCCTCTATCTTCCAAAATCATTCATTATTCTGCTACTATTTATATGGCCTTTTACAATTCAGAAGACTGCTTTTTACTTTTACAGTCCCTCAGTTCTTACTGCCCATATATTTGTCTCATAAAAACACTAAGAGAACAATTTTACAGTTTCATCAAAAATCTCATAAGCTTTCTCATAGGAAAACCAACATATAGTGGACTTGTTTTAGCAGTATATAACGCGTGTTTTAGGTGATTTTCTAGCTTGGGAGGTAGGCTAAAATTGCAGAACTGCTTATGTGGACACTCATGTCTTTTCACCATCTTTAACCTCACTATTATCTTAAGGTCATTTTTATTTGCACGATTCCATAACAGCATCAGTTTTAACCTTTACCATTCCAGGACCCATTTTTGTCCTCTCTGCTTAAATGTCAAGTTAATAGTAGTAAACCTCAGAGGAACAAAAGCAGATTGGGAGAGGGTTGGAAGGTTATTCATAACTTAACGCAGGGGCCATTCTGGCTCAGAGTCATCTTCTGAGACAATTAGAGCAGATGAAATGTGGTAGCTTTCTGACATATCTCCCTTTGTCCTTATCTTTGATGCTGCTATGTGATCCTGAGAGGGCCAGTCCAGCTCCTTTGCCCGCTGCAGAGGATACCAGGATTCTTACATGTTCGTTAAGTAAATAGTAATGATCTCTCAGGCTCTTTTATCCAACAGAATTCTTTTACAGTACTACATGCTATATTGTATTGCACTTCACAGTAGAGGTGGTGGCAGCCTCAGTAACACCCTTTTCTGAAGTTCTGAATAAAGGTTTTCAAATCATTTTTCAGAAGTCAGGCAAGAGACGTTTACCTTCCTAATACCAGACTGGTTTTCTGATTTATCACATTACCTCTTCAGAAAGTTTTTACTCTAGCATTATTTTAAAAAATCTGGAAAAAAAGTTTGGAAATCTGCAGTAAATTTTCTCTCAATCACTGTAATATAAGAATAGCCTTATTTATCAGCTTTCCTAGAGTGCAGAAAACAGAATCCTAGCACAAGATGCCTTCATCTTTCAAGCTCAGTTTTCTGTCAGAGCCTTTTAAAACTGACTCGCATAGAGGCCCGTGTCTCCCAGTGATTTGCAACTGTTAATTAATGCTTTAAACATCCTTGCGAGATACTGTAGGTAAGTGTTCTTATACCTGGCATAAAGAAGATAAAATGTGATACAGAGTACGTACTCTGCATCAGAAACTGAAAGTATGTCACAGAAAGAAATATGGGCCTGCCATTTTAATTCAAACCCTGCTCCCGCTCCCAGAGAAGATTAATCTTTTTATTTCTCAGATGTTTACCAACACCTATTCATTTGCTGGAGTGCACTCCAAGCCAAGTCTGAAAGACACGTATGGTATGCACTGTACGTATAGAGTTGACTCTCTTCTCTTCTTGAAACAATGTCTTGAGATACCAAACTAGAAAATATTGTTGTTGCACATTAATGTAATGCTGGACGGTTAATAGTGTGCTGCCCAACATGTTCTTCTTGGTAAGCAAAGAGGAGAAAGCAGAGAGTGCTGCTGAAAGTCACTGCATGTCAGTGTCAGGGAACAGCTTTTGGCAGACAACCAAGGATTTCTCCAACTATTGCAGCTACGCAGCAAATTTGTGCACATCTTTGTCAGCGGAGTATAGGTGTGTACAAAGCAAATCTTTGAACTTACTACTACTTACACCTGCTTTGCAAACTCAACTAGCAGCCTAACAGCCTTCAGGATATAGAACAAAATTCAGCTCTTTTGTTAAGCATGGAGAAGAATTAATGAAAACAGGAAGAACGCTTGAGCACACTAAAGCTTTGCATCAGCGCAGCTGTAGAAGTGCGTGCCTTCAACAGTGATGTTATGAACTTTGCTTGCCACTGTCAGCTGAATTGGCCAGCACAAAGCGAGCCAGATCACACATACTTTTGCACTCTGAAGTGGCATGTTGTTTTCTTATCCTAACAGTAGATAACCATCACTGTAAGGACTAAACCCTGGTTTTATTGGAAGCAAAGTCTTCACTGCGCATTTCAAAGGAAGCAGTCATTGTCTTTCCAATTACATCATACTTCAAAAGGGCAGTCCTATCTCAGCACTGGCCCACACATGGCTGCGTTTGTCTGTGCTTTGCTCCTGCTTCTCATTTTATGCAAATTCTATTTTCAATGATATTTTCCCTCGTTTTCACTTCAAGATGAAAAACATGATAACGTGATACTTTCTCAGATTATGAATGGAGAATTCAAGAAAATTACTGTATATATGGCCAGGGACCTAGAAATATTTCTTCACCCATACCAAAATAATCTACCTGAATTTCTCTACTGTTAGAAGGAGTTTCAGGAAGTCTGGGCCAAAAGAAGCCAGTCTTCCATGATGCAGATCTGCTTCTGTGATGGAGCTGACATAAATCTAATAATTCAAAGTTTCCCATAGATACACAATAGGTGTATGATTTTTCCCATTATATAACACGGTATATAGTTTGTGTTTTTACCCATTGTTACGATCTTGCCTGGGTGTCTGTAAGAGGGCCTTGTCAGAGAATGGATTCTGTGCTAAATCGACTTTTGGCCTGACCTGCATAACCACTGTAGATTCTTCTAACCATGGGTGGATGATACAGGCTTAATCACTGCTGTATGTTGCTCTTGGACATTCTTCAGCTAGCATTTTAATTTTAAGAATGTGATGTCAGTACTTCTGAAAATATTCTCTGAAGCAAGCATAAAAAGTGAGAAATCTAAATGCCATTGGTTGGAATGCTCTTCTTTAATTCCAGATCACATAAAAGAGATGCTTTATATATCTCACAAGTAAGAGATGTATGAGGAACTGATCCAGAGTTAAGGTAGGCATACCAAGTTTCACAAGGTCAGATATAAATGCTGGTTCTGTACAAGAGCTACAGTTTATGTGTTTGTAGTACAGTCTCTCAGTCCTGCTATGACACAAAAACTAATTGTAATGGGTTGACTCTAGAGCTAGAGTCTCTAGTGCAGGATGTAAAATAAGACACACAAAGATTTCCAAAACACTGAAGTTATACCAGCATGAAGTCTAGTGAGGAAGTGTTACATCTAGGTCACTCTTGGATGTTTAGACATTTTTTCCTATTCATTTTTATTATTATTATTTGGAAATGATTGAAACATGGTGGAAGACAGGACCTCTTAGTCAGAAATATTTGCATCTTCCTAGGGAACTGCACAGTCAGAACAGCAATGATTTAACTATAATGATAAAGCATTAATGGAAAAAGCTTCTGTGTACACAAGCATTTTTTCTGACTTTGTTTCCTCTGTCTTAAAATGAAGAATATTCTGCTTGATGTTAGTGAATGGGAAGTGCTTAGACTGCAGTTTGGAATGTACTGTTACTTCATGAGAGGGTGATCAGAAAATTCAGACATTTGGGAAGATACAGATAGACCTTTTAAGATTGGCTGCAAGTTCAGGACACGTAATGTTCCAGTTTTGGCAATCTCGGAGGCACAGAAAGAGTGTTACATGTTGCAGACATTAGGCAACCAAGTATACAGAATCAATTCAAAGCAGCTGTTGAAGAACAGAAATTTCAGGGGAGCTATAGGGTGAATTCTTCCATCTATACATCTTATTTTGGAAGGGGGAATGCAAAGGAGGAGGGAATGAAAAATTGATACTGCTCTGTGCTCCAGATGAAAGAACAAACATAATTTTATTTTCTTTAATGACTGTACTGGATTCTGAAATTAAACCCAGCGGGTAAAAAGATCCTGTGTAGATTTCAAAAGAGATCATGCAGTCTGTCCATGTGCTAAGTCAGGCACATTTTTTAAGCCCTGCCATGTTCTGTAAAACTGAAAAAGGGTTATCCCTCTAAGCATTCTGCTTTTCAAAGCCATCTATCTCTTTCTACCTACCACAAGTCAGTGGATATTCCAAAATAAATGTCATCCGAACTTTAAATGACATTTTCTGGCTCCTCTCTCGAACTTTAGGAGGAGAATCCTGCATATTCTGCATTAAATATTACCAGAACTCAACATACAGACAGCACTCCTTTTAAACCTCTCAGCAGAGCCAGACAACAACAAACAGCCATATAAACAAGTGAATATAATTCTCAGTACAGATTTTAAACCAATTGAACTGAGAATAGCTAACCTTCAATCTGAACTCACTCCAGCTGCAGGTTAATGCAGTTAATTGCAGAGCACCTGGTCTAAGCCTCAGGTATATGAATCATCCCCGCAGCACACCTTTCAATCTTTTATTCTTATGTAATTCCCCGGGGCAGCTGACAGTGCCTGTTTAAGCTTTGTTCCTAGTGGGTGTGCCAATATGCTGTCAGAATGCCTTTATTATATGCAAAGGAAAGGTTCTACTTTAAAGCATGCGTATGTATATCCAAGGCTGTGGTTTGAGGATACTCTAACTCCAGTAGCAGTACCGACCTAACGAGTACCTACTGTCCCTCCAAAGGAGCTTTGCTGTGTGCTGCTGCTCCCAGGTGTGTGCTGCACCAGTTATGCTAACAAGCTTTGTTTGTCAGGTCGTGCTATGAACTGGGTGAGGAAATTGAGTTGTCTCAATCAACTCAATTTACAGATTTATGACACCAAAACAGTGTATGACATGAAGCTGGTATTTCGTCTAGATTTGGCACATTCTCAAATGGCCTGAGTATGGATACATACATATATACATACGTGTATATGTATACATATGTGATTTATTTGTATGTAAGACAGAAATACTTTTCAGTGTTTATGTATGTGCACATTACTTCAGACACTCATGCAACACATGCTTTTAAAACCATGGCTAGTCCTCTTGAGTTTGATAAACAATGAAAATTGCATAGCCTTTACCCATGGAAAACCTGTGCTTGGACATAGATTTATTTCCAGCAACAATAGTAAAAGGCATACTGAATTAGCTGTTTATCTAAATACCATGAAGTATGTACATACAGCATATGTACAACAATGTGGGTTTTATAAATCAATATCTAACTGCATATGTATAAATAGACATATCTGGCACTGGAATGCCTACAGAGTCTTTTCTCCATGGGTGAACTACTTGTAGATACTTGTAAGATCTTGCTAGCCTGGGATTGATTATGTCCTGCTTATGAAGGTGGTTTGCAGCTTTAAACTGGTAAATATTATTTAAAAAGGGTGGGACAGTGTTTTGAAAATGGTTGGAGAAAACACCATCTTATTTATCTTCATATATATTCGCCAAATTACATTTCTTTACACAGGCTTAATGCAATTGTGTCACATGGAATCCTTCAGCTATCAGTGATAAATAAAGGACATGAAACTGAAGACCTAAAGAAAGCTAATAAAAAAAAAAAAACAAAAAACAGTTGTGAAGAGAAGGCAAGTGAGTTGCACTGAACGTGTACATTATACATAAAATTAGTGATACCCCATACAATAATTGTATTACAGGAATGACAGTCTGGAAATTATAAAACTGCCCTCTCTTTGACAATACTGATTTCTTTCTTCTTTGATGTGAGTTAGCACAGAATATTAGGTTACTCCTTAAATTACACACAAATAACAATCAGACGTTGCCACAACAGTCTTGATGTTGTCATCTTTTCCATTATGCCATTCCACTACATTTGTTGGCAAACTACCATTCAAATATCAAAGTGCACACTCATAATATTTAAGATTTCAAGCTACTTATTTTCAGTCTGCCTGATGCACATTTCTTTTCTCTTACTTCACTGAAGGTCCACATACATGAGTATGTTGTGAGTGTAAAATATTAAATTTCTGATTTCAGAGCAACTGATGTTTGCCTTGCCCAAGCATCAATAAAGGTGCAAAGCCACAGGAAATGTTTAGCTATGCCCTGCAAACCTCTACGAGCGGGAGCATTCTGAGAAGCTGGGGTACTAACCTGTCAGACAGAAAAGGCCAAATCTCCTTTACAGAAATTGACATCAAAACTCCTACTGAATTCATGGAGCTGGGACTTTGCAGCTCAAGAAGTCATCCTCAAATGCAGCTTCTGTGCCTACAGTGAGACCACACCTCAAGGGTCGGTGACAGATCCAAAAGAGCTGAACATTCAGCTACCAGTACAGGCTAAAGATAAGTTCTGTTATATAAAAAGAAGAATTTCTATCTATGATACCTGGCTAGGTAATTACCTTTGATGTCTGTTAAGAAGAGTGGTCATAAAGTGACCACTTTATCTATGGATAAGATTAAAATAATCTAAATACTTTTCATAGTTACATGCTATCTACAGTCAATCCCAGGGTTTTAATCCAATCAATACTTAGGCAATTTGGAATCATTGTGGTATGTCCTCCCCCTGTATAATCACTGTTGACTGGTGCAACTGGATGGGATACATCTGCATCCTACATTGTAATGACACAGATGCACATCTTCCTTGACATGACAAGAGCATCCAAATTATGCAATTTATTAGCTAAAAAGGTTTACTTGAGTTCAGGCATAACTCATCCACTATAAATTAAAATGAACTCATTCTTCTTCAAGGGCCTGAACAAGGTCTCTGCATCACTATAAGCTATTTAAGTGATGCACAGTGGAGAATTTCACCAAGAGAACTGGGACCCACCTTATATTGTCTCTAAAATGGAATATATTAAAAAGTCAACAGTGATTCAGAGTCCATGATATACATGCAAAGTTGCTCCAGCAACTCTAATTTTGTTCAATTATGGAGTCTAGAATTTAGTCTAATGTTTTAATGTTTTCATTATCCTTGTTCTTATCTTTATATAAAAAACAAATCAGCCTGAAATTCAACTAAATGTATTTTTTGTTGTTGTTATTGGAGTAAATATAGTTCTATCATTAATTTGGTTTACTTCCCATTTTGCTTTTCCATATCAACAGTGAAATAATATAGTTACCATAATCTTTCTATTTCTAGTGGACCTACACATTTCTGCAGAATCTTTCTTACAGTTCTAATACAAGTGTTTATAAAAAATGCTCTGTCAAAGGTAAAGCAGAGAACAGACACATCCCTTCCTGGCTCTTATGATGAATGCTTGCTGCCACAGGTCATAAACTTTAAAGCATTTATTTCAAACAAAGGACTGTTATTATCTAGGGGAGTTATCTGTTAAAGGGGAAAGAAAAGAGGAATTCTTCTATAGTTTAGTTTTGTATTAGAAGTATTCAGCTGATCTTACAGTTTTTTGTTTTTTGTTTTGTTTTGTTTTTTTTTTTAAAGGAGAAGAAAAAGGTGTGGAGCTCTTTTTGTTTAGCTGCTAATCTCTGGCCAGATGAAGGGGCTAGAAGGATTTTATACAGATAAAATATAATCTAAATGGTAGCAGTTCAGACTCATCTGTTGCTGTCCAGTCTCCCCTCAGAATTAGCTCACTGTAGCCAAGGAAAGTTTTGGTCCATAGAGTATCAATCTTCTTTATTAGGGGAGATCCTTTTTGAGTCTCAAATCTTATTGCCTCATGAAATGGTAGCACAGGAGAAACCCACCCAGCTTTATGGGCTAAGGCAAGTAATCAATCAATGCAAACAGCAGTGCCAAGCAGACAAGATTTAATAAAAAGAATGAATGGAACCAGCTAAGCCTGCAGGGACAGATGAACCTACTTCTCATTTTCTGTTTATTAAAAGCATTCATATCAATTTGTCATGTGGAAGCATTTAGTTCATTCAAGCACAAGTGTAATTTAAAAATCCTATTAATAATACTTTAAAACACAGACTGTCAAATTCTTTAAAAACAGATGATAAGGAAACTAAAGTGGCAGCTTAAGGCATCTAATTCCAATCTCAGTGCAAGATTTACTAAACAATGGGTCAAACTCACTTTTCCTGCAACTACTCTGAAGCTAACATAGCCACATGTTTACAGAAGGCATGAATTTAGGAAAACTCTTCCATTCTCTGCCCTCCAAAGGCCAGATATGAACTTCTCTTCTGCTGTAGATTTCTTCAAACCAATTTCTGAGATTTATCTTTTCATTTGCTCCAGCTGGCTGTGGACTTACTTCAAGAGACCTCTAAGAGGTCCTGGAAAACTCACCAGGCTTTTTTTTCTGTGAAATCAGAAGCACTGCGCAAGCTCCTCCATCACTGAGACCAAAGGGCAAGCATCCTGGCTAAGAGGTACTTGCTGTGTTTTGCATCCTCATGCAGATCTCATTATCCATGATACAGAAAGGAGTCAAAACAGAAACTTGTTCACTGGGCAGATCTAAGTCAGTCCATTAACAGCTGTGGTTGTTGCTCTTGGGAGAATACTCTTGGCAAGTTATTCTAATATTCTATTCTAATAGTCTATTCTAATTCATCCTCTCCCCCATCCCCCCTCCCTCCCCCCAAAAAAAAATGCTAGAAAGCTAACTCTGTTGCCCTATTTCTCTGCATCTGACCTTATGCAAATTTTATTTTTTATGAGTTAGAATGATCGTGTTTGACTCGTTGCTGTCCTTGTCTCTGCAGTAAGTCGTGCTTCTGATCCAAAGACTGCTGAAATGATAGTTTGAGTAAGTGAAGGGACTATCTATGATTCAGACCTTATATATCATCTTAAGAGTACAACAAATGGGTGTTTGTCCACAATGAGAATGGAATTTCCAGCGAGGAAGTAGAGGTGTAAAACAGAAGTCTTATTGGGATGGCCTTGGCTTTGCCTTATCTTCTTACATTCATCGCCAGTAAGTTAAACTTCTAGCCCCAGCCTAACATCCATCTTCACATATATAATTAGTATCACACCTACAGGCTCTGTTTCTTTTGAATTATCCTTTGATGAATGCCAGAGATATTAAGCATAATATTAGAAGGAATGTTGCTGAGAAGAAGCAAAAGATGGCATGCTTCTAGACTGCTTTGTTCTTTTGAATTATTGCACGGTAGAAAAAGAAAACAAAACCTTTTCTCTTTTTGAAAAGAATACACAAATTGCTGTAACAGATCTGGCTGACCTATTTCAAGTTGAAGTAGTTACTAACAATCTAAGGAAGAAAGGAGAGGAAAGGTAATCTCAAACCCTCAAAATATTCAATAAATTCATGCTTCGGGAACAGCTTAGTACATGACAGCCTGTAAACCTCGAGGCTGGAAATTGAAACAACAGCTTGGTATGAAGTGACCAGAACAGGCCTGCCTCCATAAACTGAGAGAGCACAGAACCTAGTAAAGTTTTATAGCCTTGACAAGATCTTTAACAAATTAAAGCCACTGGAACTATGACTTTGTTCTTTCTTTTCAAGCTGCCCACCTTCCCATTCCTATCCAGCTATGCTAAAGCCTGAAGGATGGTTTTAATTCTGGTCCCAGAATGATACAAAGCTTGTTATTCATACAACAAACCTTTCAAAGAAGAATTTCAGTTTATTGAAGTTGTATAATTGTCATAGAGTTGTCCACAGAAATGAAGACTTCTATAAATTTTTATGTCTTTGTTATAATTTTCTAAAACGATTACAATATATTCATAACCGAGGAAAGACTGCACTTATATTTGCATTATTTATGTAGCAACAAGAACTAGATAAGGCAAAGAAATAAGATCCTTGATCATCACCTCCTTTGATTAACTCTCCCTTCCCCCACCTCTTGTGCAGTGCACACCATAAAGGTATTTTTGTTCACATTTGAAGTTTCTGATATTCAGTTCCAGGAATACTAAAATTTTATACATCAAAATTTACCCAATGTTTGAAGGTACGTGGGATTGCTGTGGTTTGAGGCTTTGCTGTAGGATAATCTTTGTGGCTTTTGCAATACTCGTACCCTATATAATGGCAAAATGTTGTCCTGCAAATAGCTGAGCATGGAGACCCACATTATGAGCTATCTTCTCTTGCCTTCTTGCCCAGTAAAGAGTAAGAATGTAGTGTGAGCTTGAGAAGGAAACACAGTGTAAATGCATCTTCATCAGAGTGAAGTAAAATATTTGTGGAGAAAAGACCTGAATCAGTGGCAGTTCTATTCATGCTCAAAGTTGCACCAGCTCCCAGTATGCATGGAATCCAGGTTCTATCTCCTTTTGCTGCTCTAAGTAATGCCTGAGCAGTACCTCCCATAGTGCTGTAGATTCCCATTCATTTCCTTTCCTTTCTTGCTCTAAGAACCTTCTTTTTTTCTGGGCTTTCACTGTTTAAAGTCCCAGCCAAACAAAGATCCCCATCAGAACACAAGCAGTGGCCCAAACAAGTCAGTTTGCGTACAAATATGAGAAAGACAGAACGAACATTTTGTTTCCCTTTCAGTTTAAGAAAATCACACTCCCTTAACTGTCCTCCTTTTCTCTTCTGGGTTTTACTCTGTTTTAGCAGGAATTAAGTAAGAAATTGGTACAAAGTAGCAAATTGGTACCAAGACTTCACATACATAAAGCGAAGGAAAAGCACATCAGACATATAGCACAATGTAAATTTCAATGAGCAGAAAGAAAATGCTAGGAAAATCCTTGCCTGTTTCATATATAGAGATTTGGGTTTAGTTCTAGGTAGTTTGCATCTTGAATTAGTAGTCAGGTCTGGCATGTGCCCTTCTATTGCTTACACAGAAGCCTCGGAGAGAACAGAAATCCTGAAGATGCTGCACTTGAAATCAGAACTGCTTTTGTTAGGGAGCTTTCATGGTCCAGGTGTAAAATCTCCAATGAACATTAAACATAACTCAAACAGAGAAAACCACCTCCTAGTCTGACAGGCTGCCAACCACAAGGCCTCCAAGTACAAAGCAGCAACTTCTGACAAAAAGACACATGGTATTCTTAACTGACACCCGTAAAACTAAATTTAGTCAAAGTGCATTCTTACCAAGGCTTAGAGCTCTGTTTATTGCACACTTTGAATAAAAATCCCCAGAGAAGAAATTTGAAGTTCCAGTTGCTGAGACTAGACTTGGAAATTACAGTCTTGAAATATCCTCACTGCAGTTTTAATCTTATTTACTGCACTTCGGGAAGCTCTTCACTTTAGTGATCATTCTTGTAAAGAGAAACAAAAGTAAAAATATAGGGAATCCTATTAAGGAAAAAATTATGAACTTTTTAGGGTGTTGTTGTATTTTAAAGCCGACAAACTTACTAATAAATTTACTAGAATATACAGTGAAAGTCTACACTAATACTAGGTCCATTTCACTCAGCTGAACATTCTGTCATTAGCATTGGGAAAACAAACCTTCCAATGATGTCTGAACCATAAATGACATTTTACTATGAGACACTAAATCTCTTATGTAATGCCCTGTTCTACACTACAGCTGTATTTCCTAGAGTGTAATATTTTGCATTTTGTGACTCCCAGATCTAGCAGAGCTTTCTTTCTAAGAGAAATTAAACATAAAACTTATCAACAATGTTGGAATCTTTCACCTTTCTAATTCCTTTCACGAAACTGTGTGTGTGTTTGTTTGATTCCTGAATTAATGAAAGGGTACATCTGCCAACCAGAATGTTCACATTTCCACAGAAAGTCGTGTCATGATGCTGGAAAAATGCAACGGAAAACTTAAAGTGAAAATGTTAGAGGTCTGAGGAACCTGGGAAGGAAAAGAACGAGGACTCTCAACTACCACTGTTGTATAATGCAGACAACAGCAGTGACCGACTCCTGCTTACTGCCAGATGACCCCTTCTAAAATCTGCTGAAATCCATCTGCCTTGACTATACTCAGCTTTGGATCAAGTTATTAGCAGGGAAGATCTCTAAGTAAGTGCATGTCTGTGTCATTGTACTTTTCATAGTACAATCGTGCGTGATACAATATTCCGATGTTCTTGAAGATAATAACTGCCATAATCAGATGATTCTTTTCTGTCTAGTCCAGAATTCTATTTCTGTATTGTGTGTCTGCAACACCTGAAATGGAGCATGCAACATTTGTACTGCATGTTGTGTGAAAACGTACACTCAATTTACATTCAAGTTCAAATTACAAGCAGTTAATGAACAATGTGTTAATGCATGGCAGTTACTGATTACAGAGTTTAAGAGTTGAGTCTGGTGGTTTATAACCACAGCTTATTAATGTCTATGGGGAATCTATTTATTTGTTGGCTCTCCCCTGTGATTTCCAATGTCTGAAACAGAAGTGCTATGTAGAACTGCCTTGATGAGTCAGTGAGAATATCACCTCTGCAGGACATGCCACCACTTTCTGATATGCTCTCACACGTAGTGACTAAAAGGGAAGTTACAGATCCTAGCATATGCTGTACAAGGCCCAGATGTGCTCTGCTTTCACTGAGTAGGTGACAGTGCAAAGGCACGCACTGTATTTCCAAACAGAAGAATGATGTAGTTCAGACCCTCATATAACGTCTTGCCATTGTTAAGCTAAATTAAAACGTGATAGTACTATAAGGTTTTATAACGTTTAGAAACAAGTATTCATTTTCTTACTCACTCCCTTGATACCAAATTTGGTAAGGTAAAAGACAGAGAGGTGAAGCTGTGTGCCAGTAAAACTTTGTTTTCTTCTGCCAAGGAAACTGCTGTTTTCAAGGCAGATTCAATTAAAGTCAATGGATGTTACCTTGAGGAGCTACTTTGTTTACATTTCAAAGGCCCAGTCCTCTTGTTAGGCTGATACTGTTTCATGAAGCTCCTTAATGAAAAGCATTTGTTTGGGATTATACCTCAGCAGCAAATTAGATTCTCCCAAGACAGTTTGACTATGTGAGAAAACCTTTGTGACTGCCCAGACTTCTGTGGTGTCATTAAGATAAAGACCCTCGCATCTGCTCTTTCAAATGATGTTCTCAAGGAAAACACACACACAAAAATACTCACATCTATTACAAATTCAGAGGATTTATCACATTAATTGGCTTTAAATATTTTATTTTCCTTGTAAATTACATAACTGAACTTGAAAACATTACAACAGTGAACATTTTGAAATTTTCTCTTACTCACTAACTTTAACCAGCTTCTCTTTCTAACTGTGACAGTGCCCGGCTACAGCAAGCACCAGTGGCAGCATTTTTAAGAGATGCTTTTGTAAAGGTTCTTGCTTTACTGAGAGATGAAAATTAGGGAAATGTGGCAAGGAAAAATGACTGCAACCATGTTAAATGTTTCCTGCCTCTTGATTTTTCTGTACTATCATTAAAAAAACAGAGTGCTTCCTTTGCCCCTACTGAATTTTTCCACTACGTATGCCTAGAAACTAAAGTAAAAGTCTACCTGTAAGTTACAAGCAAGGAACCTTTGTAATAAAGTCTAGAGAAAGCAACATGAACTCCACTTAGTATGGAATTCCACTTGCTGGAGTGCAGAGTGGATATGAAATTGTTATATACATGGAAGCTAGTAAGAAAATTTTTAATACCCATGACTTTAGTGGCTAGCATATGCTAGGAAACAACTATAATTTACGTGCTGAAAGATCTCTGCAGTGAATTCTATTCTGAAGTACATGCTGATCATAAATCCTTTCATGTTGAAGTGAGTGGCTGAAATCTAAAAGCCTTCACATCTTTTGTGTTATTCCTGGTATGTTATTGATTTCACATTTGGAGAGCTCCCTGAGCAAAGCATGGAAGATTCACTCTAAAACTGCAAATATACTTAGAAGAAAACGTTGCAACTATGATTTTGTTTATATTCCATGCTCAAAATCACATCACTCTTGTTTGTTACAAACAGGAACAGCACGCACAAATCGTGTGCCGACTTCAGTCAGGGGCTGGGCCTGCTAGGCAAGGCAATTTTCAAAGTGACAGAGATTGTTAGAAACACTGTATCCTCAACTGGAAGAGCCTGAATGACAAGAGACTGGTATTAGGAATTCCTCGTGTTCAATCAGCTACCCTGGATGTGAGATAAAGAGAGCTGATGAAAACTGACAGAACCCAGTTTCAGTCTTCTCTTGGGAAGGTTGAAGACCTCTTTTACATAGGGACAAATCCATTCCTGGCGCAAGGATTTTTAGTTCAGCGGAATTATATCAAGGATGAAAACAGGCCATCTTGTTTTGTACTACATGCTTCACATCAATGAGAAAATAAAACAGGTCTCAAAGGAGAGGTGATAAGCAGTCAGTACTCATGCTTCATTGAGATTTCTTTTAAACTATAAAATCTTCTAAAGCTTAGTTTTTAAAATATATTAGTCTGATTTATCATTGATTTATGCAACACACAGTGCAATGACAACTAAAAGCTTTTCATGTAAAATAAAGCACTGCTATTTGAAATCATCCGGATCCAGCAAAATGTGTTGTAGCTCTCACAAAGAAATCACCTGCCTTTCAGCATCCAGCTTCAAAAAAAGAAGGGAAGGGGTACAAAGGAAGGGTTTCTAATTCTGGATCTCTACCTTGTGTGCTGAATTCATGATGCTTTTATGACTCTTGTTTCTCAAACAAACAAACTAGTAAATAGATCACTAAATAAATGTTGGGTGCCTGCTTGCTGGGAATTAGGCATATCAAAGTGGGCATCCAAAGACAGTTTATGGGGAGATACCAAGAGGGCAAGCATAGCTGAACATTTTATTTTATGATCCTATCCTGATCTGAACATCACTTTAGTGCTCTTTGAAATATATCTGATCCTGTTATGTGCGTTATTTTACCGGTTCTAAACGGCATTGAGAGGACTCAATTGTATCATTACCCCTGAACAGCAGCTACATGTTAACGATCTGTAACCACTCCCAACAATGCAAACAGGAAGCCTGGTGGTGGAAATCCAATTGGAGGATTTCCACTGTTGTTGCTTCAATGCTTCAATGATCCTAGGTTAGAAGTAGAGTCAGAAAAAATAATAAAAAAATTATCATGAAGTGCCAGTTAAGAGTTTTAACTGTTACTGGACCAGAAGAAGATATTTTTAGCAGGTCTTAAAGAGTATTTGTATCATTACTTTCAACACGAAGGATACAAAATGTATCACAGTATTTTTATTCTTAGTTACATCATATTAAACTCCCAGTAATATGTCTGTAATAAAGCGTAATTAGGCATTCTTACGATTAAAAATATTATATCTACTAAATATTAACAAGATTTAGCACTATATATCTTTAAATGAACCTTGTACCTCAAAACACTCTTTCCAGAGCAAGACAGTAATGAGCATTGACTGCACATCTATAATAATGATATCCAGAAAATAAAATAAAATCTAACTCTCAAATACTGAATATTTATGCCATGTTGTAAAATGTTCTGTATTTGCAGATTTTGGGGGGTTGGACAGTTTGGGATTTTTTGCTTCTTTTGTTGTTTTGGTTTATCTCAAAAATCTTCTATAGGCAGTTTCTCTGAAGAAAGATCTTTAAAGTAACGTACAGAAATTCCCATGACATTGTCTAAGATCAAACATTTCTACTTGGATAAGAAATACATAAAACCTGCAGCAGTAGAACAGAAATTTATAACTGCAGACTTCAGCCAGTGCATTTTGTAGAGTACTAAAAGGAACAAGGACACAAACAATAGTGATGTTAGCCAGGAAGACATCACTGCAGAATCAATTAAAAACAAACAATCTAACCCCAGCAAACTGTAGTAGAACAATCTTTTTGAAAAGCTCCTGTATTTTCAATACACTATCAAAATATTGCATTTAACTGTTCAGAAATTGGCCTCCAAATACATAGGAAAGTTATTTTAGAAAAATGCAGAGGTCGAATCCTATGTTTAGTGATAGTTCCAAGGCTGTTAGAGCCTCAGGGGAGAGCAGTCCAAAAAGGAATCGGTATCCCCATCACATACAACTTCAGACCAAGAGAAGGGATCAGACCAGTGCCCCAGCCCTGCAAGCCTCCTGCTTGCCTAGCAGATCTCTGACTGTCAGGTTACTGCAGCTGGAGTCCTCAGAGGGCTTGCTGCTGTTAAGAGAGAGCAACCCCAGTGCTGCCTTTATCTGAAAAGCACTGTTGCTCCCTCTCTGTTTAAACTGTTGACCCCTGGTCTCCCCAAAATGTACCAGATTCCACCCACAAGCATCTTTTCTCAACCCTAAATGATCCTGAATATTCTCTTTTCACACTGAACTTGCTCTCGGGGATGATCTGCACACCCAGAGCCCCCTCAGATCTTTACTGAATTTTTCAGCTTCCTTGCCAGACCCACCCTCTTCTCTCTGCTCCCCAGGATGCAATTTGCCATGGCCACAAAATAGAACTCTATTTGTTTTGCTCAGAAGTCTTGAGCCAGTATAGTACAATTAGACTCTTCTCCAAATACCGCGTTCTGGGGGGTTTGACAATCATGCTGAGATCTGTTTAAAGGCTTTGGCATTTCTATTGACCCAACTGACTTGAATGGGAGTGTTAGTGACCTAAAGAAACCAAGAGAACTGATTTTCTACTGTATAGTCCAGCCACTCTGAGAAAATCTATAGAACAGAACACACCAGATTTTACTGAAAAGCAGTCTCTACTTAAACAGCAGAAAAAAAGTCAAATAAAAGCACAGTAATCTGAACAAATGTTTTCAGCACTAGAAAGTGTAAGGTGAGCAAATTGCTGCCCCAAGGACAAGGTGAAAATCCCTCGTCTTCCTTTGCAAAGCAAACAATTAGTAGTGAAATGTAATTTGATGCTTATTTTCACAAGGGGAAAACATTTTGTCAGCCACCTTTTATTTTGAGGTTGTCCTAACACTGTTTTCTTGTAACCTGATACTGACAAGAGTTCTCAGAAACAATCTTAATGACTCCCAGGGGAAGGCAGTTGATCAGCAAGTGCACTAAGGCTGATGAATGCTGTACCCTTTAGTGCTCACCTTGCCCAAAGATTCTCAGGCAACTTAATAAATATTGAGTTAAACATGTTTTACTGCCCCTGGCCAAGGCACCCATTTCATTTGTGAATGAAATGTATTTTTCAAGAGCATCAGTTTCACAAGCAGCTGCATGCTCACAGTCTTTAGGAACTCTATTGAAGCTACAGGTTTTCAGGGACTCTGAAGGTGTTTCACCTCAGATTTTAAAGCACCAAAAATTGAGAGCCTTAAAAAAAACCAGCAGTATAAGTGATTTGTTGAAAATCACATAATTATCAATACTAAAACTGGAAGCAGTGTCCAGAATTTTTAAAATTTACCACTCTGCACCATCCAATTCAATTGTGAACATCTTGATTGCAAATCTGTGTGTTGATGATTGACTATGACATGGATTTATTTTAAGTGAGCTCACAAACACCATTAAGCGCCAAAGTCTGTACCGAAATTATGTTTTTTTTAATGCTTTAATTAAGCTACTTCGCTTTGATTTCAGTGTTTCTTTATAGCTTGAGTGACATGCAGCCCTTTACATTATTAATAAATGTTTTGAATTTGAAGTCTTTAAACTAGAAAGTTTTTGGGAGGAGCTTTGAAAAGCCTAGAAATAAAGCAACTCACCAGAGCACTTAGAAGATAAAGACTTTTTCACACTTAACTTTGGTTTAATGTATCACAGCCATGATTTTAATCACAAATTCTGTCTAAAGCAGAAATAAACGACAAGGATGAAGAGTAGAGGAGCTCTGTCTTTATAAATCTCCCATCAAATAAGAGAAGAAGGTGAAATTCATTGTGTAACTGTGAATCAGAGAATCCTTTGAGTTGGAAGGAACTCTTAAAGGTCATTTAGTCCCAACTCCCCTGCAGTGAACAGGGACATCTACAGCTGGATCAGGAGCTCAGAGCCCCGTTCAGCCTGACCTTGAATGTCTCCAAGGACGGGGCTTCTACCTCTCTGAGCAACCTGTGCCAGTGCCTCACCGCACTCTACCCTATATCTAATCTAAATCTCCTCTCTTTTAGTTTGAAACCATCTCTCCTTGTCCTGTCACAACAGACCCTGCTAAAGAGACTGTCCCCCTTACCTTCTTACGGCCCCACTTTATATCCTGAAAGTCTGCTCTCACATATCCCTGGAGCCTGTTCTTCTCCAGGCTGAACAGTCCCATCTCTCTCAGCCTGTTCCATGCCTTGAATCATTCTTGTGGCCCTCCTCTGATGGGCTCCAACAGGTCCACATCTCTCCTGCACTGAGGACTCCACACCTGCCTGCAGTACTCCAGATGAGGTATCCCCAGCGCAGAGCAGAGAAGCAGAATCATCTCCCTGACCTAACTGACCAAGATTCTTTTGCTGCAGTTCAGGATATGGTTGGCTTTCTGGGCTGTGAGGGCACACTGAACTATTCGCCCACTCAGAACAAAACTCAGTGCTATACGGAGGGCAAGATCAGACCTAACATTTTGAATGGTGCAACAAAATGCCCTATATAGAGGTGTTTTCACTTCTGCTCTTGCTACAGCATAGAGTTGACAGTTGTTAGTGCTACTGCAGAGATAGTCTTCCCATCACACTCCTTTCCAAAAATTATCAGGTCCTCTGCATACCTAACTTAATTGCTACTTTGGTTTCAGCAAAAGAACTAAGAAGAGAGAAACAAATGGTGCTCGAGCAGCTGGTCTCCTCTTGCCCAAGGGAGAAAATCTGTCACCCAGTAACTCTGTATTCTGCATATGCCTAAAGTGCCCTCCTGGATTCAGGCACTCATTCATGAGAGCAGGGATTTCATACTTCATATGAGCGCACACACACACACACACACACACACTTAAAATGAATGGAAGTATTTAAGTCTCATGTAGAAGAGATTTAAAATAACTGTAAGATCTAAAACACACAGATTATGGCGTTCATCAAGACAGCAATAAACTTTAGAAGTGGACCCATATTTTCCAAGATTTCTACTTGAAAATACTTTTGTTCTCATGTACAGTTTAATCTGGAAACTTCTTACATACGTGCATCAAATTTTAGAACTCATTTTTATGCCAGCAGAAAGTAAGTAGCAGCCATCTGTCACAGTCCATTGCAGTCAGAGTCCTTCACATTAACTGTCTGTAGCAGCCAAGTTCCTTGATTTTACTTGAGCAATACCTGTCAGCAATGGTATCTTTTGTGTTAGATCCATAGCTCATTTGGGCACAGGGTAGGCATCTGACATACAAGAAGCTTACATTTCTGTGACATAAAATCTTTGCGCATAGTAATAAATTTACTGGAAAGTATTTCATCACACACTTTTTTTTCCCATCATAAATTGTCAGAAACCAGTGAATTAAACAGGCTTCTCTACTTCTTTTCACATTATAACTCTCTTAATAGTTAGAGCATTTCACCTTTCAAAACATAAGGATCTTTTAAAGAACGTTTTAACTTAAAAGAGCTGCAGTGTTTATACAGGGTTTATACAGATTGATCTGCAGTAATCTATCTAGAGTTCTTTGCCTTGATGAGAGATATTTGAAGTGGTCCTTACTGTACGCTGATGCTTCACCCATTGCATAAAGAGCTGCTTCTGAAAAAGCCCATGATGTACTGGGTAAAACATCAAGAGCAATTAGATTTAGCAAAATTATTCAGAAGAGGCCCAAGATCAAATAAACATTGCTTTTCCACGGCAGAGGGGAACACTCTTCTATTTTTTGCCCAACAACAAGGTACTGACAGCAGTGTTTCAAGTGGGATGGGTCCAGACTTTGATCTCAGCAGGGGGGCTTGTGTTAACCACAAGTGCAAGCTGTCTTAAAACCCACAGGTCAAGCAGGTATTTTTAGTTTTATTTTGAAGACGTAGAAAGATACCTTCTCTCATTTCAACAGCAGGTCTATTTATTTTGGGGCGGGAAGGGAGGGGGAGCTGCAGACAGAGGTATTGTTTAGGTAAATTAAAATAAAAAAAGACATTCAATATTTATCCGTTAAGAAAAAAATAAAATACTTCCTGTGTGACAGAATCCCTCCCATTCATTTTAATGTCTAGCGTATCTCAGATAAGCTAATAGAAAAGAATTAAAGAATAACACTCCCCAGCAGTGGTCCTAAACATTACATTAATGCTAAATTATAGTATTTTGAACAATTATTGCAGGTTATTTCAGTAGCTGTTTAAAGGAATGAATCAGATTAATTCAACATTAGAAACACTGTCACACTGGGCTCAAGTTGTTTTTTAATCCAACAAAGTTAAATCTTTCAGAGTATTCAAAGGTCCCTGCAGCACAAACTGGCAGGACTGTATGCTTGTCTTCTGTCTGTATTTTTACCCTAAGGCCAAATAGCAGTGGGAGGGAGAGAGAAGCACCACCTGTTTCCTTAGTTTCTCCCTTGGAAAGGTCTGGATGCAAAAGAAAAAGCTACACTGGAAACAGCCTGCATGTGGTTATGGCCCTAAGCCTGCAAAACTTGCACACATGAGTTTCCCACCAGCTTGGATGGGAATTTTGTGCATAATCATTTCAGTGTCTGACCACAAAAGCCATAATTGGAATTAAAACATCAACTGAACTGTTAAATATCCAGAACTTTGGCACCAAGATAATATGGTTTAACTTTAGTCTGAATACATGACATTTACATCTCTATATTATCTTATGTGATGCTGGGCATATTTGTAGACTTTCATTTACTGCGCAGAAAGAATAAATTAAAACTTGCCCTATATGGTGGTAATAAGGATATTACAAACCCATATTTTAAAGCTTAAAACAATTCCTCCCCCCCACTCATGAAAATTATTAAGAGTGCAAACCACAACATTTCCTTGTATATATTATAAAATTTTTTTCCCCATAATATTTTATCTGTCTATAAAAGGCAAAAATATTTTGTTTGTAAGCCTCAACCTTTGGCAGCCGACAAAATGACTAAGTTTCCTACAAATAATTTCAGTTGCCCTTTTGTTTACCAATGCGCTTGTTTCCCATAATCCCCCTGGGAAGACATAATATCCCTGTGCAGATGTTCAATGTTATAATTGGGCAGCATTCAGTAGAAATGTCATCAGTGACACAACACTTTAACAATAAAAGAAAATGAAACAGACATCACAAGGGGCTCCCATTTCAAAGCAAACCTTCAAGGATCTGAATGGGAAGCCTATTTTCCATTTTACAAGTTCTCATTTAAATTACAAAAGTACGTTGACATTTATTTCCTGAACAGATGAGTTTATCACTGGTTTAGTAATGAGTATCAATGGCAATTGAAATTACAATTCCTTTCATACTAAGCTTCTTGTGATAAGTGTCTTGTTTTACTTGCCTTCTCACACAGCTTTTTTCTGACCATAACATCCAACATTTTGCATATATATGAATTTTCATGTTATCGAAAATAGTTGCTTCAGTAACAAATATTTTTGCAGAACAGCATGAAAAAGCCCTTCCTGTCTGGACTTGTGCCAGAAGCGACTTTCCCGTCAGTCCGGATTTCTTTGAGTACCCGATCTCATGTTCTAAGAAATCAAAGACAGATAGCAATGCTGGCTCCACTATTCCATGTTTGCTATGGGCTACAGAAGCTGATATGCTAGCAAGCTGAGTCTGAACGTAGCACCTGGACTCATGGGAACTGTGCTGAAATGCCATTCTGTTCTTCAACAGTTACGTTCACATAAGTGAAAACATGACAGTTGGCCATAGAGGTATTAACTGGTTTCTTCTGGCTGTTTTGTATGACCACCCGGTCAGAAATCCAGGGATCTCTTTTCCATGAACCATCATTTCACTAACAACCAGCCACATGTAGATGGATATCAAGGGAGAAGATCTAGAGGTGAGACTAAAAAGTTTCAAAACCAAATTCTATCCTCAGGTATTTACAAGGAAAATCCTACTGCCTTGATACAGGTAGGAATTCAGAGAAATTATGTGGGTTAGAATTCAGAAACAGAACAAAATTTGGTTATCTATATTCCATCAGCTTAATACAGAAGACAGGTAAAACTGGCTTTCCTACATTCTCTCCCAGAACTTGCATGGTGGAGATCCCTGCCCAGCTATCTTGCAGATTAGCCAGAAATGTGCTTAAGCGCTACCACAGGTATTCCACAGGAGAACCTTTGGGGCACAACAAGGTAGATGCAGCAACTGAGGGTATTCCTACCAAGCATTTGCCTTTTCAGAACGAGAGGATGCACTGATAGAGGTAACTTGGTGTTCAATAAAACAATATCCAATTTTTGTTAAATGTTCAGCAAAGGCAATACACAAGGGAAAGTTTTGTGCTGTCTGACCTCATATTCCCTGTGTATAGAAGCGAGCGGTTTCTGAATCTCCAAAGAAGGTTCAGGAGGATGATCCTCAATTAAACTCATCTCAGCCAGAGAAGGTTTTGCATTTGGCTGCAGAACAAACAAATAAACTAATGTAGCGTAGCTTGCCAAAGAAAACTTTGAAGTAAGTGTCTGATGCAGTCTGAGGCATAATGTGCTAAAGAAGCCTCAAACGAAAAATTGCAGGAGTCCACAATGGGGTAGGGCAGAGGGAGGCAGGGAAACAGAAGTATAAAATGGAGCAAGGAATTCACACAATAGGTTCTCCTTCAAAGTATCATATATATCTGTAACGTAGGAAGCTGTAATTTATGGATTTGTTATAAACATTTCCATAATGCAGTAGAAAAATACATGTATCTAGTCTGCAATATAAAAAGTTTCCCAAAATATTTGCAGGTAACACAATTATCATTACTTCAAATGCTATAAGGTTTTTTTTTCTCCAGAATTGGAATTCTCTTGGAACTTCTGTAACCTACTCTGGCTCTATTTTTTGCCCTTCTGGAACTGGACAACCAAGCAACACACCTAATAGAAACAACAAATTGCTCAGAAGGAGTGACAAACATAGGAGGAAGGACTCAATTTCCAGAACGTCACTCACCAAACTAACACTCCCCTTTGCTGCTGCACTCCTACAGAGTAAGAAGAGAACAAAAAATTTAAAACTCCTCTCCTGTCTTTCTCCAGCAGAGCTTTGACCCCTCCAAAAGAGACTTTCCTGAGATTTTACGAAGTCCAGCAGGAACTTGTTTTTGTTATTGATTTTACATGGAAGCCAGACAAATGGTGCTGAGGATGATGGTTTGAAAAAGCACTAGGAGAAATAACATTACACACATACGACCTTTAATGACAGGGAAGGAATAAATATAGAACTGGAGCCATCTCCTGTGCCCTCCTCAACTTAAGCCACCTCAAGACTTTGTTGCTTTCTTAAGATCTTGCTGCTCTGACTGTGTCTTTTCCCACCTTCTCCAACCCTTTCATGCAATTTCATTTTCTGCTGCCCTAAAATCAAATACTTGTTCAAAGCTCCATGTAGGTGAGGGCACAACTACATTTCTTTCTCCATTTTCTTCTACCCTACTCACCCTTTCTCCCAGAGGTTCCCTTAAAATCTCAACAGTCTCTGTGCCCTCTCTCCTAAGTTATGCTGACAACAAAGTCAGTTTCACCATCTCCCCTTCCTCTTTCTTCTTTAAAAACAATCCATAGATGCTGCAGTGATCTCCACATCTAGTGGACGTATTTTTTCCCCTCTTAACTATCGCATAGCTGCCATAAACTGCATTCACTTCTTCAGTGACAGACTGTAAATCCTTTGGGGCATTTGCTCAGCATATTTTCTCCTCTTGCACTCCTGCTGCGAATAAACTGGCAGAGAACTTTGGATGGATTAAAGCGAGTCCGGTTCAGTCAATTTGTGCTTATGCTGATGTGAGGCAGTGTGTAGCAGATTTCATTTCAGCTATGAAAGCTTTTTTTTTTTTTTTTTTTTTAGGAATATGGCACAGGAGGTCACATCAAGAGACAGGTGTTCATTTGTCTGCTGAATATATTTCTAAACAAATATAAAGAACTGTGAATCATAACCTTAAAATAGAACTTATTCAACATTCTCAAACACCTCTGCAGCTTCAATGGAAAATTTGTGCAGGGTAGTAAATTCTCTTGTTATCTCACTACTGGTAAGCACAAATGATATGCTTCTGATTAGTCCATTTGGGACTGGAAACTGCTAATTCAGCCATATGTCAGAAAAACGTCACATGGTATGTGACATTAATGTGACGGTAGGTCAGTGCTGGCTTCTGAGGAGGAAATTATTCCATATGGAACAGGAATAAATCACACAAAGCCAGAATGCTAAGAGGAAAGGGAGGGGAAAAAAGTGAAAATGGCAGTGGAAAAAGGTGAAAAATGATAAATAATGGATTAATTTTGTGAGGAGGTTCTGAAAATCAGCAGACCCTACATCGGTTACCTGTCCCTAACTAAAAGAGCTCAATTTGACACTGGAAATCTTTAAAATTTGAAGAAAAGAATAATGTGAGGGGGAGATGGAATAAAACTTTCAGGAAGGTAATTATAGAAATGTGGTTTTCCCAGATAATGTGTCTCTATGAGATACTGATCTGTTATTCTGGATTTAATAGTGGAATTCCCAAAATTTGTGAACATATTTTGTAAGTTACATTACATAATTTGTGATGAACCAGACATCAGTTTGTACTTTAGTATATCAACAGAAACAGAGCTGCTGGAAATAAGAAACTAAAGAACCTACCCTACTGATTCTTCCGCCATAACCCATAAACTTGGATTCCTCATTCAGATCCCTTAAAATAAACTATCAAGGGCAGGGGAAGGTGTTGAAAACAGCTTTTGAAAGTTATCTCAAGTCTTCTAACATACTACAATGTATGTACATCTGTGCTGGCTGTAACAGATGTTGGAAAGTTTGCTTTTTTTTTTTTTTTTTTTCTTCCTAGAGAAAAAGAGACAACCAGGCCTCTAACAGGCCCTCTTTGATCTCACCTGGGAAGAAAGTTACAATGTGTCCCTGAGAATCTCTACAGTTCAGGCTTAAAAGACAAAAGAGAGGAAAATGTGAAAAGAGCAGGAAGCAGCACATAAAATAAAGCAAATGGGCTTTGAAAAGCAGCCTGGTTCCTGGGAATGGCACTGTGTCTAGTTATATCCTTGGAAGGTTGTGTTTCACAAAAAAAAAAAAAAAAGTCTCAGAGATGTGCCAAACCACTTGCTTTTGATTTGGGTGGCAGCAAATGGAACATGACAAGTAGAGCAGAGCATAGTTGTTACACTGCCCACAGCAAAGAACGTACCACTTAGAGGATAACAAGAAAAGAAGAGGTGATAACCCCTGAAATTGCCCATCTACAAAAGAAAGGGTTTCAAAAAAATCATATTTTAGAAAATACAGTCAATCAGAACATACACATACCAAAAATTACTCTAGCTGTATATTTGCTTTTCCTGAAAACACTCAAAAAAATTTCTACCTAGTTATCATGATTAGTAGTCCTAAAATTGCAGCCACGGAAGAATGCTAGAAGTTAAAAAGGTTCTGAAAATCTGTAATGGAAAATTAACAGTAGCTACTGCACTTCAGAATCTGTTCATTTATGTCATTTGGCATGAGCTGCTATTGTCCCATTGCCATCCTGACAAGTTGCACATGGTGGGAATATAGTGCAGGCAGTGCAAACAATTATATTTCATTATAGCAAATAGATATTATATCTGCCTTTTATTTTAATCTTAGGCATTTTTTAAACCTTGCAACAATACCAGTGTATGAAAGTAAATGCTGCTTTACAGACGAACATACGTGCTATGTCAAGGCATAGAATCTGCAGAATATGGTGTATCATGGAGCAGTGATTGGTGTGGACCTCTTTATGCTACACCGAACTATTTACAGGGCCTTACTTAACATCAAACACAATTTGGAGTCACAGTCTTTACTATCAGTCTGCTGTGGAATTACACAGAAATCACGTACCGTTGTTAGTTTGTCCATGTCAAGCGTATATCATTAACTTCTGCATGCACATTGCAAAACATGCAAAAATGCTTTGAAACCTCCAGTGAATAATGTTAGAAAAAACTCCCAAACAAAGCTTCTTACTTCCTCATCAGTTATTGAAATATGTTTCTATAACACTCTTGAGTAATTTACTAACAATCTCACTGTACAGTGAGAGAAACTGAGAGTGAAAATATTATTTTAGGATCTCTATTTCTTTACAAAAATTGTGAGAAGAATGAACCTCACACCTTCTGCAGAATAAGAAACTGTTCTGGATAACGGGAAGAATTTAGAGATGCTGCTGGAATGGAGAGAATAAATGACCAACAAGTCTAATAGCTGAGAGTTCAGTTACGGTAATGGATTTTACATATATCTGTGTGTTTTTATTTCCTCTGTAGTCTGTAATTCTTTTTGTCTTCATTCAAGTACATGAAATTCACAGTCTGTGGAGAAGTAGAATGAAGCACAGATAGTTATTTATTTGGGGTGGTAAGAGGGTTTTCCCCTTTTTTCTCAGTTTAAGTAGACCCATATTTCGTTCTGTGACCTTAGCTTTCCTCTTGTGCTGCTGAGGATGTATCTGTACATCGAACGTAAACTTTCTCTCAACCTTTACTTAGGTGGACTCATATGGGGCATACTCTGAAACCCTCATGCGTGCCTATATTTCCCTGTCCCACACCCCACAGCCTGCCTTCAGAATACAGAAATTCCCAATGTTTTTACTTCAAGAAGCACCGTTCCCTTCTGCTCGCCAGTTAGAGCATCACGCATGCCAACACACGCCTAGTTATTGCAGCCGTGATTTTGCTGGATTGAGACACTCAGTTTGGACTTGAAACTTTACGGATGTCACTCAGCTTGCCTAAAGTTAATACGCACCCACATATCAACACATAGAATCAAATCTGTGCTTTTGGTTTGAGTTAAAAGTAAAACTAGGGAAGACCTATAACATCATTCTCTATGTCTTCCTGGTGTTAGATTGTTCTGGATAGAGTTTATTAAGCAGAACTCGTATATGATGAACAAAATGTGGAATGATACTGTTTTTAAGAGGAGTTATTCACTTATACCTAAAGAACCATTCAGTTACCAAGAGTTTCTGAATGTGTGCATTTTGATATTCCTACACTTGATTTTATTTACCATTTCTCACCAGTAGATTGGCATTCTTAGCTCAGGAAAATTGGCTTAGCTGAATTGACTTGAAAGCTGAAGCAACATACTCTCACTGAAGATCCAGCTCGTATAGAAGAAACAACTTACACCTGATCTACGGAGATCACAGCTTATAAAAGAATGAGTGCAGTACCCAAAGCAGAACTATTTTGTCACAGTAAAACTGCTTTATTCTTATTCTGCTTTATAGCAAATTATAGCCAATTCTCAGGAAAGGGCAGTGATATTGAAATAAGAGTATGGTTGATGTACCACTAAATTACTCCACCTTTTAAAAGTACGTTAGCAACCCTACTTAGAATGATTCCACTACAGCAATTCCACCTCCCCCACCATCACGCACCCTTTTTAATTGCACATTTTCTAAAATAGTCTCAGATCAATAAATGGTCATTTTGGTGTCAGCACATAAAATATTCATGTCAAACTGTCCTGTGCCAACTTGCATGTCTCTCTATATAACAAATGTGATATTCTTGTGCTTAGCTTTAAAATAAATGCATTTCCAAGCATACTTCTTCATAGCAGAACACGTTGCTAAAGTTTTTCAGCAAAAATATTTTCTTCTTTACGTTCTCTTCTTTTTCCCCCTCCCTTTATTAACAAGACAAATCTCTTTTCATTTGCTTACCCTCGAGGAATTCTGTTATTAGAATTACTTTCATAATCATAATTGTAGTGCAAATATATGAAAAATGTCTTTCCAAAATACTAGCAGTATTACAATAACACAACGGCCCTTTCCATATCCAGGGACCTGCTTTATTACTATATTATTCAGCACAGCAAGCGGGACATAACAACAAGAAATCACACTCTAGAATCTTCAATCTAAATAAAATTTGCTCTTCGTATTCAGAGCCATGTGGGGTTGTGATGCTCCAAGTAGGAAATATCAGGGCAGTGATGACAGACAGGGAAAGTTCTTGAAAGGCCAGTCTGTGCATTGAGCACAGCCCTCCAGAATAGCTGCTTACAGGAACATTTCCAGGCTTGGGCTTAGTGCCAAGCAAATGCACAAAAGTAACTCAGATATATTTACACCAGGCCTCCCAAAGTTTCTGGTTCCAGACACATGACACAGACACACCTAAACAAGCTTAATATCTGGGCAGATTTATTAGCTTAGGCCCAGCCTCACACGAACGGAGATCTGAGCAGACAGCAGGATCAGTGCACCTGCATTCATATCACACAGTCTGAGTTAATAAGCCCTTCTAGGACAGAACCAGTTCAGAGCTGGTTGGAGCAGCTCAGTACCTGTGATTCTATCTGCATGCAAGCTAGAGAATCAGGCTGCAGATGAAGAACCGAAGTTAGATAGTATGGATGAATGGCATGCAAAGATACAGAGAAGTAAAAATTCTTTTTGAGATCTCCACAACTTGCTTGTCGAAGTTGATGCCAGTTATTCAATTCATTATCTAGATCCTTAAGTTTATGACTATCCTCCACCTTTTTTTTTTTTTTAATTAAAGAAGCTAAAATATCAGCCTTAAAATTTTATTTCTAACTACTTTTAAAATTTAAGAAGCTATGAAGCCATTAGCTAAAGAAAAAAAGTACCAGAGATACATGAACATGCACTGTGTTTTTCTCACTACTGGAGGAAATTTTGTCATAAGCATATAAATAATTTCACATAGTGAAATAAAGAAAATTAAACTAATAATGCATAGCAGATTTCCTAGATGAACTGACGGTCATTAAACAAACACTCTAGTTAGCCAAAACCTTGTTCCAGTTTGTAGGATGTTAACATACACATTAGTAATAGCTCTGAAATTGTCACTCCATAGACATGAAATCTAATTTGCCTTGGGAACATTAAAATCTATCTTGATTTCCATAGATCAAATGTATAATTTTATTTTGATTTACTGGATATCAAGTGTCAGTTTAAAGTGGATGTCAAAGAAGTTTAATTTTCAACCCTCCTAAAAGAAGAAATCCCCCCAAGCAGTCAGCAAAACAGATCATGTTTCCTATTCCAAAAGATTCTACTTATAGAACTTTGATGCTAATATAAAACTCTTTAATCTGTGGCATAATCCTGAAGATAGCATGCTGAAACTTGAAGGGCACCAGCGTGCAGATGTTTTAAGAGACATGTTTTTAACCCCTGGGCTACCTTACTTGCCAAGAAAATTTAATCTTTTAACATGTACATTCACGAACAGTCTACTGTTAATAGTACCCATGGGAGATCAATGTTTCCTGCCAGCAAGGGTCTGATCCTGAAGGTACCACATCTGATATCTAGATATGACACAGAATTTAACAGGATATTTGGCAATGATTGGACAAATGGTTTGCAGAGCCTGGTTTGCATACTTCCTAAAAAACTCTAATGAAAACAAAACAAAAAAAAACCACACTCTCTCGTATATTCCATAAGAAGTCTTGAAAACCATCTCAGATTTGCATATCTGATACGTGGTAAACTTTACTCATGGGGGTCATCACCTCCAAAGCATGATATGACAACTGCAAATAAAATGAAGCAAATAGACAAGGTTTTACAGAGCTAAGGCTTATGTGCATCGAATGCAACAGTATCCTTACATTTAGGGAAAACCTATGGGCCATATATAATAATTCTTCTACTTTGTCTTCAAAATCAGTAAAAAAAAAAATGTAAAAAATGACAAGCAGAAAGCACATTACCACATAGTTGTGGAGATATGCTTCTTAGCACATTCAAAACGTTTTATGTGTAATCCCTTAAAATATTATGTCTGATGCTGAGTGAAGCTCTCATTCCAGAAATCCCACAAGGGATGTGAATTGGGAATTTGTGCGGACGAAAAAATAAATGGTTCGTTAAGAAACACTTCACCCTGTCATTTGTAAAGTGCACTGAATCTTCCCATTGTGGAAGAGATGGAGAGTGACAGGTTGCCGAGGTGCGTGTATGCGCTGTCACTGTCATTTGGTGTCAAGATCATTGCAGGCACAGCCCAAAGAATGAAGACTTTCAGGTGCATGTGAGGTTGGAACAATTACTACTTAAAGCTCATTACACAAGAACATATAAGAGCATAGAGAGTCTGAAGAAAAAAATGCCAACATAAACAGCATTAGTAAGCAGTGTATTTGATTAAGCTCTCAGTTGAACAAATGTTTCCAGGATAATCTATAAATCTACTCCACACATAACAGACTTCAAAAACTCAAGTTATTTGTGTAAAGGAAAATAAACATAAGAACACTTTTATTCTTTACTAAAGCTTAGGAAGATGTCTGTGGGACTGAATTTTGATCTTTTCGACCAGAATCTGTGCAGTCCGTCAGATTCCATCAAATTTTTCTAATGCAAGAGCCTCACTTTCCAGATTTCATCATTTTCTATTGGATTTTACATCATATGTTACTAAGTTCTTTGAAAGTACACTTTTCAGGGTATTCCATCTAACTCAGAGACTGATAAAGAGATGGACTATGGAGGCAAATAGTACAATGATTACAGATTGCAGCTGCAACAATTAAATCTGTTAGAAAGCTGACTGTTGGCAATACTCAAATTCCTTTGTTAAGTATCACATTGGTAAAATCCAAATGCCAAACCCTAGCAACCTCAAGGAGCGTGCAAAGGAGCTAAGTAACATAGCAAAGAAGTGACAGCTAGATGACCCTGGCTATTTCTTTTTTTTTTTTTTTCTTACAATATCAGGCAGCTGGAAGACTGCTGCTCCTGGAGGAGGAGGAATGGGGGAAGGGGAGAAAGAATTACTGAAATTATTGCTTTGAAAATATAGTACTTCTGTAACTGGTACTGAGACGTTAGCCTTCAGTAATTTCCCAGGACCAGGAAGTAAAATAGGAAGAAATTTTATCTTATCTTGGCTTGCTTCATCAGTGAGCAGATATCAACAATACACAAATAGTTGTGTCAAACTTAAGGTCTATTTTGACCTGAAATTGTCTGAAACTTGAGTACTCTCTTGTTTTTCTTTTCAAAGATGATCTCAGAAAGTGAGCACAACTTTGAAACCGTTTTTTGAAATGCCTATTGTTATAGAGCTCCATTAATTTTAAAGGCTGCATAAACTTGTGCTCTGCGTTTGCTACTGCTGATCCAAGTTAGAGTTGCTTAATACATGCTCATAATAACAAACCCACCCCTACTAAATGTTACAGAGACAAAAAAATCTCACTAGTTTGATAAGCAGCAACAACTCATTTCATTTATTCCTTTATGCTTCAAACTCCCATGAAAACAATGGGAGCCATCTGAGGACTACTAGTTCCACTCATAGATTTACATAAGGAAACCAACACTGAAGGGGAGCGAAGAGTACATTTTTCTAAGCAGGAATTGCCCCATGCCCAGAAAAATGCTTATTCTTTTTTATTTATTTATTTTTTCCTCCAGTGGCCAGCGTTAGCGTGCTGGGTGTTGTAACATGTCACCAGCACAGACTAACAGGAAAATTGCTGTTCTAAGAGCAGTAGAAAGGCAGGGACGGAACTGTAACTCAGAGGGATGCATTTGAATCACTGAGGCCTTCGGGGGGGGTGTGCAGTTTGTGCAGTGCTTGCTCAGGGCTGCGCTTTGGGCACTATCTGGACTTTCAAATCACAATGGAATGGAAATAGCAATACAGGGGCTCCTTGCAAATTTCACAAATGGGCATCTAATGACAGCTCAAGACAATATTTATTACATGATGCAATTTATACAGCATGAAGAATAATCTCCTTGTTGAACTACTCTGACTCCTATTGTTACTGAAATAAATGACTTCAAGTAGTAAGGCACGATTTGATGGAGTTTGTAACAAACTCTATTGAAGAAAGTATTTTCAAAGCAGACAAGGAAATTTAGATGCTCAGCCTTCTTTAACAGTGAGTATTTGAGCCTCAACCCTCAGCTTTCCCCACATATATTAGTAAAAATGAAATATGACAGGCTACATATTTCCAGGGTAAGAACTTCAAGTTTTCCTTTGTGTGTGAGTGCTACAGAATCCAGTATGAAGTAGCTGATATTTCTGATTAGCAAGTTAACAAAGGACGTATAGTAAAGCTAACTGGGAACTGAGCATGATGCTCTGAAGACTTCAGTAATTTGCTTTGCAGTAGGACTCATAAAAGCATCAGAGTTCTTGAACAGTTTCCTTTATATCTGGTCATTGGGCAGCTGGCTGTACAAATAGCTGGCCTGAGTAAAGAAAGGTAGATTTCAACACAGAGGAAAGCTGATTCAGATTTCCTCTAGCAGCAGATACTGAGCACATGACCGTCTCACTCAAAATTCATCTGAAGTTTAGAAAAACGAGAAAGGGAAAAACAGCCTATTTCCTCTGGTTTATGTTTTGGAGTGTGATAAATACAGCAGTTATGGTTTTCATGCCTATGAAAACATGTCTTGTAGGAACCTTTAATTATGCTTTGTAATAAACCTACTTTGGATTCACAAAGTTAACCTTGAGAAAGAGAAGTATTTCCAACTCAGCTACAGTTTTGGTGTGAACGAGAAGCTGCCAGCTCAGCAAGCCCAGCACCTCCCTCCCTCCAGTCCCTGTTTGTAACCTCCTGTAGGCTCTGGCTGTACTTCTGAGAGACTCTTGTAGCCCAGATATAACACTGCAGCAGGAAGAGGCTGTTGAGAAACTTTTTGTTCTTGTTTGTCACACAGACGGTTCCTCAAAGCTGCCTAGCATGCTGGAAGGTTTTACTAGCAGATTTTCTTGTTATTTAAAAATACACACTGTATTTTTGTTTCTAGCTGAGCAGCAGCAAAAGGCCTCTTCTAGTCTGGCAGTTATTCGACATTAAACTTTTAAGTTTCTTATGGGTCATGACCTAGAAGGGCAAAGTCAGCTCTATCTGTACTCAGATTGTAGCACTTTTATGGACTAGTAACCATTACAAAGCACCACTCTAAAGAAGTTTAAAATTTCAAATTTTCATCCCAGTTCATGGAGAGAAATATTGTTTTACACCTAGATCTACTCTAGTCATCTTTAACACGCATCTGGAGAAAAGCAGGAGAGTTAACTCAAGAACAGAATGCTGAACTTCATACTGCCTCTCATCTGTATTCCAAAATGAAGCGACAGCGAAGTTGCTCTGAATACTCTGAAGTGGTTGTGTTTACGCAGACAAATTTACAGTTAAACATATTTTAGCAGGTTTCCAGATTTTCTTTGCTTGCTTTTGTACACTTTGTCCTTCCTGCATTTTCAGATTTCGAGTACAGTTCACATTTCCTAAGATTTACCCTTCACTGGAAAAAACAACAGAAACCACCCCGCTCCCCTCTCCCCCAGTAGTGTTTTACAGCAGGACAGATAGCTATGATTTCTTTTCCTTCATTTCTTCCACTCTGTTCTGTACATTTTGGCACAACAACAAAGCTTGAAGCAACTGGGGTTGTAACACTCAAATATTCCCAAATGCCTCTGGCAATCTTATTTTTCTAATATTTTCCAATTCAGGTTCGCACAAATTTTCATGGTCAAAATACAGCATGTAGGAACAGCTGAAACAAAAATTAGTTGCTTACAATATCAGTGCTCCATTCAGCAGATTATTTCTCTTCTTTAAGATATCTTTATGAACGAGTGCAAGGAGCAAAATTATCATTGCATAAACTGCCAAAGCTAATACAACTGTGCACAGTCAGTGATTAAGTGCCATGATCTCAGTTTCTCATGTGAAGCTTCATAGATCAGTGCAGTCTGATGCATCCTTAAGCCTCTAACAACAGCCTGTAGCTCACTGTAATTGTGTGCAACAGGTTATTGTGCCAGTAGAAAATTAGTAGAAACGTTTCAATCTGTAACACTATGGACAACCTCCTGAAGCCTACTTGCAGTCCAATATCTTTTCAATGACGCCTATACTTGCTTTACTTTATCACAGTATGTCACATTATGGAAGACTACTGCTTCCTCTGAGAAGAATGGTATTATCATGAAGTCAGAATTTCTGGCTGGATTACTCAGCTCTTAATGGTAATAGTAAACCAGTCAGATAAAAACTTGGAAATTAAAAGACTCTATTCCTGCTTTATTTTCTCAGCTATAAAATGGGGATAATTATCAGCTACTTATCAAGTGTGATTTGCAGTTTAATTGATATTTATCACATCCCTAGGTATTCTTAGATAAAAGGTGTTAAGTAGTCATTACATATTTTAATGAATAATATTTAGTAAGTAGAGAACAAAGGAAGCCAAAAACTAAAGATGAATTATCATCTGTTTAAGGATAGTTTTTGTAGTAGTTTCTCTAGAGGACCAAATAAATCTGTCATATTACACCACTAAACACTGTAAGTAAGTAAGAAATCTCAGCCAAAGTAACTAGGCAGTACAGAGGTAAATATATTTATAAACAGCTGATGAAGTTAGAGAAACAAAAAATCCTTATTGCCACTGACTTGCTATGAGCCTTAAAACAGACTGCTTTATTTCTCTACCTCCTCCACATGCCCTTTCATCTGTGCATTTAAACTTTAATTGTTCAGACACAAACTCTAACAGTTTTATTTATAGTAATGAATCAGCCTCCCTAATAATTTTTGAAAATGCCTTCCTGAGGGTATTCCATTCTAGACAATGTTCTATGATAGATATTCCTGGCATAGCACAACCTCCCTCGTACCACCTTTTTTTTTCATCCAGACATTTGGAGCTGTAGAGGCAGAAAGATCTAGGGATTTTTGACTAAGATTAATTCCTGAATGAAGAACAGAATCCCACGTCCTGACATCCACCTGCTTTATCTGCTGGATCACATCATCACTGTGACAAACCCAATACTTGGTCTTTCTGTAATTGCTAGATGGCACATTTTGCTCTGCAGAGCACAAGTAAGCTATGGATTGCACGGCTAAGGATCATACACTGTGCATTTTGAAAACACGAAAAACTCTATTCAGAATGGTTGTATTTAATGCAAACAGCCAGTTGGAATGACTGAAAGCAAATCCAGGCACCAAAAATTGGTCAGCTCTCCAAAGCCTCAACAGAAGTGTAAAGTTCATACATCATTCAGAGGACAGCTCAGTAGTTTGCAGGAAGGCAGAAATAAATGTAACTCTGTGCCAGGAGCAAACTAGTTAAACCCAGCTAAACCAAAATGATGAAAATGTTCACAGTGTGTTGTCTGCGCTACTATACAGCTCTCCCATGTAATGAGAATATCACAACTTCTTAAACTTTCCTTTAAAGGGACAGATGACAGAATGATGGAAATACTGAAAGTGGATAGCTAACCTCTCCACATGGTGACATCTCCTAGGAAAAGGAAGAGGGAAAGAGCTGTCTCATCACTGCTAAAGTTCTGACCATCCAGGGAATCTTTAGCAACAGGGATCAGCCATGTAAATCACACAGAAACCACCAATTGGTAACAAAACCAATTAAAAGCTTTGGGTTTCAATTTTCACTTTTATTTTTCCTTCACTGTCCTTAAAGACTGATGATTGTTGAAATAGAAATCCTACATTTCACCATGAGATGAGAGCAGTATCAGTTTCCCCTGTCAATTCATCCATAAATATTCTCCTTCTCTGACAGGACAGTATAATTCTCCTTTTCAGAGTATTATCATCTTTAATTTATTCTACACACCAACAGAAAGCAGGCTTAAAACACAGCCAATCAAGCAATTTTGATGGCTTACTTTCTACTTCTATATAAACATTCAGGGATATTTGAAAGCTAGGACTTCTTACACTGCATGCACCCTTATGACATCACACTAAAGAGAATAGTAAATAATACAAGAAAGATGTAGTACTTTAAGATACAAATTCAAGAAGTAAAGCTGAGGTCAAGAAATAGCTGTCCTGATTCTCGTCAGATTTTTTTTCCTCCCTTGTCCATCCACGTGGAGCTGCAATAATTCAGCCCTCTGCTTGGCTCTGTAAAGCGCTAAGGAACGCTCAGTAAATCAAACGGGTGTGAAGTAGGTGCAATAAGTCTAACCTTACTTTCCATGTACAGAGATTCTGTACAAAGGAACTGTGCCTGAAAAGAAATGTAGGTTTTTAAAATTAGATTTCATATATGGAAGGTAAAAAAAAAATAAGATCTGAAGTGCTTTCTACTAAGTCTAGGTGTCACTGGAAGATTTCTCTGAATTAGAGGATTTCTTGAAGAATGTAGGTATAACTGTATGTGAAGAAAAGCTAAACATGTTTCTATACACAGTATCTACATTGTTCACAAGACAGCTTCTGATTCCACTCAGAGTAACCTAGGACTAGCATAAATGGATGGCATATAACAAATGGAAAAAATCAAAAAGGTGGCAAAGCTTCTTGCTCCTCTCCTGATTCCGTACAGCTTACCCCAGGCATTGTGACACCTTAATGCCACACAGCAGCTAGAGGCAAGTGATCTTCCTTCCCTTCCTGCAAGCTCAGTGCACTGTAGTTCTGTAGTTTCTTCTCCCTCTCCCACTATTGCAGTGGATTCTTTTTTTTTTTAAATCCTTTTGGTTGCTCTGGTATCAAATTAAACTCTGAAACTGGACTTAAAATATATGTTCTATTGTGCTTAATTAGCACTGTCTCCTGATCAATCACTGGAGATCCTAGGAGCTACTAATGTTAATATCAATGTTGTAGCTTGACAGTAATTGCTGAGCTAGTATCACTGAGGTTGGATTTAACCCAAGAACATTTTGAGTGACAATCCTATCTATGGTAACTAGATACAGCTCAATGACTTCAATACAGCTTTGCTAATCAGAACCATAGTTGAGGTTCTGATGCATTATACTAAATCTGAAATGATTTTCTCTGTAATTTCATGTTTTCACCTGCTTCTAGGTTTCTAAAAGTGGCTGTGCTGAGTGGTTAACCTACATGAGAAGGCTTTCTGGAAAGGCAGGATCAACAAGAAATAACTGCTGATCTTATTGATAATATTAACATATAAAAACAACAAAATCACACACGTAACATTACTTCAAATAACAAACAGATAATTCAAAACAAGCAGTCATCATGTAATGCAGCTCTCTCTCACAGGTAAGCATTTTTTGTTGGTTTATTCACACTTCTGCCCCAGTTGTTACCAACACAAAGCACTGAATGCAAGGTTTGCAGAGAGAAGTAGTATCTTTTATTGGCTCTGCCAGCAGGGAAATACAGGTACAGGCTCATGGTCCTTTCAGCAGCTCTGACAACAAAGCAGCTAAAATAGGTTTAACCTAATTATGTTAACCACTTAAGCAATTTAAAAGAGAAAAGTTTGTCTGAGTGGAGTAGAAAGAAAATGCTAGCACAGAGACAAAAGTTTCTGAAAGATACTTAATCTAATGAAGTCAATCCACATGCAGATCCTAGGCTCCTAGGAAACCGTGCTGACCTTTCCATTGATTAAATTAGTTAGTGTAGATACGATATGGCAAAATTAAAAGCAATATATATATATTTTTCTCCCTTCTATTTGTCTTTGTTTTAAAAACCATTAATAAGAGCAAGCTAGCAATAACGAGAGAGCTGTTACTTGCTGAATTCACCTCATTCTGGTTCTTTACTGCCACTTCCATGGTGAAGCCAAAAGCAAAAAATTCTCATACCTTTTTGGCAATGTCAGTGGAAAATATTCCTTGATCCAAATTAATCATCACTGAATGAACATTTGGCATATGGTCTTAATGACAAAATGAGCTACATCAAAGAAAGGACAGCAGGAAAAGGAATGCAGAATAAGGGCAGGGAGCACCATTATAAATACAATGACATTAAGCTCAATAGTTTAGGGCAGAAGGGGCAATACAGCTGTGAGATGCCATCTAAGCAAGATAAGATAATGTAATTACACATTTATACTCCGCGTTTTTTACTTAAAGTCGTATATCCCTAACTTCTACGGCGTTTGAATGCTTCAGTATTGTTAGATGGAATTCCCCAAGGTATATTTAACTCATGTGAACAGTAAGAAATTTATCAGTGGCAAAGCATTAGATAAATCCTTATTTTTTTTTAAATTAGTCTTGTAATAATCATTCGTGTGTCAGTATCCATCGTGGGATTTAAATTTCAGCTTTAAAGAATGTTTGATTGATAACACTGCCCCTACGTGGCCACAACAGCATATTAATAAAAAGCAGTCAGCCTCTAACTCATCTTTCCTAGCGCTTTTCATTCAGGGGATGTTCTGTCAGCATTTAGCAGAACTCATCTCAGGTGGCTTTCCTTCAGGCATCAGTCACAGTGAAGACATTATTTCTTTTGAGTTAGACAATTTTTTTTTTTTTTACAATAGTCTCGTGAGACTATTACTAAAATTATACTTCACAAAGAGTTCCTGAAAGCAGTAAAAGTTATGTATTAAAAGTAGATTTCTAATAACTGGTGCAAAGAAACTCTGTAGATTTCCCTACAAACAAGTTACTAAGAGTTTTTCACCTCCTGTTCTATCACATCATTTTTTTAAATCGTTCCTAATGTTAATTTGGATATATTCACTTCAAACAACGTGGCTATATAACTGCTGTTGACTTTTGCAGCTGTGAAGGAGTTAAATTCAATGCAAGCGTCTCATCCAAAAACATAGAAGACGAGGAATACTGCAGATGCTTACTGAGAAGCAAGAGCAGTGTGAAAAGTTCTTAAACACCCTCCTGTTTCTCTTCCCAAAGCATCTCAAGCATTTTGAAGAATCCTACTTATTTGTTGAAATACTGAGCGAATCAAGAAAAAACCATCCTGGGACAAATTTGTGAGAGCAAATCCTTGCTTTTACAACTTTCAGCTGCATAGACTGGGAGAAAAATTTGGAATACGAAGAGAATTAAAACAAAAAAACAGGGACAAAGAAAGGATGTTTAAGTGTCTGCGCTCATGCAAATCAGCCCTGTCACTTTTACAAATAAACTCCAAGTAGGCTGGTAATATACCTTAACACAGCTTCAGCTGGCAATATAAAAGCTTGTCAGGCATCTCAAATTCCTGGACAAACAGCCACTGCAACATATAGAGAAATACCTTTATGTTGTGAAGTTGAGCTGAAAATGCATAGCAAGTTTGATATTGTGAAGAATGTTCACATACATGTTTACATACGTTTCAAGATGTTCTCCCTCTGTGAGTCCAGAGGTTTTTTAGTAGTTTTGGGAGTCCTAAGCTTGGAATAAGCAATCTCTCTGAGCCAATTCTACAGTTCACACAGTGAATTTTTACAGAGGTCATTCCAAAAGTAATGCCTCCCATTTATTTCCATGGAAACCACAACAGATACAGAGAACACAATAACACTAACTAATAGAACAAATTCTCATCTATAAAACACTTTTTCAACATCATTGAAAAATCATAATCACCATTAGCTATGCATTTTCATCAGCATGGAACAAGAGCCTGCATGCCACGCTGGTAAAAATCTGTACCAGTGGAGGTAACCCCTGTTATTGTTACCACTGCTGAACTGCACCACTCACTGCCTGTCTGTGCTCACATCCACTGTCTGGTCTCCATAAACACTCAACAAGCATCACTGAATGTCAGTGGGTGCCATTGTTTCCTCATATGGAGGGATTCAATTCCACACCTTTGTTTGATACACACTTCCATGTCTAATGCCACTCTATCAGACTACCCCTCTGCTGCCATCTGCCACACGGCAACAAGATGTAGCAGAATATTGGTCAGAATGTTCACCCTCTGCTGCCATACAACCAACAACTGCCACTGACATCATAGGCCAACATAATAAAATAGGAAGCACTACTTTTGGAACACTCACATATTTATAGTTTTAGAGTCTTCTTATATGAAGAATGTTTTTCATGGAAATATAACCAGTAGCAGATAGAAAGCTTCATTCTTCCAGTGATTTCAGTTGGCATTTAAATGAAAAATTACCCTTCTTAATTGCAGTTTCAATAAATCTTAATCTGCAGAAAGCGAATAATGGAACTGTTCTACTTGAAAGAGACACTGGGAAGATATCTTCTCTGGAGACACGTTCGTACTGCTTGACAAGACCAAAGGAATGAAAATGAACAGACTAAAAGAGAAGAAATCCCATGTGTTTATGACATCTTTGACACAAGAAGTGAAGCAGCATATTTCCCACAATATAGCTTGGTTGTATTTATGAGGACAGTACAAAGCTGTTCTGTATTAAGGTCCGGACACAACTTGCACTGGAACTATGATCTGAATTATAGTGTAGAAGAGGCCAAAGGCTTTCACTTACATCTAGCTCTGTATTCCTATGGGAAAACTATCTACTGCATACTGTAATGAATATGAAGCTATCTAATACTGCATTCATTATCATTTTTAGCAAATACAGACTAGATTAATGAGATAAAACAAGGGGGAATGATACACACCAACATATACATCTAAACTCTATCAGACAAATTAATGACACAATAGACTTTGTGTTACCACTAATTTACATTTCAATATTGCACATATATCCCCTCTGCTGACTGTGCCCAAAGGACATGCTTTCAACTTAGTTACAATCTGTTCTATTCTGCTACAGATTCAATTTATATTAGTTTTCAGATCTACAGACTTATATGCAACTTTCAGTATCACGGAGGATTACCACATTGCCGTGGGGTACTCGGCTGAAATGGAACATATGGCTATTAATATTATTATGAATCTGGGCTTTAGGCTACATTCAATTGCCTTTGGGGTTCTGATTCTTAAGAAAGGACTGAAGTCCTCCTTCTTTTGGTGCAAGAGATTTGGAACAGATAATTGCTTTTGCACATTTATTTACAAGCTTCATCTATGTAAACTACAGAACAAAAATTTATATAGGATTCTGGCTCTTCATATTGTTGTTGCCTATTTATTTTTAAGCATTCTCCTTTTATAAGAAAAAAATCGGTAATACTTTTCAGTCTTGATATTAAGAATCATATTTAGCTTTAGAATTGCCTGCTTCACTTAAGTTCAATGTCTCAATGAATTACTGCATTTTTATGTACTAAAACAGCTAACTTATGTTACTTTCTTGAAATAATATCTTTCAAACTGTTGTATCTTGGGTAAGAGTAACCAAACTGAAAAACTTTGGTGTGTAAAGAGAAGCTAAATTTACACACTGTAAGTGGGGTAACTTGAAGAGCTGAGAGTCAATTATATCAAGAATCAGTTGCAATCAAAGCTTCAACCTCTCTTCAACAGGGTAGCTAGCTTGAATTTAAAGCATCAGTTAAACTGAATTAGATATTTGCATGTGTAAGAGTTGAATTAAAAACAAATTTTAAGGGTTATTTTTGCCTTACAATGTACAAAAAGCCCAGACTTTCACCTGATACCTTCATGACGATATGGAACAACAGGATACAGAGAAACAAAATTATGTCAGGGGTCTGGAAAGTGTCAAAGGGTATTTAAGTTGAATGGAAAAGTGGTATTTGGAGGGATAGATTTACATAGAACTACTGACCTGGACTTTCTAACTTCTGTCTCTACTGACAATCCCCCTTTCTTTTCTCAGCAAAATGAGAATAAAAGAATTTTCAGAGAGAGGGGAGAACAGAGATTGCTTAGTACCTTAAGTTCCACAGCACGAAAAAACAAACCCTGCTGAAAAAAGAAAGAGAGGAGAAGTGAAAAGACAGATTTACTAGAATAAGAATAGATTTACTAGAATAGGAGTGTATGTAGATCCTATAGTTCTGGAGCGGCTTTGATTTACAAGCCATAAATAATGATCCAAAAAAAAAAGTAGAAACTACGCAACCATTCTTTTAATTAAGACTTCACATTATGATTACTTTATATCTTCCCTAAAACAAAAATAACAATCTGACTGTACTTAATTGAGAAAAATTAAAAAAGTGATTGATGGCATTACAGTACACAGTCACCTGAATGTGAAAAGTCAGCAGATGCAGCTGACAAGAGCAAGATTAAAATCAAACCTTACCCAATACATAGCCCTGTCCTCAGGGGACCATGCCGCTGTAGGTGGGGTTGATCATATTTTACAGTTTGGCAATACTCAGCACAGATTGAAGCAATCGGTATGTGTGAAAACCCTGCCGCTGAGCTCATGTAGGACGAAACACCCCAAGTGACAGTACCCACAAAAAATACAGAAGCCATCAACTAATTGCAAACTGCAAAACTGCATGTCTGAGCATGCCCTTAAACGTGCTAGTAATATTCCTTTGCTAGTACAAGTAATCATTCTACACACACTGAGGTACTCTGTCTCCAAAGACATGTAGTCTGCTTAAAGGCACCAGTTTGCACACCAACCTGCAGAACCCATTAAAAATATCTCAGATCTGACAAGACTATGAGAACATTCCTGCACCTTAAAGTAGTTTATGGCATAACTTGTAAAACATTTTACAAAGATGTTAATAATCATTCACATTTTTAAGACCTCCTTCGCTCAAACTACTGCAGTCTGAGTGCTTAGCCTACATGCAGTATACTTTCAAAGAAGTGTGGATTTAAAACCCCTCCCTTCCCCCACCCATCGCTCCCTTCCAGAATTCGAGATACATTCTCCCTGTAACTGACACTTTCTCATAAGATTTTATTTTGATACATCTTTTGTCCTGCAATGTTTCACCACACAGCAGCACTCTGCTAATCTACACTTCAATAGCAGAATCCACCAGAGGTACAGGTTTAAATAGCACATATTGAGACGGAAACAATGGCTCTACAATAAATAAATAAATAAAGCCCTATCACACACTTAAAGGCAAATGCCTGCTGGGACTTTGGTTCAAAAGCACATTTGGAAACTGATCCCTTGAGAAGATATGTTTGTTACAGTGTTTGGCCTCAGGATTTAAAAGGATTTGCTTTTAAACTCTTACTTTACTGCAAGTATGTGACTGGAGGCCTCAGGTGTGAAAGTCTTTTGATAAAAGGGACTAGTGTGTGCCAGATACAGTGAATGAAAAGCATTAAGTCTAACAGGAGCTAGGAATTGGGAAGCAGAAAAAGGAGGTGGATGAAGTCCATCAAGTTTAAGGCAAGCCGATGCTTGGAATGCAAGTGGGATAGGAAACCACAAAAGCCCTTGAACTCTTTGCTTTGCATACTGAGTGATTACTCTAACAAATTTAAGGAACTGAACAAAGTTGCAAGGAAGGGTCATTTCCATTTAATCGGGTAAAACTGGGCTGGAATCCACCCACAACTGTTATTGATATAGGCTACTTTGTTTAGCAATGGGGATCTGTATATTAGTTTAAGGATCAATATATTAGTTCAGCAAAAGGAATCAATGAGTGCTAATTCTAAAACTTTCCATTTCAACCTGGCTTGGTGCATAAACAGCCTTGTTTTCTCTTAATTCTGCTTCACAAGAAGAACTGGAGTCACAATAGACTATTTTTTTTAATCTTTTGCACCCATCAGGTGCAAGGACATCATCCTCAGATTTCACACATATTGTTTTGGAAGTTGCTCATTATGGCCTAACAAGCAATGGAAATTTGCCGGTCTAGGGAAAAAACAGCTAGAGATCAAGCAACAGCTCAGTGATGACGCTGATGGTGGAAAAATGGGGAAAAAGTAAGTGGGAGTACAACCATCCTAAATGCAACTGCATACACCCAGAGTTAATGAGTTCTTGGAAAACAGTGAATATGTATGCCAGTGTATTGCATGTGTATGTCTTAACTGTTTAAATGTAGAAACTGAACTCTGAGAGAGTGCACTTGTTTGTCAAGTCACCTGGTACGTACTGTGAGGAAGAAAGGAATGTTGCTTTCTAACACTGCACTGGCATTAGAGTGTTCTTCCCACAGATGACACAACTACATCCCTAAAATGCTGCAGCTGCAAGGAACCACTGAGATCACCCTGGGCCTTCGCTCTACTGCAGAATCAGCTCTACTTCAGCCACTCCAGACCTACACACTATATAACATCTAGGTATCAAGATGTAATAAAAATCAGTTTTTTGCTTTTTGAAAAACAATTGCATTCCAGGAAAGAAGAGTCATATATAGATTTTTTTTAATAGACAAAGAAGATTACACAAGTTAGTGAAGAAATGTAAAAAAGAAATTGCAACAAGGGACCAGTACTAATCATATTGGATATAAATTTTGATTAAACGTTCAGTGCAAAGCATTATGTAAAAACAAGCCTTTTTCAAAATATGTATTAAGAAATAGTTACATCATATCTGTGGCAGCCTGAGGGTGCAAGCACAATGGACAAGCATGAATGTTTTCAGACCTACACAAACCAAAGCTCTGAAACAGAAGCTCTGGAGGAACTCTTGCCTCCGAAAGGTTGTTCTTGTTTTCCTAGTGTTCTACATCTTTAGACAGATTGTGTCTAATATAAGCTATTTTAAATCCCAGGTCATTCTTTATTTTGAGGTCAAACTATTTCTGGGTTTCTGGATTCGGAATCAAGAAATAACCTACTGTTCAGGAGCTGAGCTATTAGGAAACCAATCTATCTTAAAGGTAAAATATTTGGTCCTAGGGCAGGAACTTGAATCTGAACATTTTAGATAGCATCTTAAATACTATGCTAACAGAAGTCTCTGAATGGCCTCAAATATTTCTCTTGTGATCATAAGAAATTGTAGTTCTCTTTTTATAGTTCACATACCATTCTAGGTTTGATGGCCAAATGATATTTGTACATCTACTCTTCCATCCCTCAGCTACTAACAAGTATGCAGCTGTTATTTTACTTCAAACAAACGGAAAACTTTCTCAAACGTTCTTACAACAGTGACTATCACCCCCAAAACCTTCCGTGGCACAGAACCCGGTTTGAATCATTGTATGCAGCTCTACCTCGTGGCCAGATGTGTGTATTGCAACGCCATTAGGAAAAAAAAAAACAGAACAAAACAACCCGAAAACAGAAGATGCTTGCAATAAAACAAAAATTCCTTTGTTGGTTGCCTTGATCAGTGATGTCAAGTGTATTTAGTTATCATCTAGTCCCAAAACATGAAATTACTCTTTAACCCTAGTAGGGCCAATGCTCTGCATATACTTCACTTTCCTATTTTACTTTCTTCATCACCAGCCACTTCTATTTCAGCACCAAGTTGTTCCATTTACGATAGGGAAGAACTCCATAGCATCTAGATATATGGACAATTGGGATCCAGCAATTGTGATTTTCCTTGCTGGATTTCCATTAATATGGGTTATAGTTTTTTTTTTTTCCAGTTTCAGCTAGCTGAGATATTCTGCACACACAGCATTAAATGCTGAAGTGGGCATCTTGACATTCTCTGTATTTCCTTTTTCTATTGATCTCCTTCTGAAGAAGGAAATTAAACTGGCATGACACAAGTGATAGAATACCGAGGAAGAAAATGCTTAATCAAGGCAGACAATTTTGAAATCAGCAGCTCATGCATGCCAGGAAACAAGTTTATGCAGCATTTAGAATGTAATGATCTTTTTTATTTCTCTATATTAGGGTATTTTATAGATTCTTATTCATCATACAGAACTGTGAATTGCAAATAAGATTAAGCTCACTAAAAGTGACAAAGTAGAAAAGGATAGTTGTGATACATAGTTAAGTATGCTACAGCAGAAGACTTCAGGAAGCAACAGTGTAATTTCTTTAATCACAAATGTGATTTACTAGTTTGTACCAAAGTTACAGGACCTCAGCATCCTGTCTCTGCTCATGGCCCAGAGAAGATGTAAGAACAAAGCATGTATGCAGTGATTTTTCTCAGAACACTTCAACAGGCTTCAAAAAGTTGTGACTTCAGGTGCTTCCAAACCAGTAAAAACACATGAATTTAACAGGTTTTGTTAACTGTTTCCTCCATAAATTTATCTGGCTGTTCCCCCCCCACTATTAGCACCAATGATTGACAAAAAACAAAATTCAGATATCAGAATCTGATTGTAGTTCTCTAAACTGGACTTCAAGATTTTTTTCATTTACCTCAGCATCTTGAAATGCAGTGACTCAACTGGGTCACAGCTGCAACATTTAGCGCCTTCTATATAACACCACCGTACTTCTGCATAAAACAATTACCACTTAAAAGCTATTTTACTACATTCAAGTTGGATAACCATACACATTCAGATGTCACTCTCCCATGATGATGGGACTGTTCTCTTTGGAGCATATTCAGACTATGAGGCACTGAGACAAATTATAGAGGCAAAACAAACAACTGATTTTTTCTTTTTTCTTTTTTTTTTTTAACTGGACACTACAAAGCCCATAGAAGTGAACAATGAAGACAGAAAGAAACCACATTTAAAAACTAAGCTTATTATTTACCTATAAATTATAGGTATGTACAGGGCTGAAAAAAAACTGTGACCCCTTTCAATACTCCTTTAGAAAAATCTAGGTAAGTGAGATGAGTTATATACTCAACATTGAAACAGCACTTAACGTATAGACACTAGATGTCAGCATTTACTATCATCATCCTTTAAATGCATTGTTCTATAAGAAGTGAGAGTGAGGATGGTATGTGTGAAGAACTAGGATTTGCACCAATTTCTGCGTTACCGTTCACACATGGAGCTTATATCCTCATATAGGTAAAATTGTCATCCAGCATTGATCTCAGTGAAATTTTGGCTAGATATTTTTCTAAAGAAGCAGACATACATGTGGTTTAAGCCAGCAGGTGGCTAAGCATCACAGTCATTCCTTAACCCCTCCCTTCCCCACATGCATCTACAGAAAGAAAAAAGTATATTTTAAGCTGTACATTGACACCAAGCAATCTTTTCTAAGACTATTTTCCTGAATTTGTCTACCACTTAATTTTTACTGCTGAAGCTCATTAAGAGCCTCAGCTCAAGCCCATCTGTAAGGCAACACTGTGCTTCAAAGCATCCACCCATTGTCTCCGGGGTCACAAAAGGGGGCTGGGAGGAGCTGCAGACCTTGGTCCCAAAGGGCTTGTTTACACTAGATTCCTCTTTTTAATATAGTCTCCACGAAAAGAACATAGCTGCATCTCAGCCAGTGACAGTCTCAGATTTACACTGTTCACTGACACTTAGGACAAAGTTTTCAGCTTTGGAGCCATATGCCAAGTCCTGTTCAGAATGTCTAACTCTAAGTGGCTTTGAAAACCCAAATCCTAACACTTGCTTCCTCCTGATCTCTCCCTTTTGTCTGTTTTTGTTCTGCCAATACTTACGACACATATTGTTTAAAAACACGCACCAGGATCTGATTGTGATTAACAGTACCTCTTTTCAGTATTCTGCTAGTAACAAATTATGACACATACTGTAAGGAATTAAAGCTATGAATTATCTTGAACTATCCAGAGCTGAAAGGGATCCCGCTTTACTTTGATATGGAACAACGGAGCAAGTAGTTTTTAAAACAATTCTGCGTAAGGTTAAATGTAAGAGAAGGTGCCTCGGGATATTCTGTGTAATAGAAGTAATATCAAGATTCTCAAACTTTTAGTACTTGCCTTCATTACTCAAATAAGGAGAAAGATTTAAGTGTCCACAAATCCTTTAAAAAGCATAAAATACTTACATAGAAATCATATCCAAGCAGTTTTTCCAACTGCTTTTATAGAGTTAGAGCATGTGCAGTAGATTCCATGGAGTTACACTGAGATTATACCTTAAAGTAAGCCTAGGAACGCATGATCCTTTCAAGTAGAAGTTCATTTAAGAAATCCTCATTTGTCAGAATTTGACTTCCACCAGTTGATGAGATTGAGCCATACATTTTAATCAAGAGTTGATTAATAGTTCTTTTCTCTCCTCTTTCAACAAAGGCTCAATAATATGTTCTGCCCAATGATCCTATACTCTATTATTTCCAGTTGAGACAGATGAAGTCATGCTCTCTTTAGACAGCCTGATTTGCAAAGAACACATCAGTTGATCACCTGCTGCATTGTCTTGTAGCAAAAATGTTCATCTATTTAAGTTTGTATTTAGCATACTTGAAGTAATACAATTAAAATCTGAGGTAATCACACTGCTAGAAATTTACATTGAAATAGTGGTACACATTAAAGGACTAATAAACAACTTCCTTGTAACACTGATGCCAAAAGTAACCAATAGCTTTATGTAGGAAACAGGATTGCAAGGGATGACCAGCAGATGACAGCACACGCAACATTAAATTGCTCCCAGCCTTAAATCTCAGTTAATTTTTCCACTTATTAACCTGTATGAATACACCTACAACTCATTAGGTACATGTGGCAGCAAAGCACATACTAGAATACTTTAAAGTGCTTACAACTACAGCCACTATACCAGCACAATTAAAATGACTGACTTAACTTCTTAATTGCTTTCAGGCTGGAGGAAGTGAAATTGCTATGGTTGATATACCACAATATAACTTGCTTAGATTAGTGGAGTTCTACACATTACATCATCTAAATTCCTGTTTTGTGATCACAAGACTAAAGAACACCTTGTTTTTGTTTCAGCTTGTGGCTAAATCAGGGGAAACGAGTTTTTTAAAAAATATTGTGAAGTTAGATCATTAACAGCTCTTTCATGCTAAGCAGCTACGTATCCTCACATGCTCTGAGCCAAAGTGGTCTTTATTTTTAAATTCAGTTTTTGAAAATATTTCACTATGCTTGCATCACCTGACTAGGTGTTGCCACTGAAGTACAAGCCTCACTCATTCTTAGTGTAAAGATTCTTATTCTATTTTCCCCCCTTTTTAAGTCACTGATTTATTTATTTTCACATCTCATAATCTTCTCCCTCTGCTTTGGTATGTCTAATTTAGAGAAATCATCACACTTCCTCTTTTCATTAAATGTGCTCAGTAGTCTTTGTATAAAATAAATACTGACTGGTTCAAAAAAAATGTATATTTTTGATAGAAGGTTTAAGCCAAGGCACTGATTAGCCAACACAGATGCAGGAAGTTAGATTCTGATGATGCAATCAGATATAAAAGATGATAATACATGGTCAAAGAGAGAAAAATGATGCATTATACTCTCAAGAAAGGGATTTGATTTGTTTGCCTTTTCAAGTCAAATGCTGAAGCTGAATGAGCTGATACCCAGTTTTAATGTATGGAGAGGAACATCTGTGATGGGGATGGTCCAGAATACACAACATACGGAATGATCAGACAAAAAGCCCATTTCAACTTCAGAGGAAAAACACAACCATCCCCTCCAACTACTGATCATAGCAAGAGTCCTGCAGAAGGGAGAGTCAGTGGTAATCAGCAAACACTAACACATTCCAGATGTAGCTGTAAGGAATACACCTGTGTAAGAGTCAGCATCTTGGCTTGTCACTGTGCTGAAGCAGCTATTTTTACTTTTAACTGCAATAGTAAATCCATTTCCTCTGAGGAGCAGGAAAGTAGGAAGTCGTAACTCACACAGAACAGAACTGTTATGTTACTGTTGCATATGCAATTCTGTCCTTTGGTGCATAAGTTATTTTTCCAGATAACGCTTTGTCCACCAATCTAGAAAACTCTAATACTGACATGAACATCTACAATATGGGTGGATTAAGACAGGATGCCATTATTAGTCTGAAGATTCACCAGATAACTGTTCTCTAAATCTTGCTTGCCATTTCCATGCTTATTCCAACAGTTGAAATACTAGCATGCTACTCAAAGCCTTAGTAACAATCTTCTTTACCAGAAGTCTGAAACCATTCTGTTTTTCTACATTCTTTTTGGACTGAATAACTGTCAAAAGCAAATACTTTAGAGTCTTGCATTCTTATGGGGACAGCACGTTGAGAGGCATGGTTTAGTGGGAAATACTGGTGGTACATGGACAGTTGGATTAGATGATCTTGGAGGTCTTTTCCAACCTTGGTGATTTTATGTTTGGGGTTCTAATGAATTTTGGCACTGCAGCCCCCAGTGACAAAATTTCTACCATCCATCAGGATATAAAATGATTAAATACAACTGAACCTCAGTTTCTGCAATGATTTGTGCAAAAGCTCCATTCTTTCCCACTCAGAGTGACAAATGGATACATTGTTCTTTCCTGCTAGCATAGGTGTTCTGCAAGTGTTTATTACTTATATTTTCTAATACAGATTTGATTTCTATAACTTGTTATGGAAGAAAAGATCATTTATTCACCACCCAGCTTGTTTAGTAGAAAATGTAACAATTTTTTCAGATTACAGTGCATAGTTCACTTTTCAAAAACCATTTCTAAAAACATCCTTAAAATTACTTTTACAAGGAGAAAGTGATTGCATGCTAGAAACCATATTTATTTACATCATTCTCTTCATAGCCCACCCCACCCCCTCACCTCCCAGACTAGAAGCCAGAAATGCCAGATATTCTATTCTGTTCTTAGGTAGGTAGAAAGCTTCTCCAACATTGATAGTTAACCCTAATTCTGGTTTCCTGCAGGTGGTATCAAAACCAGTGACAGAGACACCTGTTGGAGTCTGATGGGTGAAGAACTACCTCCAGAAGTTGTTAGTATATAAAGAGCATCTTGATAAGATTAAATCTTACCTTCCAACAGAAGTCTGGAAACCTTTTAACTTCGGTTCTTATGAAAGGACCCTATGAGAGAAAAGAAGTTTAAAATTGATATCCTTTAAGTTTCTAAAGTGATAAACATACTGTGATCTGACAATTGAGTTTGTAGGTATATCTCTCATCATTTCCACCCCACCTCCCCCCTCCAGTTTTTTAGGGAGAAAAGTTCTTTGGTTTCAGGAAAGCCAGGGAGTAATCCCGATAGCACAACAAATATGAGAACCCCTCCTTATCTTCAAAAAAAGCTCTTGTAAGGCACATCATCATTATATTTCATAAAGAAAATAAAACTGTTTACATCTAAGTTACAGGCACTTGTGACAGCAATTAGTATAAATTCATAATTTTTAAACATCATCCCTTGTATGCCAGTCTGTACAGGTGACCAGTACCAGCCACAGCAAGAATTTCAAATATTCTGATTCCCAGTGCAATGTGGTAGAAAACACAGCAATGACAGCAGAGCAGCAAGGCCCTAGGCTGCAGCAAGCAAGGGTTTGCTCAAATGCAGCAGTTATGGGCACAGAAATAAAGAAGCTGCTTACCTTCAGAAGACCTTAGACACAAAGAGACCTCCAGCAAGATACCCTCACTTCCACTACCAACCCTTAAATGAGGTCCAGGAAGGGGTGGATCCTGGCTCCAGCCCATCTGGTCACTAATGTGCATTGTATTGCTTGCACCTGAGCTCCCCTGGGTTGGCTCTGCCTACCCACCAGGTGCCCAATCACTGCTTCAAGCTGTGACTTGCACTTCCATTACACCCAGCTTGTGATCCTTCACTGGATTACGCATCCATTTCCAACAAATAACAGGATTGGAACATCTACATAATTACTATACATACAGCATTTTTTTTCCCCTTGGGAATAACAAAACATTGCTGTTTCCTCAGTTTCATTTTTTGAATACTGAGCCGACATTCTTAGTGAATGGCTATCACATTTGTTAGCATCCCTCGTAGAGCATTACTGAGCACTTAGGATTAAACACCAGAGGCATCTTAAGCCATGACAAAAGGAGTAGAGTAGCCTTTCAGGAAGCCCCACTGTCAGTGATATTTATAGTTGCCATTTCTCCCTAAGTATGGCAGTATTCTCATAGAAGTATCCTGAATTCCAGCTTCTTCTCATCCTCATTTAAATGCAGTTCTGACTCATGAATATACAACTGTAGATACAGCCAAAGAAATCTATGTAAGTCACCTCAGACTTTTTTAGGTGGAAGGAAAAACGCATGCGAGTCATCTGCTGTTCAAAAGACAAAACAGCACTTAAGGCAGCTCTGACATGAAATATCCTTCTTTTTTAAGCTCTGAAAATAGAACCAGCCATTAAACTCACATGGACAGTGGTGAGTAGGCTAGAATGGAAAATTAGATTTGTACATGTCAAAAACAGAATATTCTATCAGAAGTAAAGGCAGATTCAGACAGGCTACTAAGGAGAACAGCAAAGAAGCTTTCTTTTAATTGCTGAAGTGAGACATCCAAATTAATACAAGACCATATCTGTATAATTGAAAAGACCATGATATAAAATAACACACGTTCAAATAAAATGTAATAAAACATTAAAGTTCCTGTGAAATTTCAATCAGAAAACCAAATGCAGATATTCAAAGGGAAGTGATTTAGGCAATTATTTTAAGGTTATAAGATCAAATTCTTTTTTATTACTTCATATTTGAACACATACATTAATATCAAATAGTTTTCCGGTAAGACCATAAGAATTTACCCTGGGTATTTAAAAACAGGTAAGAGCTAACTACTTGAGACAAACAGAACAAAATTCAGAGCACTGCAGTGAACTGGAGAAGAGTACAACAGCAGCTTTTGTAGACCTCCTTGAGCACACAAAGAGCTAATCTAATTCCCAGCTACTTTAAATTACACCTGTGGGCAAAGACTGACAAAGAACCACCTGTGACTTGTATAACGAAGGGATGGAAACTCCAGTACTCCTTGTACGTGTGCGCATTAGAAGAAGGAAGAATAGAGAAGAGTGAAGTAGCTCTGATCACCCTTGCTAAACTAGGCTAGTTTCTTGTCTGCTGATCCCAGGCGTATTATCCCCACAGACCCTTATTTCTGGGAGATCTTCTGATGCTGCCTTAAACTTAGCAATATTTGGCTCTGCGATCTCAAACACTGGATTCTTGTAGGAGCCTGCAAGTAGAAATTTGACAGATGTTCTTTAAAGAGAAATCTCGTAAACGACTTTCTGTAACTCCAACTAAACTCTCAGCATTAAAACCTAAGGAAATGAACTTAAGCCTTTGATTCACCAATGTTTTACACTGCAGTGCTACCACCTATACCCATATAAATCCAATGTAACAGTACCATCTGCCTCCAAAGTGCAACAACAGAGATTTCTACACTACCTTTTACACTACTACAAGAACCTTTAATTTTTTTTGAACTTGACAGCAAATTGTCAGAAATGGAGATACATGTGTTCACACAAAGCAGAAAAACCAAAGTTTTAAAGATCCTGCTCAGCAGGATGCAGTCAATAATAAAAAAGAATAGTAAAATATTAAAAATTTCATTACTTACTAGTAACAAAAAATCACATTTATATGCTCGTAATTAATATGACAATTCGTTTTCATCTGGAACTGTCTATGTGCAAATTTTGCCATACAGAAAAGTTGTTTCTTGAAAACCAAGTCTTCAATTTCTTAAAAATTGGAAAAGTTATTTATGTGATACTAAAAGATTCATCCTTCATGTGAGTGTTAGGCAAGGAGGTGTTCAAATCCATGTTTTAAGCTCAAATATCCTCACATTTCTGTTCCAACTCAAGCAGGAAATGTTTTGTTCCTTCTGCTCATCTGTATCACAGAGCAACTTCGCCACTGTTTGCTTTTACACCCAAACAAGACACATTACCACCCTAGTTATTACTTTCAGTGTTCCTCTGTTACTGGTGACAGTACTCTGACTTAGTTATTCAAATCAGAGCACAGTACCTTGCTCATGGTATAGCACACCGCAGCCATTTTAGGGAGGAATAGCTAAGAATTCCAAAATGCTCTTGGAAATTTAAGTTAATTTCTAATGTAATAAAGATCTGGCACCTGCTGGATCTCCAAGAGCAGGAACCTGGCACGATTTATATTTCTCCAAGCAGTTTTTTTTAAAAAGGCTCTGGAAAAAAACTGCTTGAAAGGAAACATTCAATTCCCACAACAAATCCATGCTTTGCTCGTGTCCTGATTACTATAATTATTCTCTATTCATTTTGAAATATACTATTATGATAGTTCAGACTTATTAACTTGTGACAAGAATCTGAAAGAAAGTGCAAAGCTATTTTATGACATGAAGCACAAAACATTTATTGTTTGCATATTTTTTTCCCCCAAGTCCTTTGAATGTCAAAAGCTATTTCCTCATACAGAAAGGAAAGTACTATTCTTAGAAGACAACACAAAGAAAAGAAAAGTTCATGTTCTCAGACTTCAAGCCATACCTAAAATAGCAAGAATAAGCTTACCATTGTCTTGTCTCATTATTTAGTTGGGGTAAATTAGAATACTGAAGTCGCATATAGCTTCTTACCTTTATCTAATGGGTGCAGAGGAGACAATATAAGAACAAAGATATGTTTTTATAAGGAATATTAATCTTGTTCCATGCACATCTAACAGTACTAACCATAGAGTAAGAACAAGCTGCTTCATTTATCTTACATTAAGATAGCAAGAGACTTCAGAACAAATATGCCAGTTAAACAACAGGGTCTGTATTGTTTTCACACAGCTACCCCTGGGGGGTCAGAGTTACTATTATTCTAAAAACAATTTACATTTCAGATGCACTATGATAATCAGCATTCAAAGCTTCACTGACAAAAACTGAAGCCTAAGACCTGTTACTTAAAATCTCTAATTCAATAAAAATCACCTTTCATTCCAATTCAACACAACTATTTTATACAAAACTACTTGATGCATTTTATAGAATGCAGTATTATTGTCATTTCCATGTGTTACAGGCAAAGAGAGAAATGCACACTGATGATAGCAGAGTAGTTCCAAAAAGGAAGGCAAAAGTAATTACTGAAGACTTTATTAGATACTTTCTGGATGCTGGATCACCCAACAGTAATGTTGTTGGAGAGGAGGGAACCCTTCCTAACGTATGCCAGTTTTTCAGGGTACACACTGTTTCATTTAATGCAAATACTTTTTCCACCAGACAAGGCAAAGTATGGCTGCTTTCACCTGATAGTGCCCTCCTGGAAAGCATGAGCCCAATGAGGTCAACAGAAAATTTTACCTCAACTTAATACAATTTTGCTCACACACCAGCCCTGTAACAACTAACACAGGGACGCAAACCTCCATGGAGTACCCCCAAGCACACTCTATGATTTGTTCCCCTAAAAGATAACTTCATGAAATTAAAACTTCTTTCCAATTGCAGCAGCAGCTTTTTTTTTTTTTTTTTTTTAAGTTTTTATGTGTTTTTTTTTTTTTAAGATCAGGTTTGAAGTAGTAACCACATATGAGAACTATACTTAATTTGCTTATTTGTAGTACTGGCAAGTGGGGCACTACCTAGATGCAGTTATCAGTTGTAAGAACTTTATTAAGTAGAAATAGGCATTGATTGGGATTGCAGCTCCAGAATGAAGGAAGGTCATTATGTGAGGATGATGGGAGACTTTTGCTTGATCAACATATTTTTGCTGTTAGGAAAGGGAGCAGGGGAAGAAGATTGAACGGGAAACATCATACCACTTAGGCATAATCTTATGACTAAACAACATGATTGCAAGTCAAGTTGAAGCTGTTTACCCATTTGTAGGGCTCAAGCTGCGTGCACAGACCGCGGTGTTTGGTAACACGCGGCCACCCCCTGCCCTGCCAGCAGCCTGCAAGCAAATGCGTAGAGGAAACAACGTTTCCATTATGTATCACGCATAGCTCCTTGCACGGATACACCGAAACTCATTAGAGCGGATGGAATCAGTACCCTAGCAGGGCCCAGCGCCTCGCATCGTAAGAAGGGCTCTTACCGGTGGGAGCACAGGTCCTGAAGAGCACTGCAGCACCCAGCCAGCAAGAGGTCTGCAGTCCTGCCTCTCTCAGGAGAGAGGGAAACCAGGCGGTGAAATGAGCCCCCCAGAACAGCAAGAAGCTCTGCTGCAGGCTCTCCTGCCCGACAAAGAACACAACAACAGCTACCCAGACAGCGCACCAAGCTGCGCAGCTCCCCGCTAAGCCGAGCAGAGCGTGCTGCTCCCGCCCAGCCCTTTCCCTCACCTGCCGAGCGCTGATTGGCTGCTGGCCGCCCGCGCGCCGGGTTTGCATCGAGCTCGTGCTGCTCTCCTCAGGTGGGCGCGCGCGTGTGTGCTGGAAAAGGGCGGGAAGAATGCTGTGAGGGAGCGAAGGGTGCTCCGCCTTGGGGAATTCGGGTATTAGGGATTTCAAGTACGCTCCGACAAATTCAAAAAAATAGATATTTATTTGGAAAGCTTGCATTCAACACCAATGAAAAAAACTTCAGAAAGCAAACTCTCAAAGCGTAATAGAGAAGAAAGGAAAGCAAGAGAATGACCTGATGCAGTTTCCCTTGAACAATGAGCTGCTGGTTGACCTAATGTACTTTCTGATGAGGAATAAGGGAATTCATAGTCTTCGTTTTCTCTACGTATACGTCAATGTGCAGGGCAAGCATGAAAAATAGCTTGTGCCATCTCTGTTGCTTCCCATAGGAGAGAAGAGGATATAAGGTAATACCATGCAGCAGCATGAAAATCTTCTGCTATTGCACAAACATCGTGTGTGCAATGATAATGCAGTCAGAAGATCCGGCACCTTCTCATTAGCTGGGCTTATCTTGGAAGCTGTTGCTATCAAGGTATTTGTGCCTTGCTTCTCGTATTGCTGTAGGTGTCTTGCCCAGTGTGTGCTAGATGTCTTTTAAGCGTGACAACAGATTAACCAACATAACTTAATTATACAAAGTGACTTACTTTCTTGTACCTTTCACGTCTTCAACAGCCATATTACCATACCTACGTGTATGGGATCTGTTAGGTCACAGCCTGAACCAGTGATTGAGCACCTGGTGGAGGGCACGGCCAGCCCTGGGAGCACAGGTGCAAGCAGTTCTGTGTGACTGGAAGGGGTGGACCCATTGCCCACTGCTCCCTAACCTCATTTAAGGACTGGCAGCTGGAAGGGAAGCATCTTTATTTAGAGACTGTTTCTTCTGGGAGTTTTCTGTTGGGCCCTCATCCTTGGAAATGGGTAAGTTACTTTTTCTTTATTGTTGAACTGTGACAGATAACTTTTTTGGGTGGTCTGAGAACTGGTCGGTGGCAGCTATGTTCTCTGCTTTATACCCTGTGCTGTGAAATTGTTTATCTATCAGTGAAACTCTGTAAGGATACAGTTTCAACCTACCAGTATTAAAGTTAGGGAGAGAGCTGGCTGTAAGCGCTTTCTTAATGGTTTTTTTTTTTTTTTGCTTGTTCTTCTTTCTTGGTTTCCTTAATAATGAAGCATTCCATACTGTTTCTATGTTTTTTTTTGTTGTTGGTGGTGGTGTTTGCCTTTCATCCTTTCTGTTCTGGCAGTTCTGCTGAAGTAAATACTGACTTCAAATATCAAATGTGTAGCTTACATTGATTTTCGTCCCCAGTGCACTTAAATCTAAGTGAGGGTAGAAAAGCTTTGCATGGGCAGAGAACTTGTGCTGCTTTCCTCTTTCTCTGTAAGACTGATGATGTTGTCTGTTCAGCCATGCTTATGCTGATCCTTACAAATCCATGCTGTGTTCTTTCTATGGAAGATACTAGACATTGCTTGTCTCATTTATGAAAATATATAAATAATGGTTTTCTTTTAATATGCTTTTTTTCTCAGTGTGATTGCTGATTGAGATAGACCTTTTACAGGAGAAAAGGATCGTAACTTCTCAAAGAGTAATAGAATTTGTTGCCCCCTAAATCCTTAAAATGAGACTTTAATCATTAAAAAATAAGTTTTGTTGATAGTTTTTCTGATGATATTTCCAAGTGTGCACACACCTCTAAGAACAAATCCTCTATGGTATCTGGAATGATGACTATGCTGTTGTTTTGGGTGATAGGTTTGGAATGTTTTCATTTTTTCTTTTTCTGGGAAGTTACTCTGCTGGAACAGGCTACTGAGACATAATTAAAGGTAATAGCTTCAAATCCATTGAAACTCCGAAGTGTTTGTTACACGCTCTTAGTTATCCATAATTGAATATGCGGCTAAGATTTCAGTCAATTTGTCTGAAAGTATTTCAGCTCATTGGCTTCATAAAGTCTCCTGGGTCAGTCATTACATTACCTTTGCTGAATACCTTCTTCTCTCATCCCTTTCATTTTCCAGTTAATGCTCAAGCCTGCACCTATGCAAAGTTCTGGTGCTTAAGAAATGAACAAACTACATCTTGGTTTTGTTTATACACACTTAAACCTTAATCAAAACTCTTATGCTGAAAATATTTGGGCTAGTTTTAGGCAGTACATTAGCAGGCTTACTCATGAGTAAATATTTTCATGATTACTTTTGTCACAGGACATGGAGTTGAAATGAAATTTGAAGTCTTAGTGTATTTTTTTTATTCTGTGAATATAAACTTCATAGGAGAACACAGCTTTTTTGTTCTTATTTTTTTAAAAATATTGGTCAATATGATGAATTTCTTAAAGGGAATTTATGAAGATGTAACTTACAAATTGACTATATGAGAATATAAAACACTAACACTTCCTTTATCTTGCTATCCCTTGGCTTTCTGTAAGATCACTCGAAGTTAAGACTATAAATCTTACTACAGTTTTGCGTTTAACTTGGACAAAGAAATCACATCATTTTCTGACAAATCTCATGTTTAACTTCTAATGAGTTAACAAATGTAATTGTTTTGATTACTATTAATTCTTGCTTACGTATGTGTTTTTTCTGAACCATAAATAATTATTTCTCTTTGCCATGTCAGAAACTTAAACTGTTTAGGTTCTTCAGGTGAAAGTATTGAGGGTATTAGTTTTGTTATCTGTATTTTAAAGAGGTGAAAATAATGTTGGAGGAGGGAAGGTCAGGCAACTGGGCAGAACAGACCTAGTGACAAACATGAATTACAACTCACTTTTGTTGAATGGAACATTCTTTCATATGCTGTATTCTCATTTAAAATAATACAAGTGAAACAAATGCATGGATATGGTTAAAGAGGAAACTGGTTCTGAAAGAAACCTGTCACAAAACACGATTGATGTGCTAGCAAAGTGGGTTTTTTTCTTTCCTTGTTTCGGCCTTAGCTGATTTGTAGGATTCAGAGAAGAACATGATCAAATCTAGTCAGAATGGGAGTGTTTGAAATGTGGTTTGACTTATGCAGTTCTTAATGCAGAAAGCTCTGGTTTCTGTGTAACTTCCTCTATAATTCAACTCAACTACTCTGTGCAGTGCTGTCCTAAGAGATTAGTAGATGCTCAAGTCTGAGCAACTCATTCTTTACAGAAGCAAACTGAGAAGTCTTCATACTAGTGTTAGTAATTCATAATTATTAAAAATAATTGCTAACAGCTTGATAAATTCACATAAATACCCAAATCAGTAGCCAGTTTAAAAATGTCACCCTTGGTTTCTGTTTCTGTGAATCAGATCATGGTGCATAGAAGTGAAAAGATAATAACCTGTTGTTCCCTGTGTGCTCTATGCCCTAAGCCAACCAGTCCTCATATATTTGACTTTGTGAACACTGTACTAATTGCCTTTCAAGCTACTACATGCAGCTCAAACACTGTGTGAATAGCTATTCAAGCTACCTCATGCAGTTCAGATATTTGCGTGTCTACAGTGTCATACAGCTGTGACTCAATTTCATGGCTACCATGAGAATTATGAAATTGTGCTCTACTTGCAAAAATGCTCTTTCCTCTCCCCACAACTCTGCCCTGATTTGAGATATAACAATGAAATCCTCTCACTAAAGACATTTCCAGAGAGGCTGCATAGTGAGTCTTGCTTTTGGTCACAAAAATATGCTTTTTTTAAGCTATACCTACTCAAACTAAAGTCACTCTGGGAAACTTGAAGGCTTTTTGTTAGAATTAAATTAACTGCACATCCTCTGTAGAGTAATTATAGAGCTTTCACTGTTTAATTAAGGCAAAGAAGAATACCTATTGCTCTTTCTTTGTGTAACACTCAGGTCAAAATAACAGCACCCATGTTTTGTACCTGTTCTGCCTAGTAGTGTAAGTTAGGAACTATTTTTCTTTGCCACTGGAATGTGAACCAGAGCAATTAACATCAGATCTTTTCCCCAATGCAATTGTATACAGTTTTCTTTGTTTTCTAGCCTGAATAGTGATTATTTAGTCTGTGCTTGGTTTGCAAATCTTAAGCCAAAGAACAAAAATTTTCAGAAATTCAGTGGTCTATCTTCATATTGCTGGGGGGAAAAATGTATATGTAAACAGGGAATAGCACCCCAACTCCACACCTCACCCATAATGTAGATTTTAACTAACTACTTAGTAGCTTGTTTTGCTTTCAAAAGATGATTTATAAAGCTCAATTCAGACAGTAAAATATCATCAAATCTCCTCTTTGTCCTTCAGAAGGAGCAACAACCTAACAATGTCAAGTTGCATTTACAAAAATTTTGTTCTGCTAGTGGGTGACTTCATTAACTCTTAGGTAAAAATTTACCAGTCTTTGTTGCTCTCCCAGTGACTTCAGCTTCAGTGAAAAATTTAAATATCTATGGCTGGTGGAAGATCAGACAAAAGGAGAACCAGAAAGATCAGCTACCTTGTCAGCTTCTCCTCATACTTCACAATCTAAGTGAGAAGAGCAAGACACCACCAAATCAATAAGAAAGACACATTCGTATTTGCTTTAGATTGACTCGATTTTCTTCATGTTTTGGTGGCCAAAACAAATTAATTTGAATTATGAAAAACTGAAATGAATAGTGCCATGTTTTAAGAAAAGGTATTTGTAATTTGCCAAGAGCCTTCCAGTGGTGTTTCACAATCTATTCTCCTTTTAAATGGTAGGGTGTTCTGAGAGAAGGTATTTGTGAACTGAAGGAAAGAAAATGTCAGTTCATCGAATGAAACTGGTGTCAGAATATACTAGCGTGATGAGAGGTTATATTTAAAACAATGAAAAGCATTTGAATCTGCCTTTGTGTGGAAGTGTTGCCTTTTCTTCTGAGATGGTGATTAAGAAGCCTTCATGTTTCCTGTGCAAAGAGGCAGATTCACAAACTGAGCATGAGAAGAGGATGTTTAATCTAGAGGTACTGACAAAAGGCAGGAGATGTACCTTGAATGTCCAAATTCTGTTTTAGAAAAGTCTCTCAATGATTGAAGATACGAGTGCTCCCATGGTACCCACTCATTTTCCTGTCCTTGGAAATACTGCCTTTTAGAGATTTCCAAAGCCAGAACAGGTATAAAGGCTGTACAGGACATATTTCATCAACTGTGAAGTTATGCAAAGCTATTAGGAATGTGCTTAGGTTGAAGTAAGAGGTAATCCTATCCTGTGGGATTACTCATTCTTTTAATCTGAGCACACATAATACTTTCCTGCAATGGTTCTGTTACTGGCAAATATCTATTTAATACACTTGTAACAGTCAGCCTGCACATGAAAAATCCATCTTTTTCCTGAACTTCCTGGACAATTTTGCAGATAGCGCTCTGTGGGGTGGGGGTGGGGGGGCGGAAACAGTTGTAACAGCACGAAATGGCAGATAACCATTACTGGTAATACAGTTGTCACTGCATCTCACAATAAAGATGTAATTATTTTCAGTGATATTTACATTTTCTCAAAGCCATAGATGTCATGTACTTCAGAAAGAATGATAATACTTCATTCATGAAGTTAATCTATCAATTAAAACAGAAACCAGGGTGTAAAAGCATTTTAAAAACAAGCTAGTCAATTTATTACTGCACTTGCAAACTTGTAATCACTGCAGGAAAAACATGAAATATACACTATATACTAATCCAGATTCCAGTTATTTCCAGCTAAATTGTTATTGGCTTTATCTTCATTTCAAAAAGTTATTTACTGTGAGTATGGAAACAGTTCAGTACTTGGAATTCAGTCTCTTACTTTGTCACAAGTAAAAACATACAATGAAAAATCATTTAGCTTCCCTTTTACCTAGGCTTCAACGAAGGCAGTTAAAATATTGCCCTGAGAGTTAACATTTAGTAAAGGGGTGTATCTCTTTCAAGTTAGCCTAATCAAGTACTTTTCTTACTGTTTATCCCATGAAGATATCATTTCAATTTATATTTTACTTAACTTGATATTGCCTTTTTGAATGGCACATCTAATTCAGTTATTATTTAGGTTCCTATTCTTTTCAGTGTGTTTTTTCTAGGTTGTTACCTAGAGAGTTTGCAGAGGATTCTATAATTATAATACTTATTTAGAAAAACTCACATTTTATGTGTGACTTAGCACTTAATAGAAACTTTTGTTAATATAAATTTTAGAGTACCTGTAATTGCAATTGGAATTATATAAAAATTAGAATTTGGGCTTGCAAGCAGAAGTCCGGTCTTCTTCCAAAACATGGGCTGAATGATTTGGAGAGTAACAGCAGGAGAAATACGAGGTTTTTTTTCTGCCACCTCTCCAGATAAATCTAGTTATCTTTTAAAGTAAAGGCTTAAGGTATTTGTTTTCCAAGTAAAATAGCTTGATCATAGGCTTCCTTAAAAATACAGCACACTTGAACTGCTGAATTCTTTCCCTTTAGTTTGTACAACTACATTAAACCATATTATCAGAGAATCACCAGCATGAATGATATGAAATATGTACTATAGTGCAGGTTTTAATGGTGGGAGAAAAAACTGGCTTTAGTTGGTAGAGTTTAGCAGAGCCTCAATGCATCTGCTAGTGTTTATGCTGGAACTTTCTTAGTAAATGAACATATGTAGAATGACTGGCTACAAGGGGACCAATTCTTTGAATTAAAAGTGTTTGAGAAAGGATGCTCGGATCTTGTTTAGCAGTAGGAGTACTGATGATGACATCTAGCTACTTTAAAAGTTCATGTGATGCTAGAACCTCAATCAGGCTCTAAGAATTACTCAATATGGATAAAATTCTTATTTTTTTTCCTTGTATAATAGATGAGCATCTAAAAATAGTGCCATATAAGTAAGCCTCTCTAGCTTAACAGCAAACAGCTCAAATTGTCATTACGGGACATAGTGAATTAGTTCTGCTCAGTTCAGCAATAGTAATACAATATTAAGACTTGGGGCTTTCTGTTCTCCTCAAGAAGGAAACCCCAGAATATGAAGAAATATTTGTTGTAGGAGTGTGCTCTAACTTTATGCTTGGAGAGAGGTGTGATTTTTGATTATGATGGAGCTGGAAGACTCTCATGGACAGAGAAAATAGATGAGGAAAATAAGGTTAAGTAATTCCTCCAAAAATATGTAATTGAACACAAACCAGTACTGATTTCTACTCAACATGTGGGATTTCTCACTTGGAGAAGGTTCCAAGAACTAGATACCAACAACTGGTGAGAAAATGCTTCTCACTCTGCTGCGTAAATGCATCTTAACTTATAACCTCTCATTCTTCATTAATATGCAGTTAAACAATTTATACACTACTTTATTCATTAGCATATAAATTACCACCAATATGCTGCATTCCAAAAGCAAAAATAAACCATTGTGAGGAAAGGAAAAAGCTATCACAACTTATATATAAATATGTATATTTATATATATATATAAAAATGATGTTTTTTATATCTATGGTTGCTTCAGTACATTATAACCCATCAGAATTAAATTTATACATTGTTTTGTTATGCGGAAATGCTGCTGTGATGATTTCCTCATCACTGTTGCTCACTTGTATTTCAAAATATTTGATATTTTCTGAAATGAAATCATTATTTCCTGTTTGAGAAATGAGCAAATATCCAATGTGCTTTGAGAAGATTTACCAGCCTATGCAAAAACATCTCCTATCTGAACTGATCTGAACACTTTCCATCTGGCTTAACAGAGATCTTCTAGTTTCTCTCCAGACTGTGCTGAGGGTTTCAGCTGATTACTTTCTTTAGTGTTAATAAGCACAGAACTTATTCTGCCTAACAATGGAGCTCCATAATGTGACATCTGAGGAAGAACAAGGTGTCTTGTTAATGTTCTTGCTAGCTCCAGCTGTAGGATTTCAAGGAATTGTTGATGTGATTGTTTATTTTTGATAATGGAATTAATTAGCAGGCTTGATCTAAGCTCTTCTTTAGAAAGAAGAGTCAAAAGATATCCAATCTTTGCTCTTTTACCCTACCTGTGAAATTTCTTAAAGCTGGGCAAGCATAGATCATTATTAAAGGTAATGACCAGAAGAATTTTGATTTCATTCTCTGAAGCAAGTATTGCCTTCTTCATACTATATTAAGCATTATTGTTTTTAGGGAGATACAGAAACCTAGCTTGTCTTATCGTTTCTTCTACTGTAGACTCCTACAAAATCAGCATGATCCAGCTCAGTCATTTTGTTACAGGTCTATGAGGAAAATGAAAGCGAATTACAACTGAAAATTTGAGAGGTATGCCAAATCAAATGAAAAATTTGCTCTTTAAAAAAATCTCTTGAATCACTTGAATGTTTAATTCAGATGTCAGAGGAGTTGATTGCTTAGAAGGCTAGAGAGGATTTGATTGTAAAAGACAGATGAGGAATGTTATAGGGTAAATGGCAAGGATGCCGGAGGTATTTATGTCACTAAAATTGAAATTTAGCCTGATTTTAAATGTTTTAACTTGTGTCAGATGAAAAAAAAGTCAGCATGCTTGAGGTCATTTTGATGCCTGAATTTACTACAGTATAGGCAAGCACTTGAAACTAATATGACTGTTAAGCTTGTAAGAAAACAGTTATGCAAAGGATAAAAAGTAAGCACCTACAAAATCCATTGAAAAATACAGGCAAACCAAGTCATCTTCCTGTAAGCAGTAGCATGTGTGATTTTTGTCCTCAGTGCCTGTGAGGACACAAATGCTATTCAGATTCTTTTCTTATCTACCCCTATTTCCTCTCGTTTTAGTGGAATAGTAATTCTGCATAGTTCAACAATTGCATTGCTGTGAAAAGTTAGAAACTATGTAAACTGTGATGCGTCGGGTAACTTTGGTAGATATTTAAACTTTTTATATTAATATATGATCCATGTTTGTTAGGAATAAACCAAGACTTAGATTAACTATATACTCATAAAAAAAACCCAGCTACTTCTGCTTGCTACCTTTATTCTCTATTAAGTGTCACAAAGCTTGTTTCTTTATTCCCTCTACTTGTTCATATGACAATCTGTTGATATACTGGAAGAAAGGAATTAGCAGGAAGCCTACATTGGAAGACTTGAACTAAAAGTTAAAGATAAGATCTATGGTACAGACCTGAGCAACAAATGAGTGTAAACCTGTGCTATCATTCCTAAGCACACTAAATTGCTGTGTGGAAACAGAAAAGGCAAAACTGCACATAGACTTCAGTCTGAAGGAATGTTTAAGTATATATGAAAATAAAAAGGCTGAATGGGCAGAAGAAATGACTGTTCAAATCAATATGTAGTTGGCTACCTGAGCAGCTGCAGATTGCATCCTTGAGCAGACAGATGGCCAGATGCTCAGTTATAGCTCTGCTGAGGTCAGTGGATGGTCAGACTTATATCAGCAAAGAGCAAGACCAATTCCTATCAGAGACAAAGCCAAGCTCTTTTCAAATTCAGCAGTGAAAAGCTCTAGAATTGCAATGAACTCCTGAATACACGAATATCTGAAGCTTAAGTAATGCCACTGCTTGTATTTTGACCACTTAATAGCGCTGGTATAAGTGCTTTACTTAACAGTGATTTCTTGTTTCCTTTGAAGTTTGCTGTACCACTTAATTGTTCCTGAGGCGGCTGTCTAGTATTCAGGTGCTTGTAATGCTTTCTAAAATTTAATTTGGAGTTTATATTTTCAAAGTGAAGGGCAGTAAATGTGACTTACTACTTCTGACCTGTGTAAGGATATAAAAAAAAAAGTAGTTCAGGAGTTTGTAAGGTATATTTGAAGTGCTGAGATGAATATGACCATCTGAATACTTTCACACTTGGAGGCCAGTAGACTCCATTCAGTCTAGAAGCTTATATCCAAAAAAAGTTTGTAAAATATTTTCATGGTAAGCCTGGGGTGTGCCAGCAGAGAAGTGAAATAGGAAGTTAGCTGTTAGCAAGAGACAGACAGTGCTGTGCACAGTCCACCAAAACTGTGGTGGGAAACATTAAGGCTTCAGCTTTTAAAATAGGTTGTGGAGCGAATGGGAGCTGATGTTCGTGTAAGAGCAAATGGTTTGTTCAGGTGTGACTAAATAAACAGTCAAACTCACAAGCTAATTTCCAGACAGGTAAGGCTGTCCTATTAAATTATTTTTCAAACTGTGCTAACCTACTCTACTGTTACAGTCACTTCTATTTTATCACATTAACTAGAACTGTAGTTTCAAATGTTCACAATGCTCATGTTCAGGCTTCTCTTCTGAGCTAGGCAGTCTGTTTCGTGCACTGCTGTGAGATGAAGGATTCTTCTTTGTTTCTTCCTTTCTTCTCTTAATGAGATAGTTTATCAAGCATGAGTGAAGTTCTGTTTCCTTCAAATCTTCTAGAGGTAACTGCAAGGATAATGGCCCTAATAACAGCACTACTGAATTGTAGAAACAGATCAAAATGTCGTCTTAAAATTTAATTGCTGACAGAGCCATGAACTCTGCACACTATGGTAGAGAAAGCCAATGGGCTCATCTTACACAAAGATTAAAAACATTAGGCATGAGGTATTAAGAATTTTGTCTTCATTTTCTAAATTTGCTGGAGTTGACTAAGTGGATTTATATAATGTCAAATTATTCTGCAGATTAAATGATAATGTTATATTTTGCAAATTAATACTCTGAAATGTGAACAGGGTTTATAGTTGTATTTGTTAATGGCCTGCTTGTAGATCTTAATGAACTAAGTTAACATAAAAGTAAGAGAGAATCTTAGCTTTAAGGGAAGAAGCCAGAACTACTGGCAATAGGTCTGAAGTGATAGCCAGCATTTTTGAGTGGCTTGCTGCAGAGATGCTTACACGTGGCAGGGTGACAGCCTCAGTCAATGCATTTTGAAATGGAAGCTTTCCATGAATGCTTCTGGGACTTTAATCAGAGGTCTGTGATGTGGTGAACTACAGTGAAAGTCCATGAGTTCATAATGAAAAAAAATCAACGCAGCATCAAAGAGAATTTTAAAAAATATCCACTTAATGCATTTGTCTTACTAACTTTGTAAGTGACACTCTATTAGAATTACAATAAAAATACCAGTTTGAATCCTCTCTTTTACAGGTGTATTATTAGCTTCTCAGGATTATAGTTTCAGGTAATTCAATTGTTTCTCAAGGAGACTTTGTTTTACAAGAACAAAGCTTTCTTTATGGTCTTGCTCAAGACATAATTAGAACAATTAAGTCAATTTAGGTTAACCTTAACAGCAAAGAAATGCATAGATATTAATAAGAGCAGAATCAGCTTTGAACTAAGCTTAGACATATTTTTTCTTATTCCTTTGAAGGCATTAATAAAATTATCTCTCACGTGGATGGAATTGCTTGTTAATTATCCACAGCATCTGCTGCATGGAATAAGGTTTGGCTGGACTGAAGTATGACTGCAATCAGAAAATTGCATCTTTGATTAAAAAACACTGGCATCTAAAATTACCAAGGACTTGATGCTGGCTTGATTTGGTGAACTTATCCATAGGTGCCTCTATTGCAAAGTGACTACAAACTGAATACCAGCTTATCAGTGCCTGTGCTTCCCATTGATATATGCTTTTGAAAATCCTGAAATTGTTTTAATTCTCTCTAGCCTGATTGATTTATTTTGATGGTTTTACTCTGTCACATCATACCTCACCAAGACTTCAGGTGTTTTCAGAAGTAAAAATTGAGATTGCCCTTTGTAACAGAGGCTGTCACAATGTCTGAATCAATTTAAGATTATAAAAAATATTTGTAACCATTATTTGACTTTATATGGACAGAATTTTTTCACCATTATGTAGGAATATGCATAAACCTGAAAAGGCCTTATCTCTTTGAGTCATCTGGACAGATGGTCCCGGTTCAGGAATGTCCTCATCTGAGCTAATGGGAGCACTGAGTGTACTAAAGGTCACATCTGCAGCTATCCTTACTTAATGCTTCCAATGGCCAATGCAATGTCCCTCTGTTATTTGTGTGTCATTTCGAGTAAAAACATTGTCAATGATTATTTACCGATCTCTAAATACTTTTTCCTTTTTCAAGCTGCCTTCAGGGCTCTTTGATATTGTTTTATGTGAAATGCCACTGGGTTCACTGCTATTGCAGATATTCAATGTTGAAAGTGCAATAGGCCCCACTTAGAGAATTATCTAGCAGTCCTATTATTGAGATAGAGGCTACTTGGAAATGGATGATACTATTCACCATTTTGAGAAGAGTTACCGTTCCCTGAGGAAATGCAAACATCCCACAGTCAGTTACTTTATTCAAGTGTAATTTAAAACCAGCTCTCAAGCATAATGGGATGTTACAGCCAATATTTATTTTTCTTTCATTAGATAAATACTATTAAATTGCAATCCTTGAGAAAATTGTACAGACTGTATCACATCTGAATGTGTTCAAGCTTGAGACTCGCTCAAGCAAATTCTCGTCATATTCAAATAACCATCATTATGCAAATAAGAACATCCTTGTTGCCAAGCAAGTTTAAAATGGATGTTTGTTTTTATCTTGATGAATTATATTCCTCCTGGTAGCAGACAGCTACGTGCAACTCAGAAGAGCTGCACAGGTCTTGTTTATTCTTCAGACTTCTCTTGCCTGTTGCACAATGAATTTATTGCTACCTGGATAGGCTTTAGTTGTTCTTCAAGCAAGATACATGGGGAAAAGAGTGTAGCCTAGCTTTTCTTATTACCAGAGTTTTTGGCTTGTTTTTTTTTACTGGATTTGCTCATAACTCATCTTTTTATGAATCAAGCAGTGGCAACACAAAGTCATTAATTTCAGGAAGAAGCCAGCATTTCATAGCAGCAGATGTGCTGCTTGTGGCTAAACTCCTGGCTTAGTTCTCCGCTGTGGCACTTATGCTGGTGGCTAGGGCAAAGACAGCACATCTCTTCTGTCCATCTTTGGCCTACAGATCTGCTGTGAACTGCTTTACAGCTGTTACACATTCAAGCCTGAAACGACCTCTACAAACTCAATCCTTTTTTCTTAAGAACAAGAGTAATGCTCCAGAAATTCTAAAACTTGTAGATTTTTGGTACCCAAATACCAGTGGATATCTCCTTTTATGGAATAAAATCTAATAACCTCAGATTCAATAAGGCATCTCCAAAGACAATTAATGGCTTTTACATCCTCATGTAGATCTAGGCATTCCTGTATGCTGAAGGTCTTGTATTTTCAGTAGTTCCAGGGCTCTTATCTCTTCAGTGTAACACAACTTGTGCTATTCCCAGCGTTCATCTATGCCTGTGGAGCATGGCAGCATGTGATTTGACAACCATAGGAACTTGCAGAGCTCCCAGCCTGTCCAAGTGTTCATGCTAATCTCTTATCCCAGATTACTTTGAAGGTACTGCTGGTTTGTATAAAAACCTCATGGTATGCATCAAGAAATGTATTCGTGTCTTGACTCCACCCTGGAGCAATTCATTGCAAGTGTTTGATATTTAAAACATCATTGATTTGTTCTGCATATATACTGCAAACTGTACAATGAAATCCTAGTTATGGCTAGGGCCCTTTGCACTGCTGCAGTGAAAACAATATGTACACTGATAATATCTGGCTAACAGAGACAAAGGAAAGGATTACAGTAACAGTAGCTTCTTGTAAGACTATTTTCTGCATTTTCCACCTGTATCTCTTAAAAAAAAAAACAATTCCTATGTGGTAAAAACGCAAATTAAATCCCCGATTTGCAGAACTTCTCAAATTAGTTTTTTTAGGCATTATTAATCATGTTTCTTTTATGTATTTTCCGCACTGTGTGAAAACTGAGATTAAATGACTTCTGCGACTACTGCTATGTTAAATGTACTGTACAGAGTTTAGAGGCTGTTTTCCTGGTATAAAATAAGGCTTTTCCGTGAGAACATCCAATCATTCTACAAATGAGTGCTTCAAGGTAGAAATTTCTTATAATTCAGAGAAGCATAAACAAAGTTGCAGAAGTCATCTTCCTTTTTTCTTTGATGTGTATGCTCTGCAAAGTTAATGGTAGTTATAATAAGAGTTACAGGTTTTTAGCCAAAGTTAGGATCTGTTATCACTTCAATTCTGCTTCTTGGTTAAACTTAAGAATAAATGATTTGTTATGGAGATGACAAGGTTTTACAAAGATTTGTTACTTTTATTAGGCTCTTGCTGGATTCCTCCCTAAACACTGCAGAAAGTCTGGTTACAGGTACTGCAAATGAAATGTACTGCCTCACCTGTACATCACAAATGGAAGTGCAAAAGTGAAACATTAATTACTAATTACTAACTGTTGTAGGACATACATCTTATGCAGATGATGATCCATTTGGTATTAAAAATACTAGTTCTATGAATTCTTGTTAGAATCCTGACTTTTTTCATTTGATATTGAATTCACTCTGAATACACTGGTACCAGATTATCCTGATAGAGAGCATCTGTAGCAGGTACAATCTAAACGTGTTTTATGTGTATAGGTTCTTCACTCAGAAGAAAATGTTATCTACAGTCTGTCTCATTTTAAAGTATTTTTCTTTTCTGTTTCCATAATTAGCAGTCAAAAGGTATGCAGCATGAATGATTCTTCTTGGCCCAGCTTTGAAAGGCTTTTTCTAATGCAATGAAAAACAAATATAAAACAGTGTCCCTCATAGTGGGATTAACTGCAACTTTCCACATCCCTTCTGTTCTATTCTCTGTTTTTTTTGTCAAGCATACTGGAGATTAAGTAATGAAAATAATAGCTGGAAAAGAAGTGCTTAATTCTCCGCAGAGACATGAGAGAATGTGTGAGCTATAGCCCGAGAGTTCTTGTTATTATAGCAATGTTGCTCTAGTTTGTATTTACAGTCAATGCTATAGTATCTGTAAACTAAAAATGTCACCAGCCTACTTGAAAAGGAATTGTAATTTATAAATGGCTACTCCACACACAGTGTATTGCTTCCAGTTAAGCAAGAAAACTTTTAATCCTTAACAGCTTATCCTATGAATTTGCCTGCATGTATGTATGTGCTACAGGCCAAAATCTGCTTTTTCTTTATCTTTGTAAGATGGCTTTGTAAGACAAACAGGATATTTTCTATGATCAGGTTATATCCCTAGCTATCTTTGTGTGTGATCCTAACGTAACCACAGTTCTAAAGGCACGGCTGGTATAAGCAGTTGTTAGTGTGTTTTATTTATTAAAAGCTGGACTTGTATGTTTTCTTTCATGTGTGTTTTAATTTCTTTGATAGTGGTTCTTTGAGTAGTTAGATGTCCTTCAGATTACAGTATAAATAAAAGGAGATCTGTTTTAGAGTAAATCTTCACAGATACTTGAAATCTGTGAAGAAGAAACTACTTTTCTAAGTAAGGTGGGGAATTTTTGTCATTTCAGGCCTTTTAAAAAGTTTAGAACAGAACCCATGAAGATTATTGCATATATTGAATATGAGAGTGAAAAGTCTTGGGAGAGAGTATTAAACTTATTGGTTTAGCCTTTTCTAATAGTGTAGTCTAGAATCTGCTTATTTCCATCAAGCATGGAGTGGATAATCAAATTTGTATTTTTAATCTCAATGAACAGCTAAATCCAGAGTGCAGAAACTTGCTTTGTTTTGGAAGAGTCAGGGGTCTCTGCAAGATTTTTGTATGCTATCTGGCTTCACTTTGATTCAATTAAGAAACAGAAGATAAGCTTTTACAACACTCAAGGGGTCACTTAAATGGAGTTAATGAAGAAACAAAAGGTGTAATAAGGCAACACTCTCTTCTGACTGACTTAAATTTGAAGGAAAGGCTCCTATTAGGAGCAGGTGAAGAAAAACATGCATCAAATCTACCCCAACCACTTCAAGACATACAGTCTTTGCTTACGTGAAAAAGCAACCATGTGCTCACTGAAATGAAAAGAAACAGGTTTGAAGTTTGGAAGTCTTTATTCTGGGCTTAGAAAAATAACTTAATGTCAAGAAAGTGTCGCAGTCCCTAAAGTTCTATTTTTAAATCACACTTGGATCTCAAAAGAATAGACAGAATTAGAGGCCAGAGAATCTCAGAGGCCGGAGCAGTCATGTTCACCAGGTGTGTTAAAATGCCTGCTAATATCCAATTATATATCTGATCAGCATTTGACTTCATTTAGATACAGCCTCTGGCAACTGCATATTAAAGATCGAATGGGTGAAGTTACACCTCACACCATCGCCTTGCCTCTAAAGCATGTTGCTTTCTTGAATAATCTGAGATTAAAGTTTTTAAATTCCTGTAATGCAAGTGTTGTGTATCTGTCATGCCTAGTAAAATAATTTGAATTATTTATTAATGACACATAATTGAATAGCTTATTTGTTTAAAGTGCAGAGCATACACCCTTTGCATCCTACTTAAATGATGAACACTTTGTTTATTTTCATCTTTGTAATGAGATGGAATGGATGTGTAAGTTAATTATTTATGCTGCTTGGTTTACGTAATTATTTTGGTGGGTTAATTACCTCATTTACTGACAAGTCCAACTTTTAATATCTTTAGAAACAAAACAAAATATGACATTGAGTGACAGAAATAGTCTATTTCCCTGATCAAACCATTTATATGGTTTAGCTTAGTGCTTTAACTTTTGGTTAGCTGTGATGCTTTCTAACCACGCAGTTGGACTTGATCTTTATAGGCCACTTCCAACAACGCTGTGCTTTAATTTCAACCTAGCAATGTTTATAACAGACATTATGAACAGGAACAATGTTTAAGTTTTATAGATTTTTGCGATGTCTCTTAGTGTCCTAGTGCATGACAGTTCTTATGTTTTTGCCACATTCTTTAGTTAAGATGTACTAAGCTTGTGTAGAGAGTAGACTAAATAAATGGAAGTGAAATCAGCTGCTCTTAAACACAAAGTATAAATTGCTGAAGGGTGATGCTTACCTTGCAAGCTCCTGATTTAATGACAATTGTTTTTATTCTACTTTATTACTGATGGTGTGTTCAGGAAATAGAAATCACTAGTAACATATCAAGATCTTGCAGTGTTTTCTGATAAGTACTTGTTAATTTTTCTGGATTACTACTTATTAAACAAAGATTAAATGTGGCTATTAAAAGTTGGTGATAATGTTCCAGGAAAAGGGCTTTATTTCTGCATGTGAAATAGATAGTGGGAAAGGACTGTTAAACTCCAAAGAAGTGAAGGGGGAAAAAAGGTAGTAACAGAATAGATATTGCTTTATATAAATAGTCCAATAAACTAAAATTTTACTTTTCTTGGACTACACAAGTATGAAATTCTCAGCAAGATAGAAAGCAGGGGAAAATTGTGTTCATTCCTACATAACATCATTTCAGATATAATTGATGCAATTTATATTATTCTGTATCTTAATTGATACTTTTTGATTAAATCATCTAAACAGGCACTGCTGAGACCCTTACTGTGTAACGATGACACTAGTCTGACTAATGTTAGTTTAAGCTTCTGAGTATAAAGCAATTTGAAATAATTCTGGATTTAATTGCAGATTAGGAAATCAGTACCAGAATGCTCTCACTCCCACTCATGACCAGTTATGCAAAGAAAGTCTTTCTGACCTACATGTAATCACCTGTATGAGCTGATGTTCATTACAGAAGTAGAGAGTCAAATTCTTGACCTTAGAAAAGACTTAGAAGGTTGGTATGCTAGAGAATAACTACTTAAGGATTAAACAAATGGTAAGAGCATCTCCAAAGCTTATACTTCTCTTAGGAAAGAAAGTTAAGCTGATACCAATAAGCAAGAAGCTCAGCTGCATGATAGAGATTGAGTGTCTCATAAATTAAGTCCACAATAAATTTTGTGGCTGAAACATAAGACTATAGGATAGGAAAAGCAGGTTTCCTGAGTTTCCAGATAGTCCTATGGATGAGATCCCATAAAAGCCTAATTTTGCCTAGGTTTGAGGGGACTGACACTAACATCTCCAGCTATAGTCTGTCTTTCCTTTTGGAACTAAGTCACAGTACATCCAAGAATGGAAAATGCATGAGCCTGGAAGAAGGGGAAACAAAGGAGTTAACTGTAGTGACTGAGGCAAGTGAGTGAGAATGGGGAGTTCGCATGCTGCTTACCTAATTACTGGTGAGCATGGAATATAAAATTAACCTGATAAAGTCTCCTCATCTTGGAGAGTATCATGGAAATGATTATACTCTCATTCATCTCCTGAAGGTCACCTCCTGTTTGAGTGCAGTCCAGTGTAGCTCAAAAAGCACAGTTCAGAAAAGGGGAAACTTAGGAATAATCTCAAATAAGCGCAGAAAACCCTTTCCTTGGGATTTTAACTTTACTTATGAATGTGTTTTGGAAACAGTCAGAACACTAGCAATCACCTGGTGAACTCCTGTTTGTCTGATGCAGCTGTACCAATTTACTTCAGCTTAACTAGACTCACCTGTACTTGATTAACTACAGCTGATAACTCTGGGCAGCTGTAACTAATTAGGGCACTGAGTAACAGTCAGGACTTTGGGAAGGTTGGTTTTTCAGAGATAGTGCTAGGTGAGTGTCAGCAATTCCTGAAATACCTGGGGATTTCTTTGTCTTTTTTTCTTCATGTATTTGAACTCTTGTGGTTATAGCATCACTTGCTTATAAGCATTCTTAAATTCCTACTTCTGTCTTCTGGCAAGCACAGGGATGATGTTTTTAAAAGCTATGCAGTGACTCTAATATTAATCTTTCAAGTATTAAGAGCTATAATCTGTTGTGGTATATTTTCCCTTCAGGTACCTTTATCCCTATGTTTGTCCCTTTGACCCTAGTCTTGCTCACTGATATCATGCTGCTGTTTGCTCTGGTCAGAGAAACATAAATGGAACCATATTCAGTTCTGCTGGTATAGGGAAAAAAAATCTTTCAAGAGCCTTAGTCAATTTAGTTGTAACTCTTGTTTTGAAAGAATGTTATGAATAGTTGAATCTACAGCAAGTAGATATTTTTTTGTCTTTTAGTTTGTAATGGCTTCATTTTCTTAATAGACCACTTCGGTATTATAAAAGTTGATAAGGAACAAAAAGATTTTTATGGAGTGAATGAAATGTAAAATCCTTTCTGGAATTGAACTTCTGCACAGCTGAAGCGCATGTATAAAGCTAATTAGAAAACTGAAAATATGGTACAATACTTATTTAATTATTTTTAAAAAGCACTTCAAGAGTATATATAACTAAGAGACACTAGGTTCTGCTCCTAACTCTGGTAAGGTATTTTGTAATCCAGCTTGGTTACTTCATTTCCTGTTGTGTTTAAAATTTCCATTTTCTTAAGATGTTAAAAATAATACTGTTATATTTGTAAGCCATATTGGGATGGAAAATACTATAAATTGAATGCAAAGCATCAGTACTGGATGTAAATCGCAGTAATGATAATGACTGGAGTATTTCCTGGGAACTTTGACTCTATAGAAGACATTTGCTTCTGTTCATTAACCTCAGGAAAAACTAGCTGTTAATGGCCTTAGCCACTAAGGTGCTCTCTGAGCTGTGTGTTTGCCCTCAGTAAGCTGGGAGCAGGTAGTTAAGAACTCAAACTGTTGTATTTTCAGAGGATTTTATTTTTGTATTCATATTACTGCAATATGGGCACTTGTATCAAGTTAATATCCTTACCTGTTAGACTGGATCAAGTTTTCTGAAAAAGAAATCTAGATTCTATTAAAACTTGATCATTTTGAACCCTAAGGGAGCCATAGGCTACAGGCAAAGCCTTAGGAATCTTTGCAGGGCAGTATTGTCTGGAGAGTAATGATTTCGATGCGGCAAAGGCAAGAGGCCTGGGGCCTGATTCTGGACATATCAGAAAACATAAATTCATTTAACATCAAGAAGCAACCATCAGTAATGATTGACCTTGATGGAACAAAGGCAACTTAGAAGATGATGTTGTTCAGTGTAGCTGTCCGCTTATTTGGAGAACCTAAAATGGTATTTGTAATAATGCCACAGGAAGTTTAAGGCTACATTTAATTGCTGTATTGAACTTGATTCTGGGAATCTCTGGCTTCAAACAGGTTGAATCAGGGTAGGGTATGGATGGACTAGTATTTTGGAAAGTTACATCTTTATATTGCAAGATAAAAACTTGCTTAAGGTTTGGTGGCTAAAGTACTTGTATTTTTCAGTGTTATGAGAAAATAAGCACAATTTGCCACTTTTTATAGCTAACACTACAGAAAATGCTATACTTCTCAAAAGCATGTGTAACAGCATGAATAACACACTGAGTGACCACTCAAATAGTGAAAATACAAGCTATGTGGAGGAAGGGAATTCGCAGATGCAAATATACAGTAAAATTAACATTGTTCAGCACAGTGGAAAAAGTCATTGCTCTGCTGTCATGTGTTTTCTTCTGAATTCATTTTCAGTTGGATGATAGTAGTGGTAAGGCCTCTAACTACAGAACAACAGGCTGTTTACAGTAAGATATCCATTGACTGATGTTTTATAACTTGGAATTTTTTTGTTAATATATGTGGAAGATTTTCTTTGGGATAGATATGCCCCTACATGATTTTATTTCACGGAATAATGAAAATGCATTACTTTGAAGGGTAGAGGGTCAGTTTAACTCACTTTTTTCCCCCCTCTAAGTTGGCAAGACATTAATCTATATTATCTGGTTCCTCAAGAAAATTAGAGCTTAACTACTTCATTTGCTCATTCTCTATCAGCCAGGCTCCATGGCAGTACTGTTTCTCCTACGATACACTAGAGTGCAGTATCAATTCAGTTCAATGGATTTAAATATTTACACTTCAGTTTCTACTAGGACAATGAAAACCAACATTTCACTTCCTCCATATGGGCTTTTGTAGGCTGTTGGAGTTGGTATGCAGCTTTTATTCACAAAAGGAATGTAACAGCCAGCAAACTTGTGCTGCTTTTGGGGGCTGGGGACTGCTAATTAGAACAGCAATGTCACCAGACTGAATGTCAGCAACTCCCTTCAGGTGGAATTTAGAACATCGTAAGGTAGTCCTTATAAACCTTATTTAGGATCAAGATGTTAACAAGAAGCTGGATTTTATTATCTCCTAAGCCATCTTATTCTCTTTTCTTTTTTGTTCAGCTTTTCTACTGTAAATTCTTTACAGGTTCTAATCCCTCAGCTTTTCAATTTTCTGTGTAATTTTAAATCTTGTTAATAGAACTTACTTTCAAATGTGTGTTTCGTTTCTTGTATTTTCTTTTTTTGGCTGAATGTTCATGGGGCTAGTGTAATTTCCCTTTCCATTTCCTTCTCCAGCAGCTTCAACTGCAATGGCAGCCAATGTTTATAGTGTGAAGGTTAGAATACTCCAGATATCTTCAGTTGCTTCCAACTATTTACTGACTCTGCAGTCTCAATATGAAATCTTCTATAATGTGGAAGCTGTTTCCAGTATACTGTAATGGCTTCCTACCATATGTTGTCCCATCTGTGATAAGAGTGAGGGATCTGAAAGAAGGGGGGAAAAAAAGGCAGAAACTTAAGAATGAATGAGTTCAACTGTGTGCAATGTTACCCTTCCTTGAGGAGAAAGTAAATATGTTTGTGAATATGCTTGAAAAGTAAATGTGTTGTACACATCATGAATATTTCTACCTCCAGCTTATTCCACATTGTTTATGAGGAGTTTTCTGCACAAAAATATGGGTTATGAGGCCTGAAAAATTAGCAAAACTGAATACATCTCAATAAGTGCAATGGGGCAAATGATTTACAGTCATTTCAATGGATTAAAGTGTTTTTTTGGGCCTTCAGTAATGACTGACACTCTGGACCACTGCAAGGATAAACCACAACAATATTTTAAACAGAAATGCAAAAGTTGTTATAACTACTTTAAGATTTCCTGCAAAGCTTCCCAGCTCTGTTTACAGCTCATATCTCTAATGTAAGTGAGGCTAGAGCAGGAGGAGGTATGTATGTTTGTACTAAATACCCTTTAAAAAAAAGGGGGGGGGGGGGGGGAAGGGCGACGGAAAGAGGAACAGATCAATTTTAAAATGCTTTTTATGGAAAATTAAGTTGTGCAAGTTTCTGTGTTTCAGAGATTCTTCCTCTTGCTGTGTATATGTTCTTCTGTCTTATGGTAGTGGAGAAAAAATAGCAAATTGTATTTACAGTTTAAAAGGTACACTTACACAGAAGGTTTAAATTTGGCTCCATGTATCTCTTCATTTTGCAACTCTTATTCTAATCTTCCATTCATACATAGTTCAGTTTATTTAGTCTCTTTATGTAGAAACATTATAGTATGGGTATAATTATAAGAGCTGTACTAAACACTTAAATGTCAGATACTAGCTATGGGGGGGTAGCAGTACCCATCATACATAACCCTTGTTTACCCTTCAATAAAAATCTATTGAAGACTTAGGCTTTATGGTCCAACCCTTAATGTAGAGTGATCTAAGATGGCTAGAATTCAGTCTGCAGGCAAAAATATTTCAAATAAATGGCATTATTCAATTGCTAGTAATTTGAGGAACAAAAATGTTTAACATCTTACGTTGATTCAGGAAGGGAAACATTTCCTGTATATATCAAAACAGTGCTTGCTTAGCTGGTTTAAGAAACTTAATTTTTTTAAAACCTTTTTAAGCAATGTGGTGTCAGCACACTTCAAGGGACTATAATGATTACTCCTTAGCGTCTACAAACAACATTTTACAAACTGGAAGTTGTACTTTTTACTCGAATGCCTTTGTTTTACTGTTTCTTCACCTTCACAATTTTGTTTTGTATTTCAGTAGATGCCCAATTATCATTAGATTTTTTTAGATAAGAAAATGCGTTGCACCTCTGACTCGTTATAATAATGAGCCTTTGTTCAAGCATCACAAAATGTGTAGCACTAGAGGTCACTAGCACTCCATCGTTAGCGAGTATCTACTGGAAAATGTGGTTGAGTCAGGTCTTAGCAACAAGCCTGTTTTCTATGAAGTTTAGTAATATTTGCACTGCCAAACAGGCAACAGTTCTAAGGTCTAAAGTATATGCACAAGTAGACACCATATGTGTTTGCAAAGATATGTTTACAAAAGATCACAAAAAATTCAGAGCTGCTTTTCTTCACATATTTGGATTTCTTGTTCCTGCCAAAATCTTGGTTTATTCTGTTTCATTCTAATATGCAGTCAGCCTGTAAGTGATTATGCCATATTTCACTGAGTCTTGAGAAACTGCACACTTGTTAAACATGTCTCCCAGTACGAGACACTAGTAAATGTTGTGCCTCTGCTCCTGGATTCTAGGAGAGGAGCACAAAATGTGAACTTAGAATTTTTCATTTATTTTAATCTCCAATTATCTGGCCCTAGTCACAGTATTGTGTAACAAGACTAATTAGTGTATTTCCTGACCTTTATATTAAAAGCTGTCAGTTGAGTGAACACAAAGTTGCATTTTTGGACCCTTTCTGATGGCAAAACTACTTTTTTCAATATTTGCCTCCATTAAAATTGAAGGTCTAAATGAACAAAAAACCCTCTGTAGGTCATCAAAATCACTATCAGTAATAGCTTATTAATTAAATGTGGAAAATTGTTGGGACGGAATTCAGCAGGGAAGATGGGAAATAACTTTTTTTTTATGAGCCACATGCTGGGATGTTCTGATTAGAAGTGCCTCACTCAGCTTATATAAAGGTAAGGATATCTTAAAACAGCAAATATTCTATTTCTGGCTCATGTTGAAAACACTGTAAGCTGTTAGAGGATGATAGGGTAGGTCCTATTTCTTGTCAAAACAACACTAGCACATGGTAGAGGTCAGTATTGCAACCATAAAAACAGAAGAGATGTGGCAGATGTCTGTAAAATGAAACATGTCATGGAAAAAGTGACCAGGGACTGATGGATTGCTGCTCTTTTCCAGCAGAAGTTGGGTGCAAAGTTTGTAGCGTGGGCTGTGGGTAATGATCTTACATGTAAGGTGCAGCTAGGCTAGGGACATGGTTTTCCTGAGGGCCAGAATGTTGATGTCAAAAGTTAACATGGGTTCAAGGGGAGACCCATGAAAGGAAAAGTTGTCAGGGTTTTCTAACCACCTGTGGTTCAGGTGTTGGATGCTGAGGAAGCATTCAAGGGAATTATATATTTTGGCCTCGTTCTTGGCTGTGCATGCAAAAAGCGTTTGCTTTTTGACTCTGTGGGAGACAGAATAGCAGGCTATACAGAGGTTTCATCTGTCCCATTCCTCTGTTCATTTTCATTTGATATTAACAAAGGTATGCAAAAAAAAAGCTGGCAGTGCCTGCAGGTAAACATTTACATCACCCCTACAGTAATGTCAAATGGGCTTCGCCCTCTCAGCAGCTTATAAAACATCATGTCAGCTTGTCTGTGGTTATGTCTCAGAACAGTTAAGGTAACATCCTCAGTTCTGCTGTCTCATGCTCTCTGCTGCTGTGAACCACTGTCCTTTTGAAAGTTACACCATTGAGAATATTACAAGATTTCTGACTGGACACCGTTCATGTTAGCCCCAGAGCACATTCTAGTCATTCAGATTGCTTCCTCTTCTGTAATTTCCAGAGTGCTCATACTAGCATGTAGCATCTCACTGCTATGGAGGCTTGAACTGGACACAGCCAGGCAGATGGGGTTTTCATTGTGCCTATTAATTTTCTCATTATGTGTTTCTTCCTATAGTGACTTTCTTCCTGATGTGTACACTTACTAGTTAGACTATTTATTGAGATTTTATTCAAGTTAGCCTCTGCATCTTACAAGATTTGGTGCGTATAAATCTGTGCAGTTTATTGTACCGGGAGTACTGTAACTTGCAGCCAATGCTGCTTTTAAAATCCTACCATCAGACGAAGCAGGTTACTATATTAGTTCATTAATTAAAAAAAAAAAGCCTCTAGATACACTTTTCGTCTATTAGAGTGCTGCTGATTTGGCTGATAACAGCCAAAGTATGTAGTGATAAGGATCTTTGTCACTTTTCGAATTCGTTTAGAATCAAGCTATTTGAGTCTTCATTGGAAACAAGTAAAGGAGAGTGCAAACTGACTGACATCATCTACTTTTTCAGCTATTGTCAACTGACAGCAAGCCCAGCAACATAAAGTAGCCTGATAGGAATGCTATTCACCAAGAAGGTTAGCATTTGATCATTAAAGAGATAGGCACTCCAATGGGTATTACCACTGACAGTAGAACTACAAGCTGTCAAATATATTTTTATTTGAGCCTGGTGAAGATTTTGAACTGAATCTGACTTTGTCATATAACAAATGCACTGTAAGCAAATGAAGTGATTTATTTTTTAATTGTTCTGTGAATGAACAGACGAAAATTAGCTTTAAATGTATTAAAGTTTTAATGTCTCATCCTACTCTCACTGGAACAAAATCTAAGTGCTGGTTAATGTCAAAAGGGAGCAAGATCCAGACATTAATATAAAATTGAAGAGTGTGATTCGGTTTGGTCTTTGTGGTGTCTTCCATTATCACAATCTGATTTTCGTATTATTCATGTGGGAGCATCACAAAGAGCCTTCAGCTGCTGCCTGTGACTCAGCTGGCCTAGATGCAGTGTGCACATGTGACAAAAAGAAGTTCCTTCCTGAAATGCTCTGTATCTCCTAAGTGGAGAGAAGAGACAACAAATGGTGTGCTGAAGAAATGAGCAATAGAAGCATAAAATAGCAACTTCCATAAGTGGAACAACTTGTATTTTGTTTTATGAGCAGCAGTCACAGAACAGCTACTGCATTGTGACTACTAAATGTTTTGAAGACAACACATTAAATTGGATAAAATTGCCAGGAGGTCAAACTGATCATGCTGATTCCTTTTCATCTTCCGAGTCTATAATTCAAATTGCACTTTATTTTGAATGTTGTGCAATAACAAGCCCAAATAATCCATTTCAAGGTCTTCTGTGCACTCTTCAAACAATTGCGGGTGTTAGAGGGAGGAATAAAAATCTGTCTCTAAAAATCAATTGTAAAGTATACAGGGGCTTCAGTGCAGAGGATTTTTCGCTCATTTTAATGGAAAGTGAAAAATATTTCTGGAGAAAAATGTGTAACTGCTCTGTTTAGAAGGCCCCTGCTCCATTTAACATGCCCTACTATTCCAGGTCTGTGGACAGAAAGAGAATTATTAGAATACAATTGGCTTTTGAAATGAGTTGTTTGCTCTCAGATCACTGGGCACGTTCTCTGTTCCCACATCTTTTAGATATATGTATTTTCCACTTCTAAAACACTTAGATACTGAGCAAAATTCTCCATTGATGTGGAAATTCGTAGGAATGAAAGAGTGGGAAGAGAAACATTTTCTTTTTTTCCCAGTCCACCTGGCTATGTTCTGTTCTTTAGTCTGCTCTTCTTTGCTATGTCAATAGGATCTCTTCTAGACTTGTACTTCCAGCTTGTGTTAACATTAGGGAACATCATTGCTGGAGCGCTGGAACAGGCTGCCCAGAGAGGCTGTGGAATCTCCTTGTATTGAGATATTCAAGACCCATCTGGACGCTGACCTGTGCAGCCTATTGTAGGGAACCTGCTTTAGCAGGGCAATTGGACTCAATGGTTTCTTGAGGTCCCTTCCAACCTCTGCAATTCTGTCTCTTAAAAAAAAAAAACTACAGAACAAAGGAGGAGAATCAATGAACTGATTAGAAGAATTAGTAATTTTAATTACATAAAGCAGACTGTATCTATCTGTTGTTATATCACATTGATGAAACAGGAAGTCTCAGGGTAACAATGGATTTTCTCATTACTTTGTCAGATATAGATTTTTCTACCTTTATGGTCAGCCATAGGTTGTGCAGATGCAGTTCTGTAAGAATCTTCATTGTCTTGTGTTTTCCTAAAGCCTGTCTTTCCTTCACAATTACTTGTGTTAATTGCCTAGAAAACTTCAGGCATGCTTGCCTTGCATATTGGTAATAAAATGATGTTTACTCATTACTGAATAGTGGAAATTGATGTGATTTTTTTTCCCATGAGCAGTGTCTAGGAAAGTTTTCCATTATGGATCACAAAATGCTAGATGCCCAGGCTAGAGTTAGTGTTGCTGAAGTGTTGTCACCTGCGCTTACAGCAAGATATCAGAACTGAGGCACACAGCGCAAAGTGAAACTTTGCAAGTGGCATAACCTTCAGCTGTCACTTTGCTTCAGTGGATGTTTTACCAAAGGGAGGAATCTTGCTGTACAGGGAGTGCAGCGTGAATGCAAGGAAGGCTCGCTCTTGTGTCTTTAGGGTCTGGAGGCAAGGGAATGCCCTTGATGAAAGTGGTCCTGGGAAGGGTTGGGGCATGGAGGGGGAAAATGGGAGAGTGGAGAAAGAGGAGGGAGTGGACAAGATGCTGTGTGTCTGTTACTACCTACTAAAAGTAAAATGTCTGAGGGGTGCTTTGAAGCGAAAAGGCTAGTGAGGCATAAAATTTAGTAATTAGTTACTGACCTTTTAAGTGACTTTTACAAACAGTAGGGAAATAAAATGTTGAATTTAAATAAATTTCCTTTACAAAACCAGATTCAGAAATCTGTGCAGTAAGTAACATCATTCTGGACTTGATTACCTGGCTTCCACATTTTTGCTAGAAACTTAAATGAGTGCTTTTAACTCTGCTGGTTCATGAATGGTGCTGCAAAATGACAAGAAGAACAACGTAATCTTGCAAATATAGTATGGCACAAGAACTTCCTCTTGCTCTGCAATTCTGTAACTGCTTCTTCAGTTCTATCTTTGTCTAGTTATCTCTGTAACTGGAAGGCAGTAGGACAAACTATCTCCAACTGTTGCGTGAACAACAAATGACACATGCTGGCCATAGAGCCAGAAACTCTAAGGAGAAAGCTATCTTTTTTTAATCCTGCAAAAGATTATTTTCTTAGAAGCTGATAATAAACTCACTACCATGGCACACTGCTAGAGAAAAAGTTTTTCTTGGCTTTTTTTGTAGAATCTGTGAAGCTCTTCTTTATTCCTCAGAATACAGATTAACTGGTATGTTATGCTGGCACATTTGAACTGCCTACTGAATCAAGCTGGGCATTGACTTCCTCCCCAAATGATGATTGCTTTATCTTGGATAGGAGAATTACTATAAATCTCTCTATGTTGGAAAATACTGTAAGGTTTTTGGCACAATGTGCTATAGGTTGTGTCAACAGCATTTTCTGTCTTTTTTAGAGAGCTGATGTTCTGAGATATGGCATTTTGACAGAAACAAATGCACTTTCCAGAGTTTTGTTTCATTTAGGTCTGGGGTTCCTCTCTGGGATTGGTCATACTTCTTAAACTGATGCTAACTTATAGAATGGATCTGCATTGTCACCCAAAATACAGCGTTTTCTCATTGCATGGTTGATTATGTATTCTTGAGTGTTGGCAAATTATGTAGTCTCAAAGTTTATTTTGAATGACCTGCTTTAAAGCTTCAGCAGTGCAGATATTACTGTAGAAAAATATTTGTATTGTTACCAAGCACGTATTCCATGAAGGGACAAAGTGGTTGCAAGTTCTTGTAGCTACAATTTTATTTTATCTTCTTTAGAGTGAGCTGTGGTAAATCGTGTTTTGCTGCCATTCTATCTGCCAAGCATAATGCAAATCCTGTTATTAAGCTCAACTAAAGGTTTGGCTTAGCAGAGCAGTTCTGCAAAGGGAAACCTCAGCAGTTATTTATCTTTGTACTTGTGTGAATACTATTTAAACCAACTGTACGTATTGTTCCTGCTGCTCTTCCAAATAGATATAGTGTATTCTACTACAGTCTTCAGGTTACCTCCCCATTCTGTCTGCGCGTTTCGTTTGGCTCACGACTGATTCAGTAGATTAGGGAGAGGTAGGAACACCGCGCCAAAGCAGCGTGCTCGGCCGGCTCCGGCAGCCCCAGCTGCGGGCTCGTTTGGGTGCCGGCAGCAGCGCGGCGGTGCCAGCCGCCCGGCTCGGGGCTGCGTCCTGCGGCTCTCCCTGCGCGGCGCTGGGCGGCCGCTGCTCCGCTCCCGGGCAGGTGGAGGCCGGACCGCTGGGCAGGGGGCGGTGGGGGCGGCGGCGCTCGACTCCCCCGCGGCCGGGGCCGGGCCAGGAGGCCCCGCTCCGCCCCGTTCCGCCCCGCTCCGCGCCCCGCTGCCCGCGGATTGGGGCTGCCGGGCTGCCCGGTGCGAGGCGGGGCTTGGGCGGTGGGCTTATTTATCTATTTATTTGCCTCGTCTTTTTTTGGCTATTTTCGCGACACCTCTTGACTTTAAATCTCTGCCTCTGTCAATAGCAAGCGCGGCTCGCGTAGGATGGGCTGGGGCCGGCGGAGGCGGGCGGGCGGGAGGGCCGGGGCGGGCGGCACGGGCCGGGCTCCAGCCGCGCTGCATCCGCTGGGGCGGCAGCTCCCCGCCGGCCGCTGCGCCCGCCGGCCCCGAGCGCACTGAGCGGTCCACAGTCATGGCCTTCGGCGGGGATTCGCGTTTGCCCCGTTCCTCATGTGCAGAAAGTCAGAGAAGTCCATGAGGAAACTGAGAACTTCAGGAGAGGGGGAAAAAAAAGAGCGAACATCAACAACAAAAAAACCTGCCTCCGTGTTCGGATGATCTCTGGGCTGATCAGCAGCACCCAGAGGTAAACTTTAGTGCAGCCGCGCTGCTCCGAGCTTTGCCTGCCGCCGGGGCTCGGGCTGCGAGCCGAGCGGTTCTTATTTCTCTACTGAGAGGAGGGGGTTTTGCTTTCACAGCGTCATCTGTCTTGAAGCTCGGAGGGAGGATAGGGGAGGGTTCGAGGTAAAGAAGTAAGTCCTCTCTCCGAAGGAAATGCTTTTTGTGCTCAAGATGACATCTTTTGAAAATGCAGCCTCTCCACTGGACTGATTTTTATTTTGACTGGGAAGTGTGAGAAACTGAGCCCGAAGTTCCCACAAACCCTAGGATGTGCTCTTCTGGGATTAGCAATATGGGGCATCTGTTGTCACCTCTCCTCTTGAGCCTGGCAGCACTTTTTTCTAAAGGTAAGGCTCCATCTGTCTGTTTTGCTGCATCTTGGTTCTTGTTTATTTTCCATACGCAGATTCTGTCTCCTCTCTCTGTGATGCCTTGAATGTTGATACCGACTATTCATGACTGAAGGACTTGGGAGAAGTCATGTGTTGGTGAAAAAAGATATCTTGATGGGAAATCCTGAGTAATGGGATTTTTTTCTTTTTTTTTTTTACTGTACCGCTTTACTGGGACACTTGTTACCTGCAGGGTACGTTTTTGAACCTGTAGTAGGTCTGATGATCACATGAGCTAGTAACTCAGTTTTGGATTGCAAAGGATTTTGTTGAAATCTGAAATCTTCAGGGTATGGGCTGCTGGAATTAGCTGTTCTGCTGTTATCATCTGTGTAATTTTTCAAATTAAAAATCCTGTATCTCAGACTTGGCAGTGTTTTACTGAATGGGAGAAATATGTGCTTGCTGAAATGTTTAAAAGCTGTGATGTGAGCCTGAAGCAGGCATCTGGTATTCTGCGTGCTGAATAGAGTTTGAATGTCCTGACAGCATGACTTCAGATGACTCAGTGGTATCTTGTTGCCCTCAAGTGTGTTTACAGTAAAGAAAACCAGCATGTAGAGAATGTACTCACTTGTGTGTGCCTTTAAATACTCTTTTGAACTTTTCAGAGATGGCCTCAGCCAAAAGGTGAATACATTTTTGCAATAGTTATTTTAGATGAGCGTTCCTGTGTAATGTAAGTTGGGACAAGTGTGCATTTCTACTGAGAAGGAATTGTACATTAACAGCTATATCCTGGCATGAAAACAAAATTGAAAGCTCCCATGTGCTTAGTCTTCAGTGAGGAGTAATAGCATATGCATTTAATCTGTGAGTTTGAGAACATACTGATAAGGAGTTCTGCTTAGAGACAGATCCCTGTTCAAATAAAGTATTGCTTACTCTCAACACCTTTTCATACTTCAAGATGTCAGCACTTTTCTTTTTGATTAAGTGAGTTATTTTTACTAATTACTTTGTATCTGAAACTGAACTTTCTGACCGAAGGCAAAATATACAGCTGTCTATTTCTGTGGTGGTTCCCTATATAAAAAAATCATGTCTTTCCTTCCTTAGAACAGATTGAGAAAGAAAGGAACAAAATTGTAAGTCTTCTCCAATGTTACTTAACTGCAGTGCCTACATAAGTACAATTTAAAAGTTGTAACTGGAAATGCATTAGCAGCAGGAGTTGGAACTCTGAAACTTCTGAAAATATTACTACTTTCACTTTGCACACAGGCTTTTGATTACCCAGCAGGACTGTAAATCATGTACTTCATTATAAGCAATATCAGTACTTTGGATAGGCTAACAATGCAGTAAGAACATAACTTTTTCATCTTTTTCTCCTTTTTGTGAATGTGTTTTGGATTGCAGCTTTAACACTGCATTAACAGTGTTTGACTGGGATGGCAGCTTACTGAAATATTGGAGTGTGAATGGCATTGCAGTCCTGTGGAGTTCAGTGCTTTATTGCCATCTCAGCAACTATTACATTCAGATATGAATTTGTTCTTAAATGTTACTTACATCTGCCTGGGTATCTTTCAAAGGAGAAAACTGGGTATGGAAAGGAGGTCTCTTAAGTAGAAAGAAAATGCTGTAGAAGCTGGTGGGTGAGATTTTTTCTAGGTATTATGAAGTCTCATTAAATCTAGTATTTCTTGAGACTGGATAAGCAAGATCCCATTAGAATCACTGGCATTTTGTGTTATTTATTTTGCACTACAGATATGTACATGTTACTGTGTGATTGCTGGGACCTTCGGCTGTTCAGTAATACAGATATCTTCTATCTTTAATGTAATTGTCTGTGTCCACACTGGGTAACAGATCTATCTGCACTTCTATGCCTTAGTACATTGTGAAAAGACCAGAGTGTTCTAGAGACTTACAGTATAAAATAGATAATGCATGAGGTTGATTCTCCCTGTACCTTTGAAAAAGATTAAAAAAAAAAAACAGGACTTGTTTTTTTTACTGCTACAGGGCATGTTTCTTAGATGTGTTTCTGTTACTAATAGAAAAACTCTAATTTATGACAGGATAACAAAGTTTTCCTAAAGAGATACAGAATCTTCTCACCTACAACAGCAATCAGCTGTCTATTGTGTATAGGTCTGTTGCTGATTACTCAGAACCATGGCAACACACCTTCTCACTGCACGGTTTCAGGTAATAATGTTGAAGACTTGAGAATTCTATTGCAGTTTTGCTTTGCTTTTATCTTGTATACAAAGAAAATAGCTCTAGCCTAGAAGTGAAATGTTCTTTTCTATAAAGAGCTTCATGTTCTTACCAGAACAATTTGTCACTGATGATATAATCCATGTTTTTTAATAAGTTCAGCCTTAAAATATAAATGTGCATGTATACATATATATCTCTAGAGAGAGGGACAGAGGTTATAAGGCTATGTAATTGTAATGAGGGATGCAGGTATATCTTGCAGCTTTGTCATTAGTTAAGAGGTTTTTGAACCAGTCTAAGGGAGCTAATGCTTGCCCTTAGTCAGCTGGGCATGTTGCTATTTGGTGCCACCTGTGAAACAGATTCTCCAAAAACCTTCAATTAAAACATAGCCAAGCCCAGCTGATGTGAAAACACACACTAATAAAAATCGGTTCAATAATGTGGGAAATTTTGTTCCCTTGCTAAAGGGAAAAACCTTTCATTAGCTTCATTGAGGTAGACCAAAAACCATAGTGTTGTAAACAGCAAATTCCGTGTTTGGTACAAGTTTACAGTAAACTTAACATCTCCAAAAAAAAAAAAAAAATGTATTTTGTGAGACTTAAGACTAAGGAACCTTTTACACTATGAATATATGTTGTCAAATTAAAATATAATATTTATTTCATATTTCAGATTTAAGTTGAGAGCAGCAAAACCAAGAATGTTATAGTGACTTACTGCCTGTGTTCTGATGAGCTTTCCATGTTCTTTGTCATCTGGGGCTGAAATTTTCCTGCAAGTCACTTTCCAATGAGATCTCAGGCCACATAGTTGCTGTTCTGTTTTTTTTTCCCCTTACTTTTGTGAAAGCATGGCTTGGCAAATATTGGGCATGCATACCTTGTATGCCCCAAAGAGTGTTCCATACAGGCTGGAGATATGGATGCTCTGTTTGCAGCAATACCCATTGCCTGTTATAGGAAAGCTGGGGGGAAAAAAATCTCCTAGAAACCAAAACCCTAAACACTTAGTTTGGCATACTGTAGTGTTCTTTGAAACCTCTTGAACACATTGAGTCTTATATTACAGAACGGTTTTGTCTTGTTATGGCCGAACTTCCTCTGTGCTATTTTACTGATTTCTGTGATGATACTTAACAGCAGAATATGCTGAAATACTTCAGTTATGATGCCAGTGGATTGCATCCTTGTGAACTGTAGCTGTACAGGAAGCCATACTTCTTTCTTTTAATTTCCCTTGTACATCCACTGGCTTCAGTGTGAGCAGTGCAGCACAAAGAATGAGGCAGCTGAGCTTGTTGGGTGTGTTCCATCTTCCAGGATGCTGTGGGCCATTTTTGACAGTATTTGTGTGCAGATTGAACTGACAGTGGAGTGCACTCTGAACCCAGTATAAATAGGAATGGGGAAAATGAAAGGCTGAGGAGTGCAACAACTTGTCTTTCAGCACTACTTACTTTGTATCATTATTCTGGAACACTGATAGCAAAATGGTATTGTACATGAGATTAAAATTGAAGGTTATTATATTTGATTTAAGATATATTCCTCTCCCCCAGCCCCTCTATGGTGCCTAGATGGGAGCTTGGAATTGAATTTGATTTAATGTTGACAGATTTTGATGGTGATGATGAGGGCTATGTGGTTTTTCTCAAAGTAACCCTGTTGACAATACTTGTGGGCAAACTTCTCCCAGGCACCTGCTGCTCTTGCTGTACAATTGGTATGTGTAGAAAACACATTGCATGCTGATTTCAGATGTCTGCTACTTAGGTGACCATAAAGTGGTCAGTAAGAGTATGTCAGTAAGAGTAGTTCTCTGAGGCCTTGTCTGTATGCAGAAATCAAAACAGATTAACTTGAAGATCCAAAAGATAGAAGAAATCTTTCTAGCTTAAGGTTCAAGCTGTTTCCATAAAAGCAAAGTTCTTATACTTTATCTCAGCTGCACTGAACTCGCTGTTTCTTGAGACATTATGTGAAGGAAGGGGAAACTGAGTTGCACTTTGCTTTCTTTCTGTTTCTTGGCTGCATGCTTCTGGAGGAAGCCCAGTTCTGGTTTCTTTTAGAAAAACAATGAATTCAGACGGAACTAAAGAAATTCTACAGCTAGACCCATGTTTTATTTGTCAGCTGCAATACTGGCTTCATGTGATTTGTCTTCTAATGTTTCCCTGTAATGTTCTCATTTTTTACTTCTGTCTTTTCTATTATTATTTCCCTGGGACTGGCGGGCTTTGTGACACCAACCAATGTTTTAGATGTTAATAAAAGCAGCTTTATTCAATAAGGATGAGTTTTATTTAATAAAAGAATCAGAAGGTAACCTGACTTTTCATGCTGCAGTCACATTAAATCAACCTCCTGAGGTTGTTGTGGATGCCAAGTTTAGTGTCAGTCTGTCACTGGTCCTAGGATGCACAAACCTGACTCTAGACAGGTTGGTTGCAGAAAAGCTGAAGAAGTAACTTTGATTCACTGCAGGTTTGGTTTATAAAGTGTTACATTAAAATACTTGATTTTCACCGATCTTCATAACATTGCCTGCTGCAGTATCAATGACAGTTCAAAAAGAAGTGGATCTTAAATACTTCAGGGACATCTAGATAATGCTAATTATTATGAGTGGATTTAAGGTTCATATCTGAGCATGTTAGGCTATACATCAGCCTCCTGCGTGGGGAGAAAATTTACTCTAGAAAGATGATTGATTTCTTCTTATATTGTTTAGACTTGGTTCCAGGGCATGGTGCTAGTCTGATGCTACTGCAGAGCTAATGGACGGAAAGTCCTCATACTCCAAAGAGCACAGCCTGTGTAGTGTCTGGACAAGTCTCCGTGTTCCAATCTAGAAGTGCAGCTTACACAAGAGGGTGACATAACTTCCAGGTCTGTGGTGTAAGATATTGGGTCCATCTGCAGGTCCACAGTGGGATGTGATCCAGAGCACATTTAAATCAGTGTATATATATATTCATTGCCTCTAGTAAGCTTCAATTCGGTGTGTAGACAGAGTTTTCTGGTGCTGTGTTTTTCAGCTGTGGCCCACACACCAGTGGTGATTCATGGAACATCTGAGCAGTGTTGTGAAACCAGTGCTAGACATCTCATGTATGCAAGCTAGAAAAGAACACAAGGAGAAAGTAAACATAGCAAGGGTGCATTCAGAGTGCATCCCAATTTCTGTCTGGTTGTAAGCTAAAACATTTGTGACAATACTGTGCAAGATGGTCTAGGATTCTTTCAGAAAAGTAAGCTTGCTCTTGTCCTTAAAAGGTTTGATGAAAAACCACTGTAGTGAGGCTAACTGTAATTTAAAGTATATTTCTCTGATCTGTTTGGTATTGCCTCAGTATTTTGGGCACAGTAGTTGATAATGTGAGTGTTTCTAATCCACTGCAGCACAGGTTCACTTAAATCACATTGAGTAGTGGCTCAGTGAAGCAAGGTAGGAGTAGTCTGCCAGAGTTGTTCGTGGCATTTGTGCTGCAGGGTCAGTTAATTTAAGAGGCTCCCACTGTACTCTCTGAGGATGTTTGTTGACTTTCACACTCCTTGACTAGATTGTTTTTTAAAAACAAAGATTTCCGGAAAGATTTTTGGAGGTAGTATTCTGTATTGCAGATGCACGATTGCCTACATAAAAGCTGCTCAGCAAAATGCGCTCATTTTTGTTTCTTGTACAGTCCACCTAGAAATGGTTGGCAGTGGTTCTTCCTAGGCCAACGTCATACTTCCTAAATGGATTTTAATTACAAAATGTAGGCTCTCCCTTCCATCTGCAGTCAGTTCACTTTCTCACAGGCCCATCTAAATCTGTTTTTAAAGTTACTTTGAATTGACTTGAAATCTTGATGTTGTTTCAGTGGATTGTTTGAGCCTCTTCCACTGAGAGTCTCAAAAGAGCTAAATAGCTTTGATAAAACTTCACAGTATGTTAAAAAAAAAAGTATAAAAAAAAACCCACCCAAAACAACAAACCAAAACCAGATAGTCAGTTACTTGCTTGTCATCTTTAGCACATTTACAGAAGTTCTAATCTGCTTAAGTTCACAAACATGTACCCCCTTGATCTGAAGAAGGATGTCTTCATATAATCAACATACAGGACTTGGGGTAGAACTGAGCAGTCCTGATTCTGCCCAGTGGAGGGCAGAGGTACACATGCATTCTCTAAGTTTATTACTGCACTTAGTTATTCTGTAAGCAGCACAAGATGAATACTTTCAGAATCTTCACTGCTCTGTAATGTTTACACCAATTTTCACTGTCTTATTCTATTTAGGGTCTCTTAACTCAGATCATAGGAGTTAGGCACTTTGTTAGATATTAAGTTTGCCTACAGAATTTGGCTCAAATGAATACATTAAAAAACTTGGCCTAGCTTCTGTAGAACTGGATGGAAAAGGAGCATCTGTGAAGGAGGTGTATCCTCATCTACTATTGTGTTAGTACACATCTGATTTATGACTGATTATACCTTGTTACTGAGATTCTAGTGGCAAGACTTGTTTCCAAGATTTAATAGGCACTTTTCAAAATCTTAGTCTTTGCGAGCTTTGTGGTATCCCTGTTAGTGACAGCTGTTATACCTTCAGTTACTGACAAAAGCAAGGTATTGCTTTTTAAAGCTTGATGCAATGCTCTTCCTAGATCATTCCCTTGTTTACTAAGGGTTTATCAGTTAAAGTTCTTCTATTCCATACCCTGGTCCATACCATCGGGCAAACAGTTGTACAGGGATCATGACTTCAGTTGTGCTGTGCTCTCTCCTTTGTGGTTGACTGTGTCCCCTGCAGCAGTTGTCTGATAAGAGATGATTTCTTGCATACTGAACACTTGTGCACAGTAGGATTCTGTTATATACTTCTGACTCTTTGACACCATCTGCCCACTAAAGTGGTTTTAATGGGTTTCCACTGAGCCAGGCTGTACTACAGCCCTGACAGCATGCTCCCTGTACTTTAAAAAAAAAAAAAAAACTTGCAGAAAATCTATCCATGAACACTGGCTTCTGCAACAAAAATGATGATTACATACTGGTTGATATTCTGGAATCAGAAACCTCTACTTAATGAGCTTTAAAATAGGAAAATGACTGATAGTGCTAGGTTGGTTTGTTTTTAACAATCTTATTAAGCATTATTTCTTGTCCCACTTTTTTTTGGTCAGATATTATTGTCCATTTACAGAAATGCAATAATTTCACCTCATTGGAATTCTCTTTTTTTATGAAAGCTGGGGAATGCAGCGGTTTGTGGTGATTTAAGTGTCAGAGTATTCACTGGCTTTCTGTAACCTTTGCAAAATTACTTCAATTCTCTGCTTTCTCTTCCCCTTTGTCTACTCTGAATGCAGGCTCTTTAGGGAAGGACCTGTTTACTTGCTGTTTATGTAGCACCTGGCCCCTCTTCACAGATGAGATGTACATCTTACCACATTAGAAGTGATTAATTACTAGTGTCTGACTTACAAATTGGAACATAGCATTCTGATTGCCCTGGTCACTGGACAGCATTAAGAACTCTGAGTTCTGTTAGAATGGAGAGTAAGAGCATCTTAATGGGGGGAAAAAAAGTGAGATGAAAGCATCTCTGATTAAATGTTTTGAAGAGCTTACCTAGATCTCATCTCTTGATGTTACAATTAATAAATTATGTAAATCTTTTCAGACAGTGACATGATATAAGAAACAAAGCTCCTTATAAAAAGGTGTCATAAAGATGATATTTCTTTCTGTTATAAGCTGTGTTACTAAACTACTAAAGAAAGCCACCTGATTTTAAACATCTGTATTAGTAATGCCACAAACCACTTAAATTGTGAGGTTTTTAGTTTCTTTGGAAGGTGGTACAGATCTTAGAAATATTACATTCCTCCTGTTCCCCTTCAAGACTTTGGGGTTTATTTTAAGCTCCTTCATATCGCTAAGATGCAAACATATAGGATAGCAGTGGTGAATGAGATGAACTCATGAAAGGAACTGTTGGTCAGTCTCTTCTGTTACTGATGGCACCTGAAAATTGAAATTGTCAGCATGAATGGATTCTTCTGAACTTCTGAGCAACTTGTTGAGGACGCACAGAATCAGAGGCAATCCTGTTCTTAAGTCCTTTTCTCTTAATTACATGGAGCTTGTCCTCCAGCCAGGATGAAGGTTTCTACCTGAAGCATGTTTTTTTTCTATGCCTCATGCTGTACTGCTCCTGGTTTGTAGATCTGTATTGGGAGTTAATACAAGATATTTGAATCTCTATTTCGAGCTGTCTGTGTGCTAGAGAGTAACTCGTGTTGAGGTCCCCAAGAAAAAGTCTTCCATAGTATTACGTTTTGAGCTTTTCAGTAGACTGTGGTATGTGTAATGCCTTCATCCCAGAGAGGGGAAAAAAACCAACAAATGAAAAACTTCCTGGTAGTCATAAGTCATTAGCTGTGAAACTTCTCATTAGGAAAGATGCTTACCTGTGGAATATATATATATATTTAGAAAACTGACAACAGTTCCAAATGGTCATTTAATAAGGAGTGAGGAACAAGCACAACTGTGCTTATGATGTTTTCAAATTTCATTAGTCTTTGGTGTCTCCAGCTTCTCTTCTTATTTTTCTATTCTATATTCTGTTCATCCTAATCAAAATCCAACTGGTCCTCTGCAAATGCTCCTTTCTGGCAGCTTTGCTCTGCTCAGCAAAACAAATGAAATGTTCTAAAATTCATAAATAGTGGAACATCCCTAGTGGAGGACAACAGGATTTTTAATGTTTAGTTTCAGAATAAAATATTGAAATGTCAGAATTATTCATAACATTGATCAAACTTAATTTTACCTATCTATGGTAAACCTATGGTAAACTCATGTTACAAGCAGGCAAGACTGATTTCAGTTATTTCTCATAATTATCTCTTGTCTGTTGGTTTGTTTTTTACATCCACCTGAAATGAAAACCAAAATAACTGGAGCTCACTTATTTCTTGATATTCAGTGGTTAAAAGTAACTCATTTTGTTTTTGCAGTAAAATGTTTTCACATTCATGTGAGCTTCTTAGTTCTCATCCCTCTTTCCAGGAGTAAAGCTTTTTTAGCATTCCTTCCTTTGCAAAACAGAAGCTCTTATACTTCGTAAATGTCCTTGGCGATCTTCCTTGACCTGCTGGCAAAAGGTGATGTTGACTTGGTTTTCGTTTACTCCTCAATTGAAATAGATTGCACAGCTCTTGCAAATAGACTTTGCCTTCTGCCCTGGTGCTGGTAAAGAAGTGCTACTGCATAATGTGGCACTACAGATACCATGCAACTTAAGGTGATAATGAAATGATGTAGTATTTTATACTGCAACAAAAACTGTGTTAAATGCTGTGAAAATACAGAAACAGTAAATCTTTTGGTGTCAAGGTCCAGATTTAAAGAGGAAATGTGCAGAAATCTTAAAATTTGAATGTGGAGAATGGTTATAGCAAGCCTCCTAGAATTTAAAAGCTGTTTTACTGGCATAGTAGTGGCTCTGTAGTTGAGCACCTCCAGTAATCTGTTCCCAGGCATATTCATTCTCATTCCTTTGTAGAAAAATTGTGATTACAGAAATCTGATGTAGAAGCTTATGGATTGGCATGGGAATGAGTCAAAATGGTAAAAAGTTTGACATTCATCACTTGGAATGTTTGTGATTGCTGTTTTCAGCTGATTCATTAGCCTTGCTAAAGTAACATCATGTTCCATCATCAACAAATCAGCAACACTTTTGAAATAAAAGTACAAGAATAATCTTTAATGATGACCAAGACGAAGCCATTCAAGTTAGATGAAGACATCATAAAAAAAATACTAACAATCCCAGTTCTCCCTCAGTAAATTCCTTTCCATGACTTAGCTGAAATTTTGGGAGGGACAGGAAAGACCACTGTAGAAGCTGATAAAGTGGTGATCCCTAATCTTTATGCCTTGGCATTCAGCTGTAATACTCCAGACTGAAATGGACACTTCTTAGCTGTATGCTGAATGTTTTGATGAGCGAGCTTGAAAGGTTTTGAAAATATCTTTATTTTTCATCCAGCCAAAATTCTGTAGCAATGATAGAGACTGCAGTATGATACTGACAATCACATGAGTGTTTCCAGGAAGAAATTTGGACTTTAATTCCTAGTCTCAGTCATGTAGCTGTGGTCATTTTCAGCTACCGCCAATGGCTGCTGTTCCAAGTTTTTCCAAAAAGCTTGAGCGTTCCCTCTTCATAACCATGGACCTGGGCCAGCCTAGCAGTTTCTCTTTGACTTTCTGTTTTGTATTGAGCTTTACAGACTAGTATTGTATGAGATCTCTCACATCTGCCTATCACTCAGGCAGTTCCCATTTCTTAGTCACTTGTTTTTTCTTTCCTTATGAACTAGAGCTGTGACTAAATTGGTAAGTCTTAATGGCTCATCATATCTTGTGTAGGCTTCCTGTTTCCGACCCCTGTTTTCTCTTCCACTGCCAGAATGTACACTCTAGTAGACAAATGCCATCTGGGAACTGTAAATCTGTCACCAGTACTACTGCTATGGTTTGTGTGTATTGAGATGCAAAGACTATTACAAAGGCTGACTAATCTGCATTGGAGTTGTAATTTTTTTTAAAATGGTGTCCGTCTTGATTCTTAAGGCATCCAGCTTTTAGGTCAAAATCTGTAAGCTCACAAGAGTGTATTTTATTACAACAGAGTGGTTAAACCAGCATGGGGTGAAATGGCTGTTTGAGCCATGGGCCAATACTTAATTAATCCTTGATGAGATTGAAATAAATAATTTTGTTGTGTAAAAGCAGTATCATTATATTTATTTCTAAATTCTTTTTAAGATGTCAGCATGTAGCCTTGAGGATGTGAAAGAGAGGTAGAGCTTGTCAGCTTCCCTGCCTGCTCAGAATTAGTCTGAGCCTATTGGAAATAAAAGGTTCAGAGAGCACAGATGGAATAGATTGAAGCAGCAGCTTTGAGTGAATTGAAAGGGCAAGTTTACTGGCTAATCGTGATCTCAGTGGGCAGAAAGATACCCAATAGATATAGATAGCAATTGTCAGACATTGTAAAGTCCTCGAAAGAATTGCTCAAGGGTTTTTGCTTTCCAGTTCCAGCTTATGGTAGCCTTTTTTCAGCTAAAATATCTTTCATTTCCTTGTAATGAAAGTAAAACATGGAAGGATATAATATTTATTGAATTATTGAGGCACAAACTGTTCTCATTAGTTGACTCTTTTCTTTAAGATAACAATATTGTACAGATGCATCTGTTCTGAGATTATATTCCTTCATTCTATAGATGAAGGCTGGATTTGCAGAAGCATTTTATTTTTAATTTAGGTACCAAAATGAGTAGTGAGATTTTCAGTTAGTCTCAGCATTTGGATGTGTGCTTTCAAGAAAGTCCATCCAGAAATGTCACAGTGGGAGGTGGTGAATGCTGGATGCTGCAAACCCTCCCACACCAATCGAGGGAGCAGAGCACTAGAAAATCTGGGTTCTGAATCGCCTGAAAATTTTACTACAATTTCCAGTTCAGTGGACAGAATCTTGGCTGGACTTTAAGGATGCTGATGTGATATTAGGAATTATTAATATTGCACCAAAATTTAATACAGTGATCTTTTACATTTTGGCTCCAATTGGCTTCACTTAAAGAAGAGGGTGATCTCATACTTAACAGTTCTATTTAGTCAATACTTTGACTTAAACCTAGAAAAGAAGTGTAGCCTCTGCTTTTTTAATTCTATACTTGTCTCCTCAAGTTGATCTTTAAGAAATACAGTGAGCTGCTCAAGGTTTATATACCATTTTATCATATAAATTTCTAATGCCTGAAGATAGGAGACAAAAAGTAAATGGTACACTGGGTTGCCAGTCTATGAAAGCTACAGCATCATTTGAAATTGGACTATTGTTTTCATTGTAAGTGACAATATGGCTTTGTTTTTAATTCAGATTTTCCTTTTCACTCTGTATACTCAATTTCACTGTTATCTTCTGCTGACAGTTTAAAATCTGTCTTGAAATTCAAAGTCACTATTGGAGCAGTCACTAACACCTTAAATTCCCCAATTCTCTCCGAACTCCTACTGTCCAAATTACAGAAATTGAGGTTGTATTAAAACTGTCCTGAACTGATTTAACAGCCATCCCTTCTTTAGATGCTAGAGCCAAGATTGAATTTTATGAAAAGACTTGAATGGACAACAGCAGCTTTCTACCACAGCCAGTGTTTTTGCTACCAGGTCTTTTAACTCCTTGCCAAAAATTTTCCTGTAACCTTAAGAGTCTCATATATTTTAAGTTTATATGATAACTCTCTAAAGGTGTTGGTGGCTTTCCTGATATATTCTGATGACCTTCTGGAGACAGGTACTAGTTTCAAGTTTCTTAAACAGAGAACAATCAACATGCTAGATAAAATTCCTTGCTCTACAGATCTTTCAGGCTGCCTATGCCATCTGAAGGAATGGCTCTATAGCCCAACCTGCTAGGACTTCTCTTATAGTAATCATATTTTATGAACACTAATCAAAATCTCTCCACTCAGAGCTGTGAATTGTTAATCTAAAAGGTACTAAAGTCTATGTAAAAAAAAAAAAAAATTGAGGCATCAGCTTATATCTCTGGCATCTTCTCTATTACACACTCATGTTACTTCAGTTCTCCCAAGAAGTTGTTTCTAATAGTATGCCTGCATTTACTGATTCTGGAGGAGAACTAGAGATTCTTTCATAGAATTCTTTCTTTCTGCACTTCAGCTTGTCACCATACTGCATGTTTCTGATATGTTCAGAGAAAACTTAAAATGGAAGGATGGAATACATAATATACCTTTAAAGTTCTTACAGCAATACAAATACCAGGTGAAATTATGAGGAAAAACAAACACCAGAGAAGTATGGTGGATGTCTTGTCTACAGAGGGAGCTGAGTATTTGGAAGAACAAGATGGCATTAAATGATGAGAATTGTCAGTGGTGTGGGAGGGTATGGAGCAGCACCTGTGCTGAGTCAGCCCTCCCTTTTCCTGTCTTCTATGGATCAGCATGAAGGGATTGAAAATCAGCAAGTTCTCGTGTCCTTTACAAGCAGCATCCCATTGATTTGATTGTTCTTAAGGCTTTCATTGATCATAGAACTGAACAATCTTCTTTCCCAGCGTTAAACTACTGCTACCATGCTAGGTAGTTTTTTCTCATTCCCAAATAAAGCTTTTATGCATCTTATATGCACAGTAAAATCCATATCTGCTTCCTAAAGTTAGGTTCTTGCTACATTGATTTAGAGCTAGTTAATATCACAATATCCACTCTTTTTAGGATTTCCACTTCCCACAGGTTGATGCTCCCAGAAAGAGTGGTGCTTGATTTTCCTCATTTTGCTTTCTTACATTAATTTCTTATAATTTAGAGCACACTGTGAAGTCAAATTTACTTCAAAGCTGACCAAACTTGCAGTTTTCAGAAAAATCTTCTTTTCTCTTACTTAGGAATCCACAGGCCTGCTATTTTTCATATGATTAGAAGCTGTGGGTGGGTATGCTGATAACATACCATTTCAGAGGCATTGGCTACTGAGACATGATTTAAAACACTAGAATAATTCAGTAGTTTCTCTTGTGAGCTCCCACTGAATATCTAGTGGGCATATCATTCAGAGGCAATTTTCCCTGGGGGGGGGCTGCTCGTCTATGCAACCCCAAAGTTAACATGCCGAAGACCTCCTGTTTATTTTTATTTCTCTTAAGGGGACAGAAAGAAAATAGTGTTGGTAGAGATTCATTTAGCTGTTGTTTTTTTGGAATGTAACACACTTCTGTTGTGTCTCCATTACGTTAATGTGCCATATTAATGCTGTTGGGTGTGGTTTTGATAGGTTTCTGGTTTTCTTTTCCTGCAGTGAATACGTATGAGTATGTAACGTTTCATCTGGAGTTGAGAGCTAAATGCTAATAACCACATTCATAACTAATGAATCCTTGAATACTTATTTGTGGTTGAACACAATAGATTATTGTATGAAATTACACTTCTAGCTTCTGACAGCTCCTGCAACATCCTTGTACTGCCCACCTATCCCAAATATCTTCTTTGGTAACGTATCTGACAGGTTTTAGCACAAAGCAGAATATTTTTTAAAAAATCACATGTTAAGTGTATTAATAAGAGTATGTGTGTCAGTGTAATGCTATTAGAATTTGGTTATTAATTCAGGGGAAAAAAGGTGCAGAATTAACACAACCTTGGCTGAAGTTTATAGCTTTGAAGAAAATGGGGCCTCAGAGGAGCAGTAGGACTCAGACTTGATTAAAGTGGGATTTCAGAAATTCTCTGCACTGAATGAAATAAAAATATATTTGATTTAATTAGATAGTACTGTGGAGGGAAGAGTGGTATTTCTCACCCATTGGCTTTCTATACAGCCTTTAAAACATGGAGTATGTCTGTAGCTATTTTGGTAGACTTATTTTTTTTGACTTCAGGGAACTAGGCTGGATTTCTAACTTTTTTGATAACTTTCCTTAGACTGGGGAAGAAAACCATCTGATGTTCCTATTAAAGCACACAGACTTTCTGGAGTCTGTAATCTTTCCTGCTCTGTAATTTTTTTCCTGGTGGAAGAGTTCATATTGGGATCAAATAACTTTGAGGGAGAAATGTTCATAAGGAAATGCTCCTGTAGATTTTCTCAGGATTTTCTCTGCACTGCTCTCTCTAGATAGCTGCTTGTCTGTTATGTCAGAAGATGCCCACAAAGCCTCTAGAGTCACCCAGCTGAAGCTGGAAGAGTCACTTCTTTATATACTAATGAAATTTTTTTTTTACTGTAATGCAGAAAAGGAAACACATCTTACTGGAACTACTTTTTAGGTTATGCCAATATAAGAGAGGAAATTTAATTCCAAAAACTTAAAACTCAGTGGAACAGGGTCTTGCTTTTGTATCGTGTTTTTGATCGGGTGATTTCAAACTACTTTATGAAGGAATTCTATGCACAGAGAGCCTAGAAACTCAGGTATGGAAACTGGCACAGCCTAAGTGGACTGGCCCTTGCTCCAGATGCAGGTCAATCACTTTGGATTTGCATGGCAGCTCATGGGTCAGAATTTGGTTTACTCCTAGGAAATATACCCTTTTTTCTGCTGAAGAGCCTGGTTAAAATTCCTTCAGTATGGATTACATGGCTTTCTTTCAAAAATTTGAAGGTTTATGTGAAAGAATAGAAGTCATAGAAGTTTGGAGTGCTTCATGTTTTATTCTTGACTGGATGGGATGTGTGAAGGACATCTAAGAATGATAACAATGAAATAAGTGTTATACCATTTAAATGTCTTGGTTTTCACACTGAAACGTGATTTGCATGCTTTCCAAAATGCAAGGCTACTTGTGTGTTTTTCACAATAATTGAGACTTTCACATCTAAGTACGTAGATTAATCCAGGTATCCATTAACAGAAACCGCAGCAAAACCTTTTAAGACAAATACATTATACTAGTAAAAGAAGTGTCTGCAACCCTTTGTTAATGACAGCCCACCCACTACCTTCAAATATCCAATTGTGGCCGTGGTTTATGTTCAAGAATCAGCTGTTGCGATTTGTGTAATGAAGAAAGCAACTGTTACGGAGCAGTGCTGAATGATCAAATTTTATCGGTTCATAAAAACCTCGGAGGTTAATAACTTTGTTTTGTGAAACAGCTGCTTAATTTTGAGCCTGGGCAATTGCCTCTTTTATGTTTGAAGAGGAAAAGAATGGATGTTTTGGATTACAGTTGACTGTGTAATTGTATACGACAGATGTATTAAATTAGCCTTTCTCAAAGCTTTTGGAGTTCTGCCCCTCTGAACTGTAAATTTTACTTGACTTTCTCATTTGCAGGTTGCATGAGACCATTCTCTGCATGTTTCACACGTCTTGAGACAAAATATTCCAAGTTTGCCTGTGAATTTACAGACTACTTACGTATGGGTAGAAGACAAAATCTTTAGCATTTATGATTCAGACTATAAAGTAAATGGGGAGAAAGGAAGGAATTCTTAAAAAGAAGTGTGCTCGCATGCTTTTGATTTGCCTAACTCCAAAACTTGAATGCTGTCTATGTTTAATGTTCCAGTTTGTGCCACAGTCTGCTTTCACTCTTTGAGTGCACCAGGGCATTCTGCAAGCATTTAATGAACCAGGAGCTTCTGAAGTCTTATTAACAATATCTGAATTGTATTTGAGCCCATGTCCTCATACTCTACTGATGAAAACAGGGCAGCCTTTTATAAAATGGGATGCTGTGTGTGTGAAGGTAGGACTTGCGGAACATAGTTTTCATCTGATTTTCAAAGAACCCCTACTAAATTCATCTACATTTCACCTTTGTGTGAAGGTGGAGCAGTTTCCGTGGAATTACTGTGGGTTTACTTTGCCTTAACAGGAAACAGAATTTATTCCCTTGATTTTCACAGAAGAAACATTCTAATTAGAATCACTTCTGCCTTCACAGCACATACATTTGATACATGTGCTTTCCCTGGTTCTATTTCCTAAAATGCTAAGCTTTTTCTGAATCTATTCCTCAAAA